>NC_142343.1:43685682-43993896 GCF_054954075.1 Amborella trichopoda | reverse complement strand
AGACAAGTAGAGTACTTGCCCTTGAGTTCTGGTCATCTGTGAACTTCTTTATGTTAATTATCTTCAATTCCTCCAATATAATCCATGAATTCTCTGAGTTAGGCTTGCCTTTACGTTGAACCAAATACTGATTGTGGGAACCATGATTGGTAGTAATGAACCGAATGTTAAGAACCTTCTTGATCCAATCAGTAGTGTGCTTAGGCATCTCCACTTTTCATTCAGCAACCTCTACATCAATAGACTCTCCACGATATTCATACAGAATAGAGAGATTAAATATAGGAGGTATTCAGTATCCCTTTGGAAGCTCAATTTTGTATGCATTATTGCCTTGCAGCACTCTACATGGAGCAAACTTTTTGTACTTGAGCTTGAGATGCATTCCACTGGGAAAATATTCTCACCTAGGGTACACTGTCACTAAAGAGCATTATTTGTATTCTTTTTGGTGTTAGTGTTTATCATCATCCTTGTACTTGTCGTGACTTTCTTGAAGCTTCTCATGTACCTGTTGATGAACCTCTTACAGAGGCTTCAGTGTCATCACTTGCTTGCTTTTTCTCAAGCAGAGGTGCCAAATCTAGCACCTTATTCTGAAAATTCTCATAAACTATCTCAAAGGGTGCCTATCCTATGGACCATTTGTTTATGCTTTATATGCAAATTCAGCTTGAGGGAGAATCCTATCCCACTGTGAAGGCTTATCTCCTGCAAGCCTCCTAAGTTTCCCAGATTTCTATTCACAACCTTAGCCTGTCAGTCTGTCTGCGAATGATAAGCAGTACTGTACTGAAGTTGAGTGCCTAGCTTCTTCCATAGGATATGCTAGAAATGACTCACAAACCTCGTGTCTTTAGTTGAAGTAATAGTCTTATGCACCTCATGAAGATGAACCACCTCCTTAAAGAAAAAATCAGCTGCATCTGTAGTATCAAGGGTGTTCTTGCAGGGAATAAAATGTGCCATCTTGGAAAGGCTGTCTACTACCACAGATATTGAATCCCAACTTCTGACCATGCAGGGAAGCCTTACCACAAAAGCCATACTAACATCTGTCCATGAGGGGAATACAAGCCAGTGTTATGAGACTGACCTTTAGCTAGCTGACATAAGCTGCATCTCTCAACAAATCGGTGGACATCTCTTTTGAGCTTCGGCCAATAATATTTTTCCTCCACCAAGGAAATCATCTTAACTTCCCCAAAGTGTCCACTAAGACCTCCTCCATGTAACTTACTGACAATTTGGATGCAAAGAGACCCCTCTGCAATAATGACTTCGAACAAACTTATGGGTTTTGTGGATTGGTGACTTTGTTGGGGATCTTGACTAGAGAAGGTCTACTGCTGGTTATGGTTTCACTCTTTTTTTTGTGGATCCGATAGTTGGAAGTCATCATTTCAGTCAATGATTGTCCTCTCCACTACTGAATCAGAGTACATGGCATCCATGTAGCCATATAAGGAAGCTTTACGGCTGATGGGTTTTGTAAGTGAGCTTGGATTATTATAGGATAAATGAAAGGCGTATTGTGATAGCTGAAGTGCAATATGTTTGGTAGAAAGCCAAATTTACCATTCAAGGACCAAACATATAGATACTAGATACCATTTTATTAGGGATGTCACTGAAGAAGATATAATTTCACTTCTGAAATTTGATAGCAAGAATAATGCTGCCGCCATGATGACTAAGCTTGTCCCAGTTGAGGAGTTAAAGTTATGCTTGAACTTTCTTGACATACGCCTAAGATTTTTTTTTGTGAATATGTTAATGTTCGTCTTAAAAGGAAAATGTATAGAGTTATAAAAAATGGCAGCCTGCAGACCGGGTGCAATGTACAGAGGCCCTAGTGATTGGTGGGCTATACAAAAAGAAGATAAAAAAAGCTTTACATTCAGTTCTATAATGTAAAAGGGGTAACCAGGAGCTCAAAAAGGTGTCAAAATGGTTCTGGATGGGTTGTTTTGGCTCGCTTCTTGTTTGGCTAGTTCGTCTGCTGCTGCATTGGCCTCGCGCCATATATGCTTCCATGAGATGTGCTGCACGTGCATATCCCTGCAAAGGTGGAGTATTTCGTCAAAAATGTGTTCTAGTCTCCAAGGGCAGCCTGAGAGTCCAGAAGCCCATGTAATTATGTTTTTAGAGTTCCCCTCGACGAGCAATACTGTGCTTCGGCTAGGGTTGAAATTCTTGAGACCTATGAGCCGGGTAAGGGCTTCCGAAGTATTTGAGTTGGCATGGCCAATGAGTTTAGAGGAGTAGAGTGTCTGTTCTTCGTCGTCATGTGTGCATCTTTTGGGGTGTGTTGGAGAAGAACCTTGAAGGTGTTTTTCAAGTGGGTCACGGCCAAATTCATACCAAGATGGATATTGTTATACATTGGTTAATTTTCTCTCTCCCCCTTTCTTTCTTTTGTAAAAGTCCTAAATTATAAAGGGTATTTTGGTCATGTGGATTTTACTCTTAATTTGGGATGGATACATAAATTCTTTGTAGTTAGAGTCAGGCTTATGTTTGTCTAGAGAGAAAATATGAGAGGGAAAACCCCTTCACCTTTGAGAAAAGGGGTTTCTAGAGAGAGAAAGCAAATTGGGTAAATTCATTTTTCCCTTCGGCTGTCCAGGAAAAAAAAGAAAAAAAGAAAAAGAAAAAAAACAGAAAACCTGTACACGAGGTTTCTTGTTGATTAGTGGATTAGGCCATCTTCTCCCATGGACATGGCTTATGCAAACAAGTAGTAAACCATGTAAATCTGGTTTTGTCTTTGTATGTGATTTGATATATCTATTTCTTTTGTTTTTTTATTTTCTATTTCCTTTTAATTTTTCTTAGTAGAGATTCCTAGTTGCTTTAACAATTTCTTTACTATACAATGAGCTTTGCATTTCTTGGGCTACCTTCCATGTTTCCTTTGTTTCCCTTGACAATTAAAAATGACAAGCTTCCCATGCATTGTCCACTAGAATATCATCATGTCTCCATGTAGTTTTGCCCATAGAGGTCTACGTGGTCCCCATTACCTGAAGCACTTGTTTCTGATTGTTTTCCCAACATTTTTTCCCCTTTGACATTCCAAAACTGTTCAATTTAAATCGTGAATTTGTTGGGACAGAATTTATTTGTATATTTAAACTGTACTGTAAAGCATTTCTAAAAACTAATACAAATAACAATAGTTCATTATAATTTTAACTGGATTTGGGCATACGAGTTTCCAGTGTCATATGTGCCCTCTGGTAATGGTAGCATTTCCCGTAATTATGTGGAAATCTTATAATGTTCCATTTTCCTTTTTGAGAAGATGCTGAATCAACTTTATGGATGTGTAATATGTGCATTTTTGTTCTTTGGTTCTGCTTAGGTGGGGGATGTCGTGCTTGTTGAGGATGTGAGTGTATTAGAGAATGAGCCTAAAATGATTGGGCTGGACACTCTGGTATGGCTTCATTTTTCAAATGTTGGCCCATCTCTTCTATTAAACAAATGACATCTATAACTGTATGGAATGTGATGATTTACAATAAAAAAAGAAATATTTGGAAGAGAACAACACTGCTGTCACTTACGAGCAATTTGAGTACTGTAATCTATAATTCTATATAACCATGTAATCATGTTTGTGACTTAGCTTTGAAGAAATTTTTCTGGTTGGCTTGGTGATTCTCCAAAGTGGATCTTTTCTGCTAATAGCTTCACGTTTGAGCAAAACTGCAACTATGGACATACTGAAAATAATGTAATTTGGTTTTATATCATAGAAAAAGGAACTAAAAGCTGGTTATCATCAATTGAATTCCTTCTTCTTGGTTGATTTACTTTGCTGTTTTCTTTTGAAGGTTCGGTTATGAGATTCATTTTCTGGATTATTTGCTCATAATTTAAAATATTTGCGCTGTTTTATCGCCGATTTATTTGCAGCTGTTTGACCATGCTAACCAAGTTAAAATATGTTACACTTTCCTAGAAATAACAGAAAAAAAATTAACGTTTAATTCATTATCATTATCATTATCATCATTTGTGCCTTATCCCAACTATTTGGGGTTGGCTATACGAATCCTGTCCCGCCATTCCACTATTTCAAAGGCCATAGTTTTGATAAAATATGAGCAAGGGAATGCACCTTATATATGAAGGTTGCTAGTAATTGCACCCGAAACTAGATCTTTTTTATACTATAAATATTTGTAAAATGATCATTAATTGGTCGTGCTCTCTTCAGTTTCAAAAAAATTGCTCTCTTGTCATTCTACTTGATTTCCAGCTATATGATTAGCTGTGTTAAGCATAGTGAACCTGACCGTATGCTTCAGTTTTTCAGGTGGGATACAACGTTATAACAGATGATGGGCGCAATGTTGGGAAGGTGAGCCTGCAACTATGACCATTCATGGCATGCACTCGTTGGCACATTCATGATGCACATATGTTTGTGTGTGTGTGAGAGAGAGAGAGAGAGAGAGAGAGAGAGAGAGAGGTTTTTGAAAACAGTGACAAAAATGTAAATTGAATTGAACAAACAATTAGAAAAATTAATACTTATTGGGAAAAAATATGAAACACGTTGTATAGTAAGAATCCCTGTAGGTATATGAATGGACTTTTAGGTTCACTGACCAACTTTTATGAATCGTAGTTCTGTGCGTTTTCTCATATTGTAAAGTATAACTTGCACTATAAAAAATGATACAGCATTTGATATTAAGGTCCACTTGAGGAACTTACTGTGAAAATTTGCAGTGGCCTCTTGGGGTAGTGTGGATTATATTTTTTAAAACAATATTGTATAGTGGCATTTACATTTTTATATGTCCTTTACAAGCCTGCGTGCAGGTATATGCTTGGGCCATATGTATATGTGCATGTTGATACGTAGATTGGATATGTTTTTATGCATGTTTGAATCTAGACATGAACATGCAGAGATGTTGAGTGTTGACACAACATGTTTGTACATGTACAGGGATATATGTATATGTATTTAACCGTTGAAGGTTTTGTTGAGGGCTTATTATGCTATCTTTTTGGTGTCTAAAGGTGCGAGGCTACTCTTTCGACATAAACACGGGAGCTGTAGAATCCCTCGAACTGGACTCCTTTGGGATATCCATCATTCCAGCCAGTTTGGTAATGCATTGATTTTTTCTTAATAGAGTACTAGAGAAATTACCCATCTCGAAAGGAAAAAGAAAAGGTATAATAAAAAAAGTATAAATCTACAGGGTAATGACCATACAACAGTGTGGAATATCTGGTGAAAGAAAAAAATAAAAAAATATAACAGAGAATGCCCTTTGTATACGTTTGGTTTAGTTTTGAGTTATACCTATGTGTTGTATGTTTCAGGTGAGCACATACAGTTTGTTTGTGATAGATGTGCTTGAAGTCACAATGGAAACAGTGATTGTGCATGATGGCGTGTTCTCTCGAGTGCAGAGACTAACAAAGGTAGGTCACCATCATCAAATGGGGAAAAATAAGTTCCTTTTCTTTTCATAGCAATTTATTACAATATAAAATAATTTTGATGGCTGTTGTTTAGTTGTAAGAGCTTTCAAATAATTTGATTGAGTTTTATTTCCTTATGTATCTCCACTTCTTTCAGATTTTTGATCGAATTTTGGCCATGTAATTTGTATTCCTTCTCTTTCACTTGTTTAGGTAAACTTGCCGAAATTCTACCTCTTGGGCTAGTGGCATGGAAACCATCATTAGAATCCTTTCTTTTTCACGTTAGAATTTAGAATTGTACACACAAACACATGTACATGAACACCGTGAGTTTCTTGTGTATGTTTGAAACTTTCATTGACATATGCAATGTCTTCAAAGGGCCAAAAAAATTTCCCACATTCCTCAGTAGATGTGTTTGTCCAGTGGGAATAGGTTTTATTCATTTCCTAGGGGCTTGGTGGAAAGGATGCTCAAGGAGAAGGGTATTTGTACGGTGCTTTCATGTCAGCAGTGCTCATATGGGGTGATTTTGAAATGGCATAACCATATAAGCTTAACAATTGCAATTCCCCTAGGAAAAAAGGTTCTGACATGCCTTTAAGAGAGACTATTATCCCCATAGAAATATACATTACCTTAGGGCGCATTTTATTGCACAAAATCACGGTAGTGGAAAGTGCAATGGAGCATTGCTCTTTCTGTGTTACAGGATGTTCCCCGTTTGACTTCGGAGGAAAATTCCTGGGTCCGACCATCAAGGTGTGCCATTTTCATAAGAAAATGCAGAAACTGGCTAGTTACTGTAGTTAATGGGGCACCATGGTATCAGATGCACCCTAAGCATACGAGTACTTCTGCCCCTTTCTGGCTCTGTGCAGATTAATGTAGTTTTCTAATTATAGAAAAGTTTATCACCCCTCTACCAATTTATTCCCTACGGTGACTATTTCCTCAGTGATCTATGAGTAGTCACTTAATTTGGTTTTGCGAAGTTTCACTTCTTTGAAACTCGCTCTAGCAATTATCAATCGTACCAACAGAGTTACCGAAATTTTGATCTCTCTCTCTCTGTCTCATCATTTTCTTCATGAAATCTTAGTAACTGTATTTCTTTAATCATCTTTTTGTGTTGTTTTCTTAATATAGGGAATTTGGGAGACCCGAAACATCGATATGGCAGGTGGCCGACGTAGAGAAAATTATGACTATGAACCTGGGTCTCCAAGGAAAGGCACAAGAAAGAGATCAGGTGGTCGGAGAAATTCTCCAAAAAATCGAGAAATTGAACAGGAGTGGGAGCTCCCAATGGATTATTGATCCTTGGGTACCATTTATTCTCTTCTACAAAATGAGTGGAAATATTTTCTTTATGAGAAATAAATCTGTGTGAAAGTAAGCCATGTTCGTTTCTTGGAGAACCTTTTTTTTCTTTTTACAGAAATAGGTCTTCTTTTGACTCTGTTGCTTTTGCATGGACTAGTGCAAGTTAAGCATCCAGATGATTTAGGAGTTGTGTAACATGTGAAAAAAAATTGGACTCTAGCACCTGAATAGTTAAATGATTATAGTATTGATAATTGGAATCCCATTGTTGACCTAACCAAAAAAAAAAAAAAAAAGGGTTTTTGTACCATAAAATTATTTACTTTTGGCATAAGCTGGTCAAAATTAGCTTTTAGCTGTTGGACATGAAATCTAATAGCTTGGGGCTTATTAAGAAATTTAAGGAAAAAATTTACTGGACTTTGAATCAAGCTCGTGGAACACGCTTACTTACCGCCCACCTATTTTGCATCGCGTGGCAGATGATGACTGTGACCACTTTGGACCAAAAGTGAATTATTGTATTGAATACTTCTCATAATCCTATAGAAATAGTTTAGACAAGGATCTAAACAATCAAATCAAGGCGAACCTCAAAAGTTCATGAAGAAGGTTGTTTCGATGCAAAAAAACCCTCAATTCGATCATCTCACCTTCAAGATGTATCGACTTGAGGATTTTTTTTTTTTTTTTTGAAGTATTGAAAATAGTGCATCTTGTTTGGTCTACACTATTTTGAATTTTGAATTTTTCATTAGAGAAAAATAATTTTTTAGGTTATTAAAAATTTATAATATTAAAACAATATATTTTAGCACTATTTAAAGGTGTGCCCTATTTTGATTGTTTGGAGCCGCGGCCTAATACAAACCACACCCTTATCCTATTGGTGTGAGGCAATGGGGTTATCCTGAAATATGGGGTATCTAAGAGATAAGAGAAAGTATGTACAAGAACTGAGATGACTGGAAATTATTCTTGTTTTGATTCGTATGAGAACTGATTTGATTGAAAACTATTCATGTTTTGCCATGATGTAAGGTAAAAGGAATTTGGAGATGGATTGAGGACCCAAACCTGCAAATCCTTTTATTTAACCTTCATGATAGTGATTCCGAAAAACGTAAAAAGGATTCAAACTCAAAAAAAGCTCAGAACTAAAAAATTATTGTGAAAAAAACACAACAAAAATGATTTGGAGCTCAAAAGATGGTTTTGTTGCTCTCTTTCACATCTGATCAGGACTGTCCGTTTGGGGTTTCTGAATAGACCCTCCATCTCAACATCTGATGGATTTTGTGTCCACGGGTATAGCTGCTTGATTGCAACTGCAGTTCTTCAAAGATTTGACGTGTTGGTAAATGAATTGTGAAAGAAGGGCTCTTGTGTTAGCATTTTTATGTAGAAAAATACTTTTATTTCAAACTAATATAAGTAACTAAAAGTATAGAATGAGACCATTTACCTTTGGTAGAAGGTGATCAAAATTAATCTTGACCATTGGATGTGAAATTGTGATGCATGGATAATAATAATAAAAAGGTCAAGAGAATATACCTTGTAAGGAATCTACCCCAAAACTAACTTTTCACATGACCAAATTTATTCAATTTTCATTCTCTCATATTTTACAATGAAATGACAGCGCTTTTTAAATAGACTTTGAAGAAAAAAAACAATAAAAAAAATGCCAAAATATAATTTCTCTCTCGCTCTCACTCTCATGTACCATCTAGATCTCTCCCCCTATTTTCTCTCTCAACGAAACTATCATCTCTCTTAAAAGTCACACACCATATTTCTCAATAGGGTTGATCTTCCCCGTATCTGAATACATTATCTTTGTTCTATTTAAGTACCCTTTAAATCTATCACTAAATCTAACAAAATCTTTAAAGCCACTTTAATATAAGATAAATTTTAAAAAACAAACTCACACCAATTTCCTCTTTAACTTTCCTAATAACTCATGCCGCCCTTTCCTAAAACGATAAATTCGAAAAATAATAAAATTATAATTCAGAATTTTTTTCTGCATCAAATTGGGTGGTCTGCATTTATTCTATTGACCATGCTCAATTTCAAAAAAAAAAATTCTTGAACTTTATAAGATATCGAACTTATTAATTTTCACATCGGATGGTTGTAAGTAATTGTGACCACATATATCAAAGGTAAATTGTCTCATTGTATATATTCCCACTAAGTAATGCCATAGTTTTAAAATGTATCTTTTCCATATTGTCGAAGACGAAAAATGAGTTACTAGTCTTATACAGAGCATGCAACAGGCATGTGTAACAAGATTGCTCATGCATGGATGCATTTGTGTGGAGGACCTTTTCACACTTAATTTTTGGAAATTTAGAAAACGAAAGAGTATGATGAGACCATTTACCTTTAGTATTTGATGGTCGCAATTGATCTTGATCATTGAATGTGAAATTGAGCGGCTACATCTATTCAATTGACCAAGATCAAAGCTAATTTTTTTTTTTTGGAACTTTGTGACATACGTAAGCTATCAGATTTCACATCAGATGGTTGTAAGTAATTGTGACCGTGTACCAAAGGTAAAAAGTCTCATTATATACAATCCCATAACAAAAATGTTAGTATTTTTTTTTTTTTTTTAAATGTTATCTAAGTTGGTATGGAACTGAAGATGCCATATTGCTGCACATCGCCGCATATTCCACCTAGGCCTTGGGTCCATTCCTTAAAACGAAAATATAATTGTTAAATATAATATTAACTAAGCATTATATGAGAAAAAAAAAAAAAAAATTGCTACCAGTGAGAAGACTGATTCATTTGAGAACAAATGGGAAAGATTTTTCTTGTAGATATACAACGGATTTGAACATCACAATTATAGAGTAAATTTTGCCAGGTTTTGTGTAAACAAGTAAAGCTAAAAAAATTAATTATAGTGAGTAAAGTTTGCATCGTTTTCTTTAAAATTATTTTTGCATGGTTTTGTGCAAACAACTGCAGCTTAAAAAATGGATTATCGTAAGTAAGATTTGCATTGTTTGGAGTAAAAAAAGAATAAATTTGCATTGTTTTGAGTAAAAAATAAATAAATTTGTATTGTTTTGAGTAAAAAAAAATTCGATTATCGTAAGTAAGATTTGCATTGTTTTGAGTAAAAAAAAGGAATAAAATTCGCATTGTTTTGAGTAAAAAAAGGAATTAAACTTGCATTGTTTTTGAGTAAAAAAATTATTGTAAGATTTGCATTATTTTGAGTAAAAAAAGAATAAAATTTTCGTAAGATTTGCATTGTTTTGAGTAAAAAAGAATAAAATTTTCATTATCTAAGCTTTGGATCACCTCTAATGGACATCTAGGTAAAAAGTTATGCCTCTGGGGAGTGGTCGAGTGTTGACATCAGTTGACCATGGTGTATACAAAATTTCTGCCCAATTATAGTATCTAGTCTTAATCAAATTTGCTCCCAAAGAATTTTTTTTTTTTGATAATTGTAACTTTGTATTGATGACAGAGATAGATACAAAATGGTAAAAGTAAATCTAGGAGTACCTTAAGTACATAGATCTCCTGGTAAAAAGAATAGGTCATCCGACCCTATAAAAAATTGGTTTATAAAATAATCCCCTTACACTATATTTCGGAAATGTAAAAAGAAAGTAGA
This sequence comes from Amborella trichopoda, assembly GCF_054954075.1. Classification (NCBI taxonomy): domain Eukaryota; kingdom Viridiplantae; phylum Streptophyta; class Magnoliopsida; order Amborellales; family Amborellaceae; genus Amborella; species Amborella trichopoda. The sequence goes on along the minus strand of NC_142343.1, from coordinate 43,983,455 downwards.
GAGAAAAATGGGGTTATAAAATTATCCCTTAACACAGTATTCAGGAAATGTACAAAGAAAGTAGAGAGAGTAAATCACAAAAAACCCCAAACCAAGAAGGATGTGCGTGCTCTGTGGCCGACCCAAACCCAACTGTGGTATGGCCTATTGATCAACGTGGGCCTTGGCTCCGCCCTTGGCCACCAAGTCCGTGAACCTGTTCGACGTCTGCGAGATATACGTCCATAAGACGGGCGTATCCCTGTAAAGATACTGAATCTCATCATAAATAAACTCAAGATACTAGGGGGGTAGCAATCCTAGAAGCCCAAGAAATAATGTTTCTAGCGTCACCCTCCATTAATAGTAACTGTCCCCAAGATCGGTCAAAGTTTTGTATGCCTCTAAGGAGAGCCATAGGTTGAGCGTACTGTGAATCTTGGATGCCGAGATATTCGGAGAAAGTAAATAGTACATTCTGATGGTGATCTCTGAAGACCCCTCCCGCACTTGCATGTCCTAGGTTTCCCGAAGAGAAGCCATCAAAATTCAGTTTGGTTGCTTCTTGGGGGGGAGGTTCCCAGGCCCTTATAACTTTATTTTTATTTGGTTTGTGGAGGAGAATTTGCTCCCACTGCGGTATGAATGAGTCAGTTGGGATACCAAAGAACAAATGATGGTTTGATGCCCAGAAGGTTACTAAGGATGTATCCTTGTGGAATAGTGAAGGGGCTAGACAGGACTGTCCCTGAAATATTATGGCATATCTTTCTTTCCAGATGGTCCAAATTGTTGCTGCCATAGTGGCTTTCCATAGGGTTCTACCCGCCTCTAGCCAGTGCGAGGCCAAGTTCAAAGGAAGAAGGTCTTTAACTGTTGGAGGTATTATCCAAAGGACCCCAAACAATTGCAACAACAGGCCCCATAGATCATGGGCCACGTTACAATGTACAAAAAGGTCGTTGCTGGATTCCTCTTGACTCAAGCACATGATGCACCTATTGGGAATTGGGATTCCTTTCTTTTGTAGGTGATCCACTGTAAGAGCCTTGTTGGAACCTTGAATACAGTTGGAGGTTTGTACCTTTGAGGGTGCAATTGACTGCCAAACTTGTGATAGAATCGAGGTTGGGTCCAAGGGGAAAGTAGGAGTTGGATAAGCTTTTTATAGAAAGAAGCCACAATAAACTCCCCTAAAGGTGCAAGGGACCATACCAATTTATCTCTACTAAGGATAGAGATAAAGGTATTGTGTAGCAGTGAGGAGAGAGAGAGGAATTGATTAAATTCGCCCTCAGAAAGATTCCTTCTGAAAGATGGCTGCCATCGTCTTCTGCCTTCCTCCATTCTGAACTCGTCCTCTACGGTAGCCTCTCTATTAATGGAGATGGAGAACAGAGAGGGATAGCAATCCCTCAAAGGGGCATGACCTATCCATAGGTCAGTCCAGAATCGAACTCTACTGCCTTCTCTTAGGAAGAATCTGATAATCTTCCTGAAAAGTTCAAGGGTGGCAGTAAAGGGCCTCCATGCACCTGAAGCATTAGACCAGGGCTTTGTTTCTGAGATCCTGGTATGGTCTGGAATATTATACTTATTCTGCAACAACTAGGCCCAAAGTGTGTCTAATTGGGTGGCCAAGTGCCACCATCATTTCCCTAAGAGGGCAAGATTTTGTTTTCTTAAGTTTCTAATTCCCAGTCCGCTTTGGTGTTTAGGTAGGCGTACCTTCTCCCCAGAAATGAGATGGAACTTAGTTTTTTCAGCCTACCCTGACCAGAGAAAGTTCCTCATGAGCTGGTCAAGGCGGTATACCACAGAGGCCGGTATTTGAAAAAGAGACATCATGTACGCTGGTGCATTGGCCAGAGTTGCTTTGATAAGGGTGGTTCTTCTTGCTTGTGATAGGTATCTCCCTTTCCAACCTGCCAACCTTCTATCGACCTTATCTATCACATGGGACCAATGTCTCTTTTTCGATTTTTCGAGACCTAGTGGAAGACTTAGGTAGGACGTACGGAGGTCTTCCACTTTACATTCCCAATCAGGAATGAGCACCCTAGTTTGGCTTATGGTGATAGCGCTGCCCATCATTTTCGATTTCTCCATACTAACCTTGAAACCCGTGGCCAATTGGAAGCATTTGAGGTAAATTCTGTGGTTTTCCACTTCGGGAGAGGAGGCGTTTAAAAAGACTAGTGTGTCATCCGCGTATTGCAGGTGTGACACAATAGGCCCTCGACGTGAGGACTTAAAGCCTGAAAGAAGGCCAGCTTGGTAAAGGAGATCCAGTGAGCGGCTGAAAACCTTAGCCGAGATAACAAAGAGGAAAGGGGATAGAGGGTTCCCTTGGCGAAGGCCTCTCGATGAGGGAAAGTAACCTTTGGGAGTTCCATTTATGAGGATCGAAGAATTGGTGCGGGAATAGCACCCTCTTATCCATTGCTGCCACCTGTCTGAAAAACCCATTCGAGCCATTGTCTTGTCTAGTATCGGCCAGTTAACATGGTCGTAAGCTTTTTTCCAATCTTTTTTAAAAATAAGACCAGGTTTTTTTTGGCACGGTGCCTGGAATGGATGCATTCGTTGGCAATCAAAGCTCCATCAAGGATTTGTCTATATTTGATAAAGGTCGACTGTGAGGGAGAGATGACCGACAGGAGGACCTCTTGAAGTCTAGAGGCCAGGACCTTAGATAAAATTTTATAGAAGGAGTTGAGCAAACTTATGGGATGAAAATCCTTAAGTTCCTCCGCCCCTGCCACCTTAGGAACCAGAGTGATGAATGTGGCATCGATGGAGTTGTTGAGAATACCCCGTTGGAAAAACTCTACAAAGAAATTTAAGAAATCCAAGCGAAAGGTATCCCAAAAAATCTTGAAAGGGGCCACAAGGAATCCATCAGGCCTAGGAGCTTTGTCTTTGGCTAGGTCTTCTAAGGCCTTAAGGATTTCGTCTTCAAGGAATGGACGGTCTAACTATGTTGCCTCTTCTTCCGAGAGGGTCAGAAAATCTAAGTCAGCCATAGCTGGTCTAGGACTAGAACGAGCTGAGTATAGGTTCTTGAAAAAATTTAAGATTGCTGTTTCAATCTCATCTGGCTGGTCCAAATAACGGTTGTTAACCTTGATGATCAAGATTGAATTGTCCCTTCAAATTTGCTGCCAAATAATTTACAAATAAATTTCTTATATTTGTGTCGATGACCATGAATCAATGCATTTTCTGATGCAAACTACTGCCTGAAGACTTTAATGCTAACTGCCCTTGTTTTTCTCCCTTGATCCTTCAAACATTACATTAGTGTTTCCTCTATTATAAAAAAACATTTATGCTAATTTTGAAATAGTCCCATATCCAGTAGTAACTTGGTGAAAATTCTATGGAGCTACCGAGACTGAATTATGACCATTAGTTTTCTAACATGCTTATTGTCCTCATGGATCTGTTCTTAGAATATTGGGTTCCTGATGTCATCCTTGCAACCCTTGCTTTTCTATCTTCAGTTTGTGTAGTCATAATTTCCTAGCTCATTATACCTTGTTCTGGTTTCTAAGTTGGTTTATTGAACTTCAGGCATACGAAAACAGTGCATGCAAAAGTTCATCTAGCTGCTTGTTTTGCTAATGCCACTTCACTTGCTACAAAAAATAGGTTGATACACATCCTTTTCCATTTTGTTCCATTCCAGAATTCGTAAACATTTCTATGTTATTTTAATGATTTTGCATTATGGAAAAATATCTAGATATTAGTTTTATTTAGTTTGCTTGACTGAAAATTTGTCTTCTCTTTGATTGACGATATTGTACCATTTAAGCATTATTTCAGCTTTGTACAGAATTGATTGTGTTTGCTTGTTTACAAAGATGGAAGGCGCTCTTACCACCTCCAACTTTGCTAGTTGCAGCTTATGGCATATCACCAGCTGCGAACAAAAGTAGAACATCTGAAGACTCAAACTACTAAATACTCTCTAATGTCAATCAAACAATTGAATCCTTTCATTTGCTTGGTTTTCTTCTTTGGGCTAATTTCATTTTTACCTTTCTAGGGAACTTAATTCAAATAAGGCCTTGGATACTGCTTTTTCTCCTGCAATGGCTCCTTATTACTCAATATATTAAAGAAATGAGATAGAGAATGATGTACTTCTGTAAGTTTATTCAAATTCCATGCTTGAAGTACATGCACAATGGAACAGATAAGGATTTCGAAAATTCGTCATTCATTCATTAAATGGTCATTGTTCTATCTATAATTATAAAGGAACAACCATTTCATTTCTTATAATTAATGTAAAAGGGAATCACATACAAAATAGATGAGAAAGGAATTAGAGAAAACGACCTTCTGACATTAGCCTTAAATCCCTAAGAAATGTTTCTAAATAAGATTAAAAAGATATCTTTTTTGAAAATCTCTTACTTTAAAGACTTGGTTGCTATGATCGGAAGTCGTTTTTGTCAATATCGTCAGAACTTCCTTCTTAGTTTCCAGTTTTTAGTCAGTAGGCCAACCATTAATATATCTAAGGGCCGTAAGCTGGTTATGGTCCTGCTTGCACAGGGCCGGGAGGGGTAGACTGGATACAGGCCTAACAAAGTGGCTGCTCTCAGCCCCTAATATCAATACCTATTTAATTATGCAACTTATTTTAATTGCAGAATTATGTATATTATGAAAATGGGATATGTCATACCATAGTTGTTGGGAATGGGATTGGGAACTGCCGTTGAGATCCCTTTGTTTGCGATCGATGTCCGTACAATCGCAAACGTAGGGAACAGTCCATGTGTGTTGGGGATCGAGTTCCTCTATTAGATGGGATCGATTACAATAATATTGGGGAGCGGAATCCTCTGATTTGGAAAGTTCCCAAGTGCAAGTTTTTGGGTTTCTTGACTTGAATAGGAAAAATGACCCAACATAGTATGGAGTGAGGGATATATTTTATAGGAGCGAGTTCCATTTACTTGAAAAATGAGATCCTTGTCCAAGTTTAAATAGGGCTCCCTGGCTTTACAGGGTAGTTCTCAGTGTTGACAATTAATAATATGTAATCTTAAAACATCTATTAAATAAATCATAAACTTCTATACCATCCTCTAAAGCAAGGATTATGCCTCTTTCCTCCCCTTCTCCTTCCTCTCACCCTAAGGAACCTAGAGTTCACTCTCCCCCCCCCTCTACCGACATTACCGACAATTCATCTACCCCCAAGCTCAACTTTCTCCATCTCTCTCTCCCACACTCAGGTCCCCCCCTCTGACCACATATAACTCTCTACCCTCCCTTACTTCGAAAACCTTTGCACAACCTCCCCCTCAGTTGAACTAATCCGCTCAGCCTCCAACCTCTACTCTGCCTCCCCCTCAGCTGAACCAATCCGCCCTCCTGCTTAGCACCAACCCAAGCACTCATGTAACCTTTGTAAACTCTACTACTCATGTCGGGCTCTTCAACACTTTAGAGATTATAGACTGCCTCTCATCCATGACAAACTCTTTTATTTGTTCTTTCTCCCCCACGTAATGACATTAAGGGAATCACCAAGTGGCTCCAGCACATTTTTAAAACTTCACAGATAACTTGTGGACTTTTGTTTGACTCTCCTAGCCCTCTGTCGCACCCTGCTTCACCTCCTCCTCGTCTAATCCTTCCCTCCCTCTTACCTTCTTCTCTGCCTCCCTCTTTCACTATGGACAGACCCTTTCATTTTGTGTTACTTGCCTCTGCTAATCAGACCTATTTTGAACCTTTTGTACATTCTACTTCAGCCCCAGCCCCTTATCTCATCAAAGTAAGCATGGTCTTCTGTTCTCATCACCTTCTTGGTAACTTCTGTTTGTCCGACCACTATGTCTCCTCTACTCAATTTTACGCCTTCTTGGTGCCCCCTCCCCATCCATCTTACCTCCTTCCTTCCTCCACCCCTCTCCCTTATCCCTACCCCCTCTTTGCCCCACCTGTTTCCCTTTCTCACTCTAGACAACATGCACCTATTCAGCCTGAGGTCACCCCGTCCCCTTATCCTGTCCCCCCTCCTCCTATGCCCTCTTCGTTTTCTGGCCGTACTGATCCTTCCCCCCACCCTTCCGCCCTACCTCCCCTTCCCCATGACCTTTACCCCCAGCTTCTGGACACTTTCGTGGACCAAGGCTCGTCCTTCTCTCCCCCCTCGCCTGACGCTGAAGATGAGGGGGTCGACGGGGATGGGCTCGACTGTGACACGAAAGAGCCGGCTTTGCGTCCCTCTTCATCTTCCTCGATGGCCAACAATGATGATGAAGATGGGAAGGAACTCAACCTCGACCTTGACAAAATGAAGGAGATTTTTCGTATCATGGGTTCAACTACGATGGGCCTGAAGGACCAGCTCATCGCTTTATGTTCGCAGATGCCCAGAGTCAACAGAAGGTGGGGTTCAAAGGCCAAAGGGAGCTTCTCAATCTTTTCTCGTCATCTCTTTCGAGGGTCCCTCCACCTCTGGGGGTCCCCCCACCCTATCCTCCATTCTATCATTGAGGCGATCAACTCGATTAGCCTCACTCTCTTCTCCTTCCCCCAAACCATGAAGATTATCACTTGAAACATTAGAGGTCTAGGCCATCCTTTCAAAAGGAAGGCTGTAAAGGACCTGTCCTCGAAATACTGCCCAACCATTCTTGCTTCACTGAAACCAAATCACATGAGCCTCTGATCAGGGGGCATTTAGGTGATCTGGGATCCCTCTGATCAGCTCTTACTCTCCTCTCATATCAGAGAATTTTCTGCATCCATTTTGCTATCTCGTGTTTCTGATGGGTGAAATTGGAAATTCTCGGTCATTTACGACCCTTATTCCTCCTCCATCCGACCACGTTTTTTGTCTGAATTGGACTTGGTGGCCTCCCTCCCTCACTTTGTCTGGTGTTTGGGGGGAGACTTTAATATAACATGGTGGTCTCATGAGCGCAAGTCGTCTTCCAATATTTCTCAAGGCATGATAGACTTTTCGGACTTCATTTTTAGGAATGATCTCTTAGATGTTCCTCAGCAGGGTAACCGCTACACCTGGTCCAGCCATTCGGCTCAAACCTCTCTTTCTAAACTAGACAAGTTTCTTTTAGCCATTGACTGGGAGGAAACTTTCCCGGGCTCACACGCCCTCACCCTACCAAAACTTGTCTCGGACCACTGTCCCATCCTCTTTTCCACCGTACCCTTGAATAAAGGACCCAAACCCTTCAGGTTTGAATTGGCTTGGCTTGTAGAAAAGTCTCTTTTTTCCTTGATCCCAAACTGGTGGAACTCCTTTGATGGCCAGGTGACAGGAAGAGTTGGTTATAGACTGCTATCTAAAATCCAATTGCTTAAGGCCTCCCTGAAATCTTGGAGTCGTTCTATTCTTGGCAACTACTCCTTGACTAAGTCCAACCTCCTTAAGACCCTACAATACCTTGACAGCCTAGAAGAATCCCGCCCTTTGACTACCAGTGAAGCTGAACTCAGAACCCAATCTAAATTTAAATATCTCTCCACCCTAAAAAAGGAAGAGCTTTACTGATTCCAAAGATCAAGAGTTAACTGGCTAAAAGTAAGGGACCACAACAGTCGTTTCTTTCACAGAATAGCTAACTGTCGAAGGAGGTACGACTCAATCTCCTGCATTAAAGTAAATAACCAGTACCTGGATCAGCCTAAAGAGATAGAGTCAGCCATCCTAGCTTTTTCCTAGAACCTTTGCTCTACCCCAAATGTATCGAGACCTGCCATGGCTGATTTAGAGTTCTTCACCCTTACGGAAGATCAGGGTATTTGGCTGGAACGTCCTTTCCAAGAAGATGAAATCCTTAAAGCTCTCGATAATCTAGCCGGATGGGTTTCCCATAGCCCCCTTTAAAATCTTTTGGGACCCCTTTCGCCAGGATTTCTTAGACTTCTTCTTAGAATTCTTCCTCCGGGGTACACTCAATAAATCCATTAATGCCACCTTCATTGCTCTTGTACCCAAAGTTGAAAGGGCCGAGGAACTTAAGGACTTCTGTCCCATCAGTCTGCTCAACTCCACTTACAAAATTTTATCCAAGGTACTGGCCTTTGGACTGCAGTAGGTCCTCCGTACTGTCATCTCTTCCTCACAGTCAGCTTTTATAAAAAATCGTCAAATCCTTGATGGGGCTCTGGTTGCCCATGAATGTATTCATCCAAGGCACATGTCTAAAACGCCTGTTCTAATCTTCAAGATTGACTGGGAGAAAGCCTACAACCAAGTTAATTGGTCAGTTTTGGACGATGTTACGAATGGGCTTGGGAGATAGGTGGAGAATGTGGATGAGAGGCTGCTACTCCCATCCTTTCTTTTCAATCCTCATCAACGGAACCCCCAAGGGTTTCTTCCCTTCTTCGAGGGGCCTTCGCCAAGGGGATCCTCTTTCCCCATTCCTCTTTGCTATTTCGGTGGAGGTCTTTAGCCGGTCTCTCGCCCGCCTTTACCAAGCTGGGACTGGTTTCGAACTTCACGTCGGGGCCGAATAGTGTCGCATCTGCAATATGCTGATGATACACTAGTCTTCCTTGTTGCCTCCCCGATTGACGTGGAAAACCTGAGACTCTTTCTCAAGTGCTTCCAATTGGCCACGGGATTCAAGGTCAAATGGATAAGTACAAAATGATGGAAGTATCAATTGACAACAACCAAATCAGAGAGCTAATTCCATCTTGGGAATGTAAAGTCGATGACCTCCCAACAACCTATCTTGGTCTACATCTCGGGCTGGGAAAACCGAAGAAGAGGCTCTGGTCCCATGTTATCGACAAGGTAGACAGAAGGTTGGCTGGATGGAAAGGGAGTTTTCTTTTCCAAGCAGGAAGAACCACCCTTATCAAGGCAACCCTTGCCAATGCACCTGTATATTTTATGTCTCTTTTCTAAATGCACTGAAGCCTTGATCAGCTCATGAGGAACTTTCTCTGGTTAGGACAGGCAGACAAGACAAAGTTTCACCTCATTTCTTGGGACAAAGTATGTTTTGAGTAAAAAAAAGGAATAAAATTTGCATTGTTTTGAGTAAAAAAGGAATAAAAGTTGCATTGTTTTGAGTAAAAAAAGGAATAAAATTTGCATTGAGGTATTGTTTTGAGTAAAAAAAGGAATAAAATTTGCATTGTTTTTGAGTAAAACAAAGGAAAACTTTGCACTGTTTTTGAGTAACAACAGGGATAAAATTTGCATTGAGCTATTGTTTCGAGTAAAAAAAGGAATAAAATTTGCATTGTTTTGAGTAAAAAAAAGGAATAAAATTTGCATTGTTTTTGAGTAAAAAAAAAGAAAAATTTGTACTGTTTTTGAGTAAAAATGGGATAAAAATTACATTCATGGCCCATGCAGGTCTCGAACCTGCGACCTTCGCGTTATTAGCACGACGCTCTAACCAACTGAGCTAATAGGCCATTTTGTGTGAGGTTTCTATTACTAATAATAATCATCAATAGTATGTACAAGGAAAATCAATAGCGCATCAATAAATTTAATAGCATATATCATTAATTAGATTGCAACTTTAAATAATCAAAGTAAAGTGCACCGTTAAATATTATCATAAGATGTAAATTTGGCATAAAAAATTCATAGGATTCCCTAAGAATCCATTTTTATCTCCATTTAAAAAATTTTAAACTCTAAAAATAGTTCAAATCAAGTAGATATATAAACACATGAAAAATTGAAAATGGATCGTCTAGATAATGTGCTGGAAAATGCACTAGTTTTTGGACTTGAAATCATTTTTTCTCTCTTATTCATACATCTCAATTTCCAGATAATTAATTGGAGGGTTTTCAACTTCAAAATATTCTTTTACAAAGATTTTTTAGGTGCACCTTAATTCTATATTTTAAGGTTCCAACCTTATATAAACGTTTTTCTCAATATTATCAAGGAGAATTGTTTGGTGCGTCCATGGCCGCACCTATTACTATGCGGGCTTGGAGATCTACACCATCTACCAAAAAAAGTGCACCATAAATATTAGTCCTCTAAAGAAAAAGTAAAATCAATTGTTCAAATCAGCGTTTTAAAAATTGCCGAGTCGAACCGGACTCGCCCGGTTCGACTCGGAATTCACGAAAAGGGACCGGATCGGTTCAAAAACCGGGAATCGTCCGGTTCTAGAGAGAACCGGACGATTCCGCACAGTGACGCGCCGATTCACTGTACGGAATCGGCGAGTCCGTGAAGAACACGGGCTGCACAGTGTTCTTCACGGATTTTTTTCAAATTTGTCATTTTTTGATCATTTTTTTTGTTTTTTTCGGCACGTGATCTGTTTTGCAGGTTGTAAACAGCTTTATTCAGCTTTTTCAACGATTTAATGTTGGAAAAATTGGTTGTTTTTGGATCAAGAAAAATTCGGGGTTTAGGGTTTCCGCCATTTCTGAAATTTCATGCCAAATAGGGCATGAATCTTTCAAAATTTGTAGGCATATTGATCTTAAAGCTGTGAATCAAAAGATTTTGTTACTAATTTGTGATAATCGTTGAGAAAAACAGACTTTTTTGGAGATTGAAGGCTTCGGTTCACAAAAACAGGTAAGAACTTTGGGTTTTTTTTTTTTTCCGCCATTTGATTTATTTCATGGCATATTTTGAACAAAATGAGTTCAATAATTAGGGTTTTTAATCTTTATTGTGTCTAGTATGATTTAAAATTTTCAATTTTACGTAATCTGGTCAATTACAGCAAGAAATTTGATATGAACAGTGAGATGTCCGCGGAACCAAATTCCGCTGTTTTTTTTTTTTTTTTCCGCCTTTTGATTTTGTTTTCATGATATATTAGAAATAATGTGTTAAAAATTTAGGTTTTTGATTCCTTATATTGTTGTTTATCAGAAAATATAGTCAATTGGATGTAATTTATTCACTTGGAGGTGAATTTTTGAGTTAAAATCGCTTATGTAAAACGACTCTGTGAAGAACAAATTTTTTTTTTTTTTTTTGTTTGCAGCCCATGATAGAATTTTTTGTAATCTATGATCGAATTTTTTGTAATCCATGATCAAAATGTTTGTTTTTTTTTCTTGTAATCCATGATCGAATTTTATTTTTTATTTTTTATTTTTGTAACCCATGATAGAATTTTTTGTAATCCATGATCGAATGTTTTGTAATCCATGATCGAAATGTTTGTTTTTTTTTGTAATCCATGATCGAATTTTTTGTTTTTTGTTTTTTATGTAACCCATGATAGAGTTTTTTGTAATCTATGATTGAATTTTGATGTAATTGTTTTTTTCTTTTTTAGTAATCCACGATCGAATTTTTTGTTTTTGTTTGTTTTTTTTTTTTGTAATGCATGATCGAATTTTATGTAATCCATGAACGAATTTTTTGTAATCCATGATAGAATTTTCTGTAATCCATGATCGACTTTTTTGTAATCCATGATCGAATTTTATGTAATCCATGATCGAATTTTTTGTAATCCATGATAGAATTTTCTGTAATCCATGATCGACTTTTTTGTAATCCATGATCAAAATGTTTGTTTTTTTTACTTGTAATCCATGATCGAATTTTTTGTGGTTTTTTTTTTTTGTAACCCATGATTGAATTTTTTGTAATCCATGATGGAATTGTTTTTTTTTGTTCTTGTAATCCACGATCGAATTTTTTGTTTTTTTATGTTTTTTTTTTTTTTTGTAATCCATGATCGAATTTTATGTAATCCATGATCGAATTTTATGTAATCCATGATCGAATTTTTTGTAATCCATGATCGAATTTTTAGAAAATTTATGAAATTTTTTTTTTAATCCATGATCGAACTTTTTGAAAATTTGTTAATTTTTTTTTTTAATCCATGATCAAATTTTTTGAAAATTTGCTGTACTTTTTTCTTTTTATTTCTTTTTATCCATGATCGAATTTTTTGAAAAATGATGATTTTTCGAAAAGATGTGAAAATCGTGATAAAGTTTTGATTATCATGATGTATTAAACATTTAAACCTAATTTTTAATTTTTATTGTTTGAGTTTGCTGTAATTTTTTTTTCATGATCGAATTTTTTGAAAATTGATGATTTTCCGAAAAGATGTGAAAATCGTGACAAGGTTTTAATTATCATGAGGTATTAAACCATATTTTAAATTTTTATTGTTAAAGTTTTTGTTGAAAAAATTGTATGTTGATGGATTATTTACGCAAAAAAATGCATGTTATTATATTTTCAATACAAAACTGTATTTTTTTTATCTGTTGTTCATGGATTTTTAAGTTGGAATGACTGATGTTAGCCGGCTCTTTGAAGAATTGTTTTTATTATTAATTTTTTAATACAAAAAATGTATGTTCTTGATAATTGAGTTGTAGCCATGTTTGGAGCTTGCATTTTGTATTATTCTAAATGTTTGTAATTGATATGTATGAAATATTATTGTCAAAAAAGGTATTTTGCAATAACAAATAACAACGAATATGACTACATGAACTACCGCAACATATTATCACTACATATGGTGATTATTTTTCTTTTTGAACTGTCAGGTTAATTTAAACTTTTTACATCTTAAAACAGTTGAATCATGTCAAGATCTACAGAAGACCCTGCATGGCAACATGGGGTCAGACTTGATCCCAACAAGAAAGACAAAATTATTTGTAATTACTGTCAAAGAGTGATAAGTAGTGGGGTACATAGGTTCAAGCAACACTTGGCAGGGGTTAAGGGAGAAGTTTCTGCATGTACTAGTGTCCCTAGTAATGTAAAAAAACAGATGGTGGCAATTCTTAATGCTAGCAAAGGTAAAAAAATTGCCAAACATAGGATGAATGAGGAGATAGCTAGTTTATATACACCATCAAGCAGGAATGATACAAAAGAGCAATATAATTATGACCTAAAAGAGCAATATAATAATGAGCTGGACATGGCCACAAGATTGAGTTTACATGAACAATATCAGAGGGAATGTGGGTTTAGAATGCCTGGTGGGTCTAGCTCAGACATGCATGGTGGGCCTAGCTCCGATATGCATGGTGGGCCTAGTTCAGATATGCATGGCGGGTCCAGCTCGAGTATGTATGGCTGGCCCAGCTCAAATATGTATGGAGAGGTTGGTGGCAATATGTATCAAGAAGAATCAGTTATTGAAGAAATTGTTTCTAAGTTACCTAGGAGTGCCAGTATTGCAGGTCATGGTCGTAAAGACCCATTTCTCTCAAAGCCTAAGTCACAACAGATGACCTTAAAAGGCATGGTTAAAGGTACAAGAAATATGTTAGGGAGATATGTTGGTAAATGGTTCTACGATAAAGGGATTCCCTTTGATGCAGCCAATAGCCCATATTTTCCACCTATGGTTAGTGCAATCCAGAGAGCCGGGCCCGGGGTAAAACCCCCGACGGCATATGAGCTCAGTGGGCCAATATTAGACGAAGAGGTAGAGGAAGTTAAAAAGTGGATTGAAGAATATAAACAGAGTTGGCCAAGGACAGGAATTACTCTCATGAGTGATGGTTGGTTGAATAAAGTTAGCAAAAAGGAGTTTTTAAACTTCTTGGCCTATTCCCCAAAAGGTACAGCTTTTTTGTCTAGCAAAGACGTATCAGGGACGAAGAAGGATGCAAACTTCTACGTACGACTATATGATCAGATAGTGGAGGAGGTGGGGGATAAGCATGTAGTCCAGTTTATTACGGACAATGCCCGTGCATGTGTTTCTGCAGGCAGCAAGTTGATGGATAAGAGGAAGCATCTAGTATGGACCCCGTGTGCTGCACACAGCATCGATCTTATGTTAGAGGAAATCGGTGAGATCAAAATTGTTAAGGAGACTCTAGATGAAGCAAGGTTGGTGTCGAGATTTATATACAACCACTCGAAAATATTATTTCTGTTTAGAGAACACTCTAAGAAAAAAGAGATAATCAGGCCTGCCATAACCCGCTTTGCGACCGATTACTTAGCTGTGGACTCCATTCGACAATCTGAAGGTGCATTAAAGAGATTGTTTACTTGTGAAGAGTGGTTAAATGACCGCCTCTCGAAGTCCAGTACCGGTGTAAAAGTGGATAACATAATCTCAAATAGGCTGTTCTGGTCTCGATGTTCCAGTGTTGTAGAGGCCACTGCCCCTTTGGTCACGGTGTTAAGAATGGTGGATGCTGATAAGAAAGCTACCATGGGTATCCTTTATGAAGGTATTGAGAGGGCGAAATCAGCTATTGGGGAGAAGTGTAATTTTGCTAGCAAAGTGATCGAGATTATAGAAAAGAGGTGGAACACCAAATTTCGGACGTCCAATTCATTATGCTGGTAAATATATATTTATATCATTACAATGTTTCAGTTTAAATCATTTTTTTATGAAATTGTAAATGACATTTTTCTACCTATATATTTTTTAGGTTACTACTTCAACCCAAAATTTTTCTATTTGACACCTGAACAACCCCACAAGATTATGGAAGGGGTCAGATACATTATTGCAAGGTTGGAGAGAAGCCATCGAAACCAAGTAGCAGCAATACAAGAGGTATTATTTAATGTTTCGGTAAGAACTTCATTGAGTTGTTATATTTGTGAGGAATAATGCACTAAAACGTAATATATTTGTTTTAGCTTGCTATGTATAGGGATGCTATAGGATCCTTCGGAACTAGACTTGCCAGAAATTCTCGAACTATGATGGATCCAGGTTATCCCCTCGCTAATATTTTGTTTATTCATATATTTAATCTTATGAATTGTTCTTGCCCTTCCAATGCTTTTTACATTTTAATCCAGCTGAATGGTGGGAGATATATGGTACTGATGCACCTCACCTAAAGAGGATAGCAATCAAGGTGCTCTCCCAAACATGTTCTGCTACTGGCTGTGAGCGCAACTGGAGTACGTTCCAATGGTTGCACACTACTAGAAGGAATTGACTCGCTTCTGAGAAGCTTCATAAACTAGTCTACGTTCATTATAATTTAAACCTCAGAGAGCGACAAATAAGAAGGAAGCTTGAAGACTATGGGCCGATAGACTTAGACACAATATTTGTCACAGACACAGCAGACCGATGGGTAGTCGAAGAGGAGGAGCCAGTGTTGCACAAGAGAGCGTTCCTTGAGGCTATCGGTGATGAAGATATTGAAGAAACTGATGAGCGGCATGAAAGAGGAAGCAGCCAGCCAATATATCCACAATATGTCGATGATATTGCACCTAATGAGGGAGAGTGGGAAGGGGATCTAAGAGAAAATGAGAGAGATGATGATTTTGAGGCCACCCTATCCCAGCCATATTATTCACATATCGAGTCCCAACAGCAACAGTGTAGGGATGAGCACGACAGTGCAGGTGAGCATGAAGGATGGATAAGCTTCGGGGATTTTGGACTGGGAACACAACAAAACACTAACACTCAGGGATTTGGGAATAGTCAGACGCCCGCTAATATCGATGATTCGTTTTTAGATCGAATCAATGAATTGTCAAACGAATTCAATCAATGGCACCAGCGTGACCAAGAAGAACAACAACGTCGTCTATCATTTTATTTTTAGATCGTATGTTATTAATTTTATGCTTTATTGTAGTCCATGTATGTTGATATACTTATTCCATGATAATTCTATGTTTATCCTTTTGTGTGATGTAAATTAAATGTTGAATGGCGGTTCATGCAGGGAAAGAACATATCAATATTCGCATATTCATCCAAAAACATGAAAATTCTTAATGGAGTACCCTCATTTTTTATTGAATTCCTAAAAAACAATATTTATAATGAATTTTAATAATTTTTTCGGATTTTTTTGAAGCTTTATTCTGACCGAGTCACCCGATTCCGATCAGGACCGCCGATTCGCCGATCCGGATCGCCGATTCGCCGATCCGGATCGGTTTTTGAAAAGCCCGATCCGGGTCACCGATCCGGTTTTTAAACCATTGGTTCAAATACTTTCTCCAAAAAATATCATTTTTAGTTTATAAAATTTATTCATTTTTACCGATTAACAATTTACATGTTAAAGATTATATATTCCCTAAAAATTAGGATTAAATTCTATTTCAAAAATAAATTATTAAGGGGTCCGCATTTCTAGTGGACTTATAGAAACCGTGTCCTATTATCAAGGAAATCAATAGTACAAAACAATAAAACCAATATACAACAATAAGATCAACGCAATGTGTGTGTATCAACAATATACTCCAATTATATATAAAAAAATTAATAGGGTGCATAAATAATGTCAACAATATACGCCTATACATAAAAAAAAACTAATAAGATACATAAATAATGTCAATAGTATTTGTCTAGAAAGAGACCATTTATCTTTATTACAAGGAAGTCACAACTATTTCTATTTATTAGATGTCAAATTAGATGGTTTGAGGTGAGTAACAAAGTTCGAGAATTGTTTTTTAAAACTTTGTGTCTAATCAATGACACTATTATAACTACCCATTTGGAAATTTAAAGCACAAGAATGATTGTTGCCTCGTTGAACAAAAAGTAAATGATCTCTTTATAGACAAACCCCATCAATAATACTGGTAGAACAAATACTGCTTGTGCCTGAAGTATCTGGAACTAAGGTCCATTCAATCTGGCCCGACCATATTTGGCTCCCCCATATCTATTGGGTGCACAATGATGACATTTATGGTCTTTCTCTTTCTGGGGTCATATTTTCATAATAAAATTTTCTTTTTGTAATAAAAATATATATTTTTTAATTTCTATTATGGTTAGATCTCTTCAATATTAATATAAGAAAAATTTATCAAAGTACCCATATGAGATGAAGTATTTAATATTGTACCCATTTGCAACTATTCAAACTCAAGATCACGTGTTTGTCATGGATATTTTGAAATTAAATCAAAAGCTCCGAGTAATTTGATAAATATCCGTCAATATATAATATATTTTAAATTCTCATTATCCTTAAAAGAACTCAAAGGTGGGCATTTGAAGCATTCATGCTTTAGCTTTGGAGCTAGGGCAGCCAATGGCCACCGAGCCTGAACCATATTACTGAGGCATGAGCTGATTTAGTCCAAAATTTGCATTTGTAGCATTCAGGCCTTAGATTGGAGCAAGGACGGACCATGAAATTATTAAGGACCGAGCCCAAAATTTGCATCGGTGTGTGTACGTGTGCATGCATGTGTATATTAGAAAGAGATAAAGTTATCAATAGGTTGTATTAAAACAAATATTAGTTTAGGTTATGCACCCAGTTGTCAGATCTTTAAAAGATATATGTCACCATTTGAATTTTAATCTTTTTTCTACAAATCAATTTAAGTTGAAATTTCAGATTTGTCTTGAAATGGACTCAGCCCGAAAATTGTTCAGGCCTAGCATCCTGCGCATATGCCTTCGGTGCAGCTTAAACCCAGCCTGGTGTAAATCCAACTAGACTTAGCCATATGCCATGTTGTCGGCCCCTTTTCACCCTACTTACCAAGAGCCCAACCCACAAATGGGGATGCATACTAAATGATGGCTTTGACACAAATCTAAGGCAAACGGTGTAAATTGTAAATTAGTAGGAGAGATCTTATTTCAAACCACCCTTAAGCACCAAGAAGGCTTTCACAAAACATAGATGGACAATTATTCAACCCTCAGCTAACCATCAAATAATAGGTGGACAATTATTTAACTGATTTAGTTCAAAGGAGCTATAGATTAATAGACATTAACCCAAAAAAAAAAAGGGAAAGAAAAGGGAAGCTATAATATACATTAAAAAAAAAAGGACAAAAAAAAAAAGAACCTACAGAGTGACAGTCTATCCCTTTTGGACCAAGTTCTTACTCAACAACCTCAAAAATAAACTGAATCAGTTAAAAGGAAGCTATAGATCAACAAATCCTTTGTCTGTCCCTTGTTGATCGAATACTTCCTTAGTAACCCTTCTTTCAAGAACCCAACCTTCTCTAGAACCCTTTGAGACCCAAAATTTCAACATCAACAAAAGCTTCAATCCTCTCTAGCTCAGGGATATCCTTGAACACACTAGAGACCATCATCTTCACTGCATGTGTTGCTATGCCTTGGCCCCAGAACTGCGAAGCTCTCATAAAACCGATTTCGGCTCTACATAGAGCCTCACCCGAGCCTTGTGTGACCTATACCGAACCTATAGGCTGCTCACTTAGGGATATGGCCTTGAGCCATGGATGGGGAATGGTGCGATCTCTTAAGCGTTCTAGCACCGCTTTGTGAGAGGTGTAGGTCTCCCATCTGAAAATTTTACTAACTCGATCATCGGTCAAC
Source organism: Amborella trichopoda (assembly GCF_054954075.1). Taxonomy (NCBI): domain Eukaryota; kingdom Viridiplantae; phylum Streptophyta; class Magnoliopsida; order Amborellales; family Amborellaceae; genus Amborella; species Amborella trichopoda. The sequence continues at coordinate 43,965,201 of NC_142343.1, read as the reverse complement.
CACACCATGTAATTGTCGATGTCCAGCTCGAACCGGTGCAGGGTCAGTTTGGACATTGGGTCCTCCATTTTTCTTTGGGAGTAATTGGATTTTAGCCACAATAAAAAGGAATAATTGGGGTTTAGCTAATTTTTGAGAATGGGTCTGGAAATTTTTGTGCAGGTGGAAGATGGAAGAGAAAATGGAACATTATTGAAGTTATGATTCATGTACGGTTGTTTGGGTAAATGTAGTTTTTAAGGAAAGGGCTTGTAAGCCACATCCATGTCTTTTTTTTTTTTTTTACATTATTGATAAAGGGTCATATAGATTTGTTCAACTTCCATGTGATAAAAGAGAAGCATCATCTCCTGTGGCCTTAAATAAATGAGGACAAAAAGGGCAAAGTTACTGATCAACATTGTAAATTAAATGCTCCAATTGCCCAAAAATATGTATTGTTACTTGAATCAAATTATGTATTTGTTTTTTATAATTTTGAGCAAGCTTTATTTAACATATTATTAATTTTTCAATACTGATGGACCACGATTTGTATAGCTGATATCAAATAGCTAATTTTTTATTAAAAAAAAACCTATATAGGTGGCGCCACCTATGTGTATGATTGTTATTTTTAGATGTGTTATCAAAAGGGGTGATTAAGATAGCTTCAGTTATGATATAAGTCTAGTATTATTTTATTTTTAATTTTCTATATAAAGTATCTTGAGATTCAAAGCACAAGTCGTAAGGGCCTTGTTGTTCAATTATTGATGTTATAACTATTTATATTTATATTTTTATTAGGCATGCCCCTATGAAAAGATGTCATGTCCAATATTTCACGTAAAAATTAGTTTTTTGGGTAATTTCATGTCAAATCAGCCTGTAAATTAAAAATAGAAGCAAAAGTTACAAACAACCCCCAAGACGAGACTTTCTATGTAAGTTATCCTCAACCAAGCTTTTTCCTTCACTTTTTCCCTAAAATACTCTTTGTTAGCAAATACCTCCTAACAAAAAAAAAAAGAAGTCTAAACTACCCTCCCTTTCTCTTACCCACTCCTCTCTCTCCTGTTTCCCACAAAAATGTGGTTCGGCGTATTCTTAGGGCAGTCCGACAGTGTAATGTCGGTCCGATAAATAACAGCGACGGTTTGGCATTGACAGAGAACGGTCCAACAATAAGCCCATGCCTTCCGGCATTGCCAAAAAGCAATCCGACAATAGGCCCATGCGGTTTGGAAACAGCCCATGCAGTACAACAACATGCCCATTGTGCGATACGTCAATGTCAAAGAGCAGTCTGATAGCCGATGTAAACTCATGTGAATGTTCCCCCAAAATTAAATTTTTATGTACAAAAAAGGGCATTTTCGTAAAAAAATGTACCTTATTTTACTTGGGGATATTTGCTAAAAAAACGTTTTTTGGGGAAAAAAGTGAAAAAGGTTGGGGGTAACTTGCAAAAGAAGTCTAGTTTTGAGGGTTATTTATAATTTTCCTAAAATAAAAAACAAAATACTTTGAGGCGTCTAATCAAGACTAGATGCTATGAGAATTTATGATTAATTCTATCATTTAGATTCGACAATAAGAATTATCAGTCACATATGTCTTGTATATGGGTGGAACCACATTTAATGATTCCCTTATTTGGAGGGTGAAGAAGTGTTTTAGTCAAGGAAAATGGTTTGATTAGGTTGTAGCTCTATCAAAATACATAAAGGGTGTGGTTTCCATAAGGTTGCAACCTTAAACAATCTATTTAAGGCACACCTCCAAATTTTATCATAGCATATAATTTTGATGTAAAAATATTCTTAAGATTATCTCAAAATCTATTTTCATATCTAATTATAAAATTTTAAACTCTAAAAATGATTAAAGTCAAGTAGATCCATAAACATATGAAAATCTTGAAAATGGACGGTCTAGATAATGTTTTGTAAGATGCATCATTTTTTGGACTCAAAATCCTTTCATTTTTCATAGTCATACATCTCAACATCAAGATGATCAATTAGAGAGTTTTTCAATATTAAAACAACCTTTTTCGATGGATTTTTGAAGTACATCCGTAGTTCTACATTTTAAGGTTGCAACCTTATATAAACTTTTCCCATACATAAATCCTCACTTCATAATTCATAAAAAATTCCAATTCAAGTATGGGCTCGAATATTATGGCTGTAAAAAAGTACAAGGATTTCACGCTCTAAAACTAGCGTATATTGTAATAAATTATCTAGATTGTCTATTTTATCATAAACATAAGTGTTCACATTTCCACAAGATTGTATCAATTTTTAAGTTTCAAATTTTATTGTCGATATTAGAAATTGATTTTAGAGCTCTCACCAAAAGTACTTTCTGGATGGGGATTTGAGATGATGTTTCTTTTGTTTTCATTAAGCCTAGGCCTTATAGAAACTTCCCCCTTTGGTCAATTCTAACAAGAATATTTAGAAAATTATAGAAGAGCAAAGAGACATTTGCTGAAAAGGAAATTTCGATGTGCTGCAATTATTGATTTTTGTAGCGTCTTGATGTGGTACCCAAGGCCCCAAATTTCATCGGACGACCAGCATTTAATTACAGTTACAGTTGATGTGGTCTAGAGACCACCAATGGGTTGGTTTAGCTTTATTTGAACTAAATCATTTTCTTTTGCAACCCATAAGTGGCAAGTAAACCTAAACCATTGGGCTCCTAGGTGCATGGGATATATTGCATTTTAGAGAGAAAAAAGATGTATATATTGAATTAGGCTGAGGTCATGATGTATTTTTAATTTTTATTTTTTATAGAAATGTTATCGGCATAAATTTTAAGAAAAATATCATATTATCTCCTATTTTTAACTTCTATATCTTATCAGATCCAAGAATTGAAAATATTACTTATAAGCAAAAGGACTTCATCTTTTTTATCTTTCAACCCCTTAAATCCTTTTGACTATGTATTATTGACCTCAACAACTTATGAAATGACTTTGTCTCACTCTCTCTAAAACCCTATCTCTCTCTCACATCATCGCCTCTCTCTCTCTCTCTCGAAACTCCATCTCTCTCTAAAACCCAAATTCCATTTCTCTCTCTCACATCATCATCTCTCTCTCTCTCAAAACACCATCTCTCTCTAAGACCCAAACTCTATTTCTCTCTCTCAAAACTTCATCTCTCTCCCTAAAACTCAAACTCCATCTCTCTCTCTCTAAAACTCTATCTCTAAAACCCAAAATCCATCTCTCTCAAACACAAAAAAGCGTGATCATGTTTGAGCTCAAGCTAAACCCCTTGGTTGGTAAACTCACCGAGAAACGAAGAGAGAGAGTGAGATGGAGTTTCAATAGGGTGTTATTTTAGTGTTTGTTTGGATAAAAAAATTTATAGTCAAAGGGGTTGAGGGGCATGTAATATAGGAATGATGGAGATCTTTTGTTTACAAGTAATATTTTCAATTCTTACGTCTCATTAGATATGGAAGTTAAAAATAAGAGATAAAGAGATATTTTCTCTAAATTTTACGCTATTTATGCAATAAAATGGGGTGTACCAAATAAAATAAAAACAAATAAAAAAGTGAGAAAAATATCTCTGAATATTTTCGCTGCATTTTGGTATTTTTATTTCAATTATTTTTTCTTTTGTACTTTATGGGTGAACCTTGATGAGATCTGTGGATTATCCAAATTACATGTCAATAGGCTTTTGTAAAAAATAAAAATGAGAACAAAAATAAAATTGACGCTGTCATTTTGGCTAGGATTAAATCTAGACCGCAGACATGTATGGTTATGTGAAGCATACAACAGTGAGATCCATTACGACGTGTTTGACTGGCCGAACTTTTGAAAAGTGGAAGATCTGAATTCCACCCAACTCCAACATTTGTTATGTGGAGTAGAAGGACAAGCGTGGAAGGGGCAGCTTCCATGCAAAATGATGGAAGGGGCGGCTTCTACTTTTCGGGCTTCCAGATAACAAACATGCCCTTTGAAAAAGTTCGTCATGACTTGTTGGTTCATAGTAAGAATATGGTCACAGGGAAATCATCACCGTTCCATCAGTTGGTTGGTCGGTGATGCATTCCATTGGATGATCCTTATGACCATATTACATATACTTTCCCTCTCCTCTCCTTTCCCCTATTTCTCTTGACGAAAAATAATTGAGTAGAAAGAATAGTAGTTATGGAGAATGGAGCGTTGCTGTAAAACTTATGGATCTCTTCCTCTAAAGGAAAACTTCTTGATTACTGAATGACTTGTTAATGCATTATTAATGGATGGCTTAAAAAGAAAAGAGAATAATATTAACTAAAAAAGAGTGGTAATAGAATTCAAAGAAAAAAGGACTATTAAATGTATTTTAAAATAGTAAAAAAAATAGAGACCACAACTAAATAATAATTACGAGACCTTTGTGGTCATACTCCAACATCTCTCTCCCCCGTCTTTATCTGTAAGTCCAAGGATGGCTCCCTCTCTCTCTCTCAATCCTAGTATGGCATTATCTTTCTCTCTCCCTCTCTCCCACTATCTCTCCCATCTCTCTCCCCTTGTAAATATAAGGATCTTTCTCTCAAAAAATAAGTTTATATAAGGTGTCCACCTTATATTATAGAAACGCATCAAAAACACATCGGAAAAGATTATTTCGTCACAAGAAAATCCTCCAATTGATCTAGACCACGATATATATAGATATGAAAAAAAATAAAAAATTTCAAATATTAAAAGTAGTGGAAAATTGTTTCATGTCGGCTGGACCGCATGACTACATACGCGGTCCAAAAAATGTAAATCATCCATCTTAAAGATAGATGCAAGTAGGTGTTTCATTTAAAAACAATGGAAACTAACAGCCCAAATGTTTTCTTATCCATGTTCGAGATTACATGTCCTTAAAAATTAACTAAAAAAATACATCTAAAAAATAAATTTATTAATAGGCCTATATTTCTACATATGCAGGCTTGACCGCATAGAAACCGGGTCCAAAAGCAGTACATCTTGTAAATATGGGTACAGTTTACGTAAGGATGGTGTAGACGTAAGGTGCACCTTTAAATTTTATCATGCTATATAATTTTAATGTAAAATATTATTAGGATTATCTCAAAATCTATTTTTATATCTAATTATAAATTTTTAATTTTAAAAATGGTTAAAATCAAGTAGATCAACATATTAAAATGCACTATTTTTAAGACTTAAAATCTTTTTATTTTTCATAGTCGTACATCTCGATGTCAAGATGATCAATCAAAGGGTTTTTCAACAGTAAAACTATCTTTTCCAATAGATTTTTGAGGGGCATCTATAGTTCTACATTATAAGGTTAGCATCCTTATATAAACTTTTTTCTATAAATGTTATCTAGATCATCAATTTGCAAGATTTTCGACTGTTTATAGATCTATATTATTTTTGAAGCTTTCAATTTCAGTTATAAGGGTGAAAAATAGATTTTTAGGTTATCATATAAGTTTATGCATCGAAAATGCATCTTTTAATGAGATTTTGGGATGCATTCTTAAGGTTGACACCTTGGACAAACCTCACCCCTCTCAATGATTAGAGTTATCATTTGTGTGGGATGTTCTTTTTATGCCAGCAGGGACAAAGGTCTGTTTGTCATTCCCCATTAATGTAAAGTGCTATGGCAATAAGAAGATTTAGTGCTTATGATAATGGATTCAGTGTTGATCCACTCCCACGTAGAGAGATAGAGGGAGAGGACCTCACGGCCACCATTGTTAACTATTTAGAGTGATATATGTACAGATCCGAAATAATTAACTAAACTACGAAATTATTCAATTATAGGTGGAAATTGCAATGGAGGTCGATCAATTCAGGTTTTTTATTTTTTTCAAAATTGCTTCACAGTTTGAGGATGATATCCTCATAACGTATTTTAAATTTTGTTTTTAAATTTTTCTCGTTAGTAGGGCGGTGTCCAAGCTTTATGAACAGTTCCAATGTGCTATGAGGTTAGAATCCAGACCCCTTTTGGATGGAGTAGTCCTTAGTTCTTGGGTGGTTCGAGGTCCCTATCCTCAGACTGTTCTTTGTTTCTTATTTTTTGAGAAAAACAATGGTTCGAGGATGGGTACCTAGGACCGCTCTCAGGATTGAGCAGAACTCAATTCTAGGGTTGTCCAAAGTCCCCATTCTTGGACCGTACTTTATTACTTATTTTTTGACAAAAACAAGCGGTCTGAGGATGGGGACCTATGACCGCTCTACTGGGATTTTGCTGTGTTCGTAAGGCGGTCCGAGGATTCTAACCTCCGACCACTTAGGCACTGCACCTAAAGCTTCTAACATTGCCCTACTAATGAAAAAAAATAAAAAAATAAAATGCGTTCCGATGATAAAATCGTTAGATTAAGAGGCAATTTTGAAAAAATAAAACAATACACTTGACTGAACTTACTTATAATTTCTATCAATAATCAGATCATTTCATATTTTATGTAATTATTTCGGATCCATACATAAATCACTCAACTATTTAAGCACATGGTTGGTTCGTGTGTTAAAGAGAGAGAGAGGGGTGGGTGAGTTTAGTATGACTAGTGAGAGAGAGAACCTCATAAGCCACAAGAACTTTGCAAAGCTAGGGAGGGGTTTGAATGTAACTATTTAAGTAGATGTGTGTGTTAGAGAGAGAGAGAGAGAGAGAGAGAGAGAGAGAGAGAGAGAGAAGCAAGGGACAAGTACAAAGTGGTGGTTAGAAAGAGTGAGGGTACACGAAGAAGAAACATGTGGTAAAATGTTGTTAGTGCTTGGAAGCTTTCTTTCACTCACTCACCAATAAAAAAGTAAAGTGAAGATGGATAAAAAACACCTTCATGCGCTTGCTTGCCTCCATTTAAACTTCTCCTCAGTCTCTTTCCTAATAATAATATCAAGTTCACCTCTTCCCTTTCTCTCTATATCTACCTATCTATTTAGCTACTGAGAACTGTATTTACAACTCTTTTTTTTTTTTAATTTGCAGTTTGTCTCTCACGATCGAGAGTTATAAAAAATGTAATGTAAGATTCTCCCTCCTACTCTCTCGCATTGGATGTGGTTTGCTTTAGAACTATTAATGAGTTTGGTCCAATTAAAATTGATGTAACCACTAATTTAATTAGTTAGAGTGAATTTTAGAAAAATAAAAATAAAAATAAATTTAAAAATTATTACAGATATTACAAATATTTGAAAAATAATTTTGTAGCCAGCTAGCTGGTTAAAACCAATATGTACTACTAGCAAAATTGGCTAAACAAGTTTTGATTGGTTTTCTAAGAAATCTAGTTTTTTTTTTCATATTAGATCAATGAAAGCACTAGTCAGCCATCCGATAAAGGGATCCACCCCAGTCAATTGTCTGATCAGTTCGGTCTAGTCTTGATAACTAAGCTCAGAATGCTCTCTCTCTCTCTCATATATATTTTAATAAGCTTGAAGAGATATTGCAAACTAATGAACCCGCACTATTGCCATTGTATATTGATGAAGTGATTAATGTAGTTTTTACCACAATGATCTCTTTATTTCTTAAATGGCTAATAAATGCCTCTATAATCTTATGTTTGTGCAATTAATCGTCCAAATATTGATAGGCATGTATGCTCTTGCTGGAGCATACTGTACATTTGCTCCCTCAGTCAAAAGACCTATTTGAGAGGATTTTTTTATTATGAAATTATGGGAACCACCTAAGAATGTAGATGATTATTTTCAAAAAAAAAATTTGAATTTTTAGTTTCTAGCACTTAAATCTCACCCTTCAAAAATTGGATATTCTTTATTCAATGATGTGACATTGATTTTTTTGCAAGAAGGCAAGTTTAATTAAGAAAGTTTTTGACTGAGGCTAGTCTATGGGTTACATCCCAAAAATTTGGTGCCTTAAAATTACTCTGATATTTACAGCCTACTCCGGCAGGTGCGTAAAATCTTTTGGCAATCGTGATAATTGTAACTCTATATGGAAAAGGAACTGAAATTTCAAAAACAACTTATCGAAGATAACCATTATCCTCCTCTCTCAATCAAAGTACTAGAGGACAAACATCTCCGTTTGATATTACACAATGAAACATCTCTCCATCTCTTCTCTCAATCATAGACAAATATCTTAAAATATCGAAATCATAAATATAAAAAATATCTTAAAATATCGAAATCATAGACTCAGCGATGCTAAAGGACAAGTATAGGATGCTAGCATTAAATATCTCGCTCACCCCACCTTTTTAAAAAGAATACAAGTTGGCCACCTCAAAAAAAGAATGGGGTTGAAGTCAAGGTGGTAGCACTACTTGTGACTCAACTATAAGTCTCGGTTTTCATGTTCACCAATACGAACCCCGGTTTTCATTCTCACCAATGCTAACCCTTTCGAAAACTACTGACAATTTCAAAAATTGCTAATTCACTACTAACCGTTAATGTTCCTAGAAAGAAAAAAAAGAAAAAAAACTAACATTGAAAATTTGCTAATACACTACTAACTGTTAATGTTCCAAAAAAAATAAACAAAAATAAAATAATAACATTGAAAATGAGGTTACTTGAACTTTGAATTGAGGGTATAACATGTGGCATGCCACTCCGGAATTTGGGTTTGCATTGGTTGTAATGTCCATGTCAAAATGGAAAATTGTTTCTTGTGGCCGGGATAACATTTCTACATTTACGGTCCTCGAGGTATAAAGCATCCATTGTAAAGATGGAGGCAAACAGGTGATTCATCTAAAAACAATTGAGTCCAAATGTTTTCTTAATAAAAATATTAATTTTAATTTTAAAATTTATTTATATTCATGATTTGTCATTTTTACATCAAAAAATCCATCTAAAAAATAAATTTTTAAGAGGTGACTCACTTCTACAAAGACTGGTAGAAACCATGTCCATAGAAAAAAGGAAGTAAAATTTGACTCACTTCTACAAAGACTGGTAGAAACCATGTCCAGTGTCAGAGCACTGGTCTCTAGCTGAACACCGAGGATGTGTTATTATTGAAATGTTAACGGCAGAAATGAAGCCTAAGACGTTATGTTGTCAAAGTAAGGATGTTATGTCACATAAATTTGATTTTTTAAAATTACGCCCACATAGGGTCCTACCCAAGGGAGTAAATGCACAACATGCTCCTCCGGGAGCGTATATCTTTTGCTCCAAAAATGATAAGAGAGTTTCGTATTGCATACTACTAAGAAACTTGATTTGAATTTGCTTCCACAAAAAATGTTTACATATATAAATTATATAAATTTAGCAAATGTTGACAATCACACATATGAATTCAGCAAAGGTGGGCTCACATTTGTCTTTAAAGTAGTTACGATCATTACATGCATTTGGGCATTTGTAAGAAGTTTCAAAGGGGTTTCAATTTTCCTGATTTTTGGGATATATACACTCCCAATAACTTCTTCTAATTTTATTCTCTCTCTCTAATTGTCTCTCACATCCTCTCTCTCTCTCTCTCTCTCTCATTTCTCAGCCCTTATAAAAAACACACTATTTGTGGCACCCATCTCTCTCTCTCAATTCACATTTAGTCATTTATCTTTTAGATTGGAGGAAATTTATTGCCGGAAAATATCATGGGTGAAGTTCCGGCAACTCGACACTTTGTTCTAGTTCATGGGATTTGTCATGGTGCTTGGTGTTGGTACAAAATCGCTTCTCTTTTGAAGAATTCGGGCGTCAAAGTCACTGCGGTCGACCTGGGTGGTGCTGGAATAAATCCCGGAAATGCAGACTCTATTCTTTCATTCGAAGAGTACAATAAGCCCCTGATCGATCTCATCCCGACGATCCCTGAGGATGAAAAGGTGTGTGTATGTTTGAGATAGAGAGAGAGAAAGAGAAAGAGAAAGAGAGAGAGACTGTTAAGCCTGTGGGCATGTGTGTGAGAAAAAGGATGGTTTCTTTTATTTTATGAGAGAGAAAGATGGGTTCGACGAGAGAGAGAGACAGGATGGGATCAGTTATTTGATAAGAGAGAGGATGAGTTGAATTTCTCATCAAAGTAATCCGTTTCCTTGATTTTCACGTTGGCCCAAAGCCTCCTTCTGGCTCAGTTCATCCAAAACTTCATTTTTCTATCTAAATGTGAATTGAATTCCTCTGTTTTCCTCCTTTTAGTGATCACTTTAATCTCTCTCGAGTTTAGAGAGAGAATAGACTCTTTCTCTCTCGTTAGAGTTTAGAGTGATGAAATTGATCTACTTTTGATTTTATTTATTTATTTTGAAGATAATATTGGTTGGGCATAGTGCTGGTGGGTTGAGCTTAACGCATGCCACTCATGTTTTTGGGAAGAGGAAAATAAGCGTTTGTATATACATCACTGCTGCCATGTTGAGAAACGGCTTCATGACTGATGAAGATGTCCAAGTAAACTTTCTCTCTCTCTCTCTCTTTTCTTTTTACATTCAATTTTCCCTCTTAATTAATTAATAGTAATAATAATAATAATAATAATAATGATGATAGTAATAGCAATAGTAATAGCGATAGCAATAGTAATATTAATAGGGTGGGTGCAGTCAGCATACGTATGCATCCGTAGTTGTAGAGATAAGGTGCACTTTCAACTTTTATCATGGTATATAATTTTGATGTAAAATGTTCTTAGGATTATCTTAAAATTTCAAAAAAGGTTAAAATCAAGTAGATCTATAAATATATGAAAATCTGATAGCTTAGGTGTATCACAAATTTTTTTAAGAAATTCTTTTAAAGTTTGATATTGGTCATTGAAATAAATACAGCCATCTAATGTCACATCCAAAAGTAAAAGATGAATTGTTACCGCTTTATACCAAACGTAAATGGTCTTATTATATACTTTTCAATAGTTAGTAATAATAATAACAATAACAATTATTACTATTATTATTTATCATAATACAACTAAACTATTTAACATTTTACTTTGTATGTATTTTGATAAATTTCAAAACTTACTTGGTGTATTAATTGATGGGCTATTTGAAACTTGATCAAAATAGCAGCCTAACAATTGGATGCAGATCGTCCCCCCTCCAAGATTCATTCTAGTATAGATTTTGAATCCAAATATTTAGGGATCCATAAACCAAAACATGAGGATTACGAATATATAAAAATAATGAAAATTAAAAATTTAGAAATGATAATATTTTGAAATTCTTTTCCACTGTCTATTTGAAAATTTTAATTGGGCCTTCTTTATATAGCCTCCTATCTAAAAGATGGTTGTTTGATGGTCGAGGGGACTCATGCCGCCCCGGAGGCATCAAACACTATTTTTTTTGAATTTAGGTAAAACGGTATGGATGAGATGTTAAATAGTTCAAATGATACGTGTAATTTGATAAATTTCTCTTGTCATTATGAAGATTTATCAAAATCACTTAGGAGAAAAACTTTCTAACATATTGCCTATTTTTTATTTAATTTTAAAATCCCAGCAAAATAATTATGATCATATGATTGTTGCAATAGTTTATTAAATCATTGATAAATTGTTTCGCACGTCCACAATTTAATTTATTAATGCTTTTTGCCAAAAGCATGCCACTGATTTTGGGGTGAGAGCCAAGAAAGCAGCCCTATTTTGGGTGAGTATACACTGTGCTTATGTGGGAGAACACTGTATGCTTATTCCCTTGGGCAAATTAGCTACTTGGGAGGATTTTTTTATCAGAATTTTAGGATCAATCTCGAATACTGAATTGGTTATTTGAAAAAAAAGAAAAAGAAAAAAGGATTTTGAATTTTTTGATTATTCCAAAAATCAGAGTTCAATTTTAGGATGGTAATTTTTTGAGGCAAAGACATTATATGAGTGAAAATATTCTTTTTTTCAGGTTGCACATCCCAAAAATATGGGGTACTAAGGATATTCTTAAGGTGGGTTTAAACCAGTGTTTTAAACAACGGTGAGCCCGGTTCGACTCGAAAACACGTGTGCCCGTGCCGATTTCAACCGAAAATTGGGAACTGCCCGGTTCTAGAGTGGAACCGCCGGTTCCCATCCGGTTCAGCCCGGTTCTAGAGTGGAACCGTCAGTTCCCATACGGTTCAGCCCGGTTCTAGAGTGGAACCATGACACGCACATGCGAGCGTCCCATGCACACTCGCACGCGCACATGTGTGTCCGAGCGCACGTGCCCCATGCACACTCGCATGCGCACATGTGTGTCCGAGCGTATGTGCCCCATGCACACTCGCACGCGAACACGTGTGTCCGAGCGCACGTGCGAGCTTGCCCCACGCACACTCACACGTGCACACGTGTGTCCGAGCGTGCCCCACTCACACTCACACTCACACGTGTGTCCGAGCGCACGTGCGAGCGTGCCCCACGCACACTCGCACGTGCACACGTGTGTCTGAGCGCACGTGCGAGCGTGCCCCACGCACACAAGCACACACGTGTGTTCGAGCGCACGTGCAAGCGTGCCCCACGCACACATGTGGAACCGGTTCTAGAGTCGAACCGTCGGTTCCCATTTGGTTCAACCCGGTTCTAGAGTGGAACCGTCGGTTCCCATCCTGTTCAGCCCGGTTCTAGAGTGGAACCGTCGGTTCCCATCCGGTTCAACCCGGTTCTAGAGTGGAACCATGACACACACATGCGAGCGTCCCATGCACACTCGCACACGCACACGTGTGTCTGAGCGCATGTGCCCCATGTACACTCGCACGCGCACACGTGTGTCCGAGCGCACGTGCCCCATGCACACTTGCACGTGTATCCGAGCGCACCCCACGCACACTCACATGTGCACATGTGTGTCCGAGCGCACGTGCGAGCGTGCCCCACGCACACTCGCTTGCACACGTGTGTCCGAGCGCACGTGCAAGCGTGCCCCACGCACACTCACACGTGGGGAACCGGTTCCAGAGTGGAACCGCCAGTTCCCATCCGGTGTGTCTCAGCACATGTGCCCCATGCACACTCGCATGCGCACACGTGTGTCCGAGCGCACGTGCCCCATGCACACTTGCACGTGTATCCGAGCACACCCCACGCACACTCACACGTGCACATGTGTGTCCGAGCGCACGTGCGAGCGTGCCCCACGCACACTCGCTTGCACATGTGTGTCCGAGCGCACGTGCAAGCGTGCCCCACGCACACTCACACGTGGGGAATCGGTTCCAGAGTGGAACCGCCAGTTCCCATCCGGTTCAGCCTGGTTCTAGAGTGGAACCATGACACGCACATCCGGTTCAGCCCGGTTCTAGAGTGGAACCATGTTACTCGCACGCGCACACGTGTTTCCGAGCACACGTGCCCCATGCACACTTGCACGCGAACACGTGTGTCCGAGCGCATGTGCAAGCGTGCCCCACGCACACTCGCATGTGCACATGTGTGTCCGAGCGCACGTACGAGCGTGTGCCCCATGCACACTCACAGGTGCACACGTGTGTCCGAGCGTACGTGCGAGCGTGCCCCACGCACACTCACGTGCCCACATGTGTCCGAGCGCACGTGCGAGCGTGTCCTACGCACACGTGTGCGCACGCGGACACGTGTGTCCAAGCACATGTGCGAGCGTGCCCCATGCACACTCACGCACGCACACGTGTGTTCGAGCGCACGTGCGAGCGTGCCCCACGCACACTCACACGTGCACGTGCGAGCATGCCCCACGCACACTCACGCGTGCACACGTGTGTCCGAGCGCACGTGCGAGCATGCCCCAAGCACACTCACACGTGCACACGTGTGTCCGAGCGCACGTGCGAGCATGGCCCACGCACACTCACGCGTGCACACATGTGTCTGAGCGCACGTGCAAGCGTGCCCCATGCACATTCGCACGTGCACACATGTGTCCGAGCGCACGTGCGAGCGTGTCCTTCGCACACTCGCATGCGCACATGTGGTCCGAGCACACATGCGAGCGTGCCCCATGCACACTCACACGTGCACACGTGTGTTTGAGCGCACGTGCGAGCGTGCCCCATGCACACTCACACGTGCACACGTGTGTTTGAGCGCACGTGAGAGCGTGCCCCACGCACACTCACGTGCGTACACGTGTGTCCGAGCGCACGTACGAGCGTACCCCACGCACACTCACGCACACACACGTGTGTCCGAGCGCACGTGCGAGCGTGCCCCACGCACACTCGCACGTGCACACATGTGTCCGAGCGCACGTGCGAGCGTGTCCTACGCACACGTGTGCGCACGAGCACACGTGTGTCCGAGCACACGTGCGAGCGTGCCCCATGCACACTCACGCGCGCACACGTGTGTTCGAGCGCACGTGCGAGCATGCCCCACGCACACTCACACGTGCACACGTGTGTCCCGAGTGCACGTGCGAGCATGCCCCACGCACACTCACACGCGCACACGTGTGTCCGAGCGCACGTGCGAGGGTGCCCCAAGCACACTCACACGTGCACACGTGTGTCCGAGCGCACGTGCGAGCATGCTCCACGCACACACACGCGTGCACACATGTGTCCGAGCGCACGTGCGAGCGTTCCCCATGCACACTCACACGTGCACACGTGTGTTCGAGCGCACGTGCAAGCGTGCCCCACGCACACTCACAAGCGCACACGTGTGTCGAACGCACTTACAAAGTTGCCCTAATTTTTTTAAACACATTTTATAATTCATATTGCATAGGTATTTATATATCAAATTTGAATACCCATCTTTCAGTGTGGGATAATTCCCAAACCTCATTAAATGAAAACGAAATGTAAATATAGTCTATTAATCAGCAATTTATAATTACATGTAGTTAGATGGCTTGATGGTTATGATTTTGAATTTTTTATTTGAGGTCCCAAGGTCGAATTCCCTTGTGCACCCCCTTGGGCATGTGTTGCATTTGAATCCCCTTGGGCATGTGTTGCATTTTTGTTGTGTATATAGTGGTTGGTATAAATATTTTTTTTTATTGTCGAATACCATTGGGCATGTGTTGTATTTTTTTTGTATATATAGTGGTTAGTATAAATATAAATATTTTTGTTGTGTATATAGTGGTTGGTATAAATATAAATATTTTTGTAAATAATATAAAAGACATAAAAAAATGAAAAATAAAAAAATTAATTTTTTATATAACTGTTAATTTTTGTTGTATATAGTGGTATAATTATTTTTGTAAATAATATGAAAGGTATAAAAAAATAAAAATAAAAAGTTTATTCTATTTGAAATCTCCATCTTTCTACTAACAATCTCTTTTACTAAATTTATTATAGAAACCTAAAAAAATAAATTTTTGAAAAATTGAAGTGGTATTTCCAAAGTTGTACGCATTTTATTAATTATTACATTGATAACCAAATCCTTTATTTTATTTATGAATTTTACATTATAAATCATGTAATTTACTATTTTTCTTACAGTTGTCAATAATACATTTTAAATTAGATAATATTATAAAATATTTTTAATTTGTTATTATTTGTCTAATAAAATAATTATAAAATGTAAACTAATAATTATAATTTCAGTATATAATATTATAATTAGTGAGGTTGTAATAATTTTGGATTATAGTTAGTTAGGCTGTAATAGTTTGGGTGTTTTTAGCAGGTTAGGGTTTTTCGCCAAAACGAGATTTTAATGGCCATTCTTTCATTGATTAGTCTACTCTTTATAATAGTCCATATATAATTATATATTTTATCCATGATAATTCTATGATTTTTCTTTTATGTGATGCAAATTTAATAGTTAAAATAAATTTATACAGCGAAAGAACATCTCAATATTCACAAATTGATAAAAAAAAATGAAAGTTAATAATGTAGTACCCTCAGTTTTTATTGGATTCCTAAAAAACAACATTTATAATGAATTTTAATAATTTTTTCGGATTTTTTTGAAGCTTTAATCCGATCGATTCAGCTACTTCCCGATCCGGATAGCCGATTCGCAGATCCGAATCGGTTTTTTAGGTGCCCGATCAGGGTCACAGATCCGTTTTTTAAACCATTGGTTTAAACTAAAGGAACAAATGAACAGTGTTCTCTAGTGGGAGCATAGAATCTATTGACTTTGGTTATGGGCTAATGTTTAAATTATGGGAAAATGAGGAGGATCCAGCTGGTTCAAGGTTGTTGGCCACAGAGTCCGGAAACAAGGTCATACAGAGTCCGGAAAGAACGTGAACTAGTTAATTTGCAACTAAAATTAACTAAATCTAAATATAAATTTGGAAAATTGATTGATTAGCTCTAAACAATGTATGAAAAAAAAAAAAAAAAAAAAACAAAACAATGAGGTGCTGATTCCATGACAGATTGCATATCTAGATCAGTCCAATTCAATGATCTAGATTTTTTTTTTTTTTTGAAAGGATGATTAATGGGTTTAATTTACTAACATACTTAATAAAACATTAGAAAAGCTAAAAAGGAAAAAGTTGGAGGGGGGGGTTTCAGATCCGGTTCAGTCCCGATCGATCCGAGTTCAGATAAGGCAACTGCGATGTTTTAATATTGTGCCTAATATAACTTGGGTGGTGAGAAGGTAATTTGGCAACACAGTGGGACAAGAGGTAATATGGATTTTTTATGGTTGTAGGAATTTTATGGGGATATTGGTATTTTCAGTACTTTGCATGCAAGCCATGCGTCACGTATGATTTCCTCGACAATTGCATGGCCCACTCCCACGTTGAATAAAAGAATTTTGTAGTTATTTTATGAAAAATGAAAATTATGTGGCAGAAATAAATGATTATGATAATCCATTATGCAATGTGCAACATTAGGTATGGAGTATAGAGCAGTTGACATGCAATAGTTCTATTTACAAGCAATTTTTTTGCTATTCCAACCTTAAATATGATTGCCAGAAAACCTGGTGCTTCACCTTAATTTGTAGCGAAGATAGCAGACAAATGAGAAATGTTTCAAAATTTGAGAGGAATGTTTTTTAAACAAGGGGAGAAATGTTTCAAAAGTTGAGAGGAATGTTTCTAGACAAGGGGAGAAGTGTTTCAAAATTTGAGAGGAATGTTTCTAGACAAGGGGATCATGATCAGGAATTGCTCATACAAATCATAATTACCCGGAGCTGGTGGCCATGGTTTCGGCTCCGGAATCCAGATCTTGCGCTCTGAAGTTGGGATCACAACCTGAAATCATTTTTTTCAAGGGATCTCGCCCCCTTTTCATGGAATCGCGATTCCTTATTCATAGGGACCTCAATCCCACCTAGTCACAGTGTTCGATCCTTCTATTTGTGGATCTTGATCCCTTTCATGTTCGGATAGCAATCCCGGGATCTGGATCCTTATATTTATGGATCTCCATACTTATCGGAATCTCAATCCATGTATTTGTGGATCTCCATCATTATTGTATATTAATCCCAAACATCAAGAATTAAATTATATAGATTGCGATTGGAGTTGTAAAATATATAAATCATATTAAAAATTAAAATAATTAAAGCATTTAACATAACAAAGAGGAAACCCATCTATTGCATAATGGGATCTAGTTTTAATTTTCGTGAGCATTGAGACTTTGGAACGGGGACCCAATTTATACTGATCGCAATCCTTGGGTATTTGGTGTCAACATTCCAGAAGTGGGAACGACGGTCCTTGCCAAATGGGATCTCTCTCCCATGAGCATTGGAAACAAGAACTTTTATATGTGAGATCCATCTCCAGTCCTTGCCAAATGGGATCTCGCTCCCATGAGCATTGGAAACAAGATCTTTTATATGTGAGATCCAGTTCCAGGATAGATACGCTGTATGGAGCGCACTACCTAAATGCGGGACCTTCTGTCACCCTTCAATCCACCATTCCCACTCTTGCTCCGGCTCCCAGTAACTATGATACATATTAGAATTGGTGGGTGAGTGACCAAGGGCCCTCATGAGCTGTTCGAGATTATTCTTTTAATATTCTTTTATTAAATTTTTGCCGATCAAGATCACGGATTTGGTCAGGTCTAACAGAGGGTTTATTCAATTTGAGGATTCGAATTCTCAAACACAGGATGAGAGTGAACAGTTGTTTTTAAGGGGTTTTAAGTGGCCAAAGCTGCTTAAAATCTTAGACCCCCCACTGCAATCTGATGAGTAGATGTACGGCACCATACCATATCTGTGTTACCAGTTACCACATCTTGCACTCTCCATTTGAATGTAATAATTTCTCTTTGTTCATAGGTTTTCTTGCGCACCAATTTTTGTGCTCGTAGATTTTTTAAAGCTTGAGGTTTTACTAGAGTAAGGTGCAACTCTATGTTTTACGTAAAGATATAGTTCTTATGTCGAAAACTTTACTATAGTTTGAAAATATATGTTCACCACTAATTATAAAATTTATTTATTTATTAAAAATATAAATTGTTATAAGCACTTGAAAATCTTAAAAATAAACATTCCACATAATTTGTAAAAAATACACTATTTTTTTAACTTAAAAATTCCTTTTTCCTTTATAACTTTGGGATTTGAAGCATCCCGATGTTGAAATGATCAAGTGAAAAGTTACTCTTTTCAGAGGATTTTTGAGGTGCATATCACTTTTGTAATAAATGGTTGCAATCTTATATAAGCTTTTTCCTTTCTTGATATCTATTTCTCTCTCTAGCTCTCTCTCAAGTCCATGCTACCAAATTCAGTGATAAAGTTGTCAAAAAGATTGTGTCGCCTTCTCTTGAGAAACCTCATTTATGTTTTACCTAAATCCTCATTTAAAATATATGGGTCAGGAATAAAAGCAAGAAAAAAAAAAGAAAAAAAGAAAAAGTAATAAAATTTAAAATAGCCATTTATGAGTTAATTAGTTCTATTAAAACTAGGAATATCTATGATAATATTTAGCTCGTATAGAGCATAAGGAAAAGATTGAAAAATATTAGATAGAAAATTAAACTGCTACAAAAATTATATTTACTTACAAGTGAAATAAAAATATAAATATTTCTGCTAATCTCTCATGATAAGCATTTTGCAACGCATGTGCCAATAGATAGCTACAATAGAAGCCCTTGTTTTCACTATTCCTATTTGAATATGGGTAGAATATATTGGGACTATTTACTTTTGGTACAAAGTGGCCATAATTAATCTTGACAAATTAGGTGATTGCAATATTTTATTAACCAAGTTCAAAATTCAAAAGAAATTTTTTCGAACTTTGACACATCCAAGCTATCAGATTTGACATCGGATGGTTATAAATAATTGTGACCGCCTTATGCCAAAAGTAAATTGATATCTAGTATTGCCAATCATGCATTTCCTGAGAGTAAAACAAATGGGAGTAGCAATTCCCTTTCAATAAATTCCATAATATAAAAAGCATAAATATATTGCTAATCCTTATTTTGGTGAGGTTTATTGTAGAATCCCCATCTTCTGCTGATTTTAATTTTAATTCTAGGAAAGATTGCTAATTAAAATTTGTATTATTTTAATACCACAGTTCATTCCGGACATAGCAGATGTGGTCGACTTCAACTTTGGGCTTGGGCCGGATCAGCCTCCGACGAGTGCCATTTTTAAGCCGGAATTACAAAGAAATCTTTTATATAAATGCAGCCCAGAAGAGGTAATTCTTTAGTCCCAGCTTTATTTTTTTTCAAGTTGAAATTATAGCTCGTTTAATAATAGATAATTATTTGCTCTCGTGAGAATTGCACGGTAAGCATTTATTATGCCTAGGCAATGAGCCACGCAGCCCGGTTTGACCTGTCTGGCTGGGAAAAACTTGAGCCCGAGCGTTAGGCCACCTCGGCCTGAAGCGGGGCCAATCTTGTGTCAGGGCCCAAGTTTGGCTCGAGGAGCAAAACCCCTTTTTTGTCTGTTTAGGCCTTTTTTGTTCAATTCTACAAGGCCCTTCTGGATTGATCTGTGCTAGGGCTGGACCAGGCCTCGAGCCAAGGCTGACCTACCTAGGCCAGGTTCTTTACCATCCTTACTGTTTATGTGTGCAACGCAATAATTATCCCTTTTTTTCTTTTTTTTTTAATATGTGCATGACAATGATTTTCCATGGAATCCACAGGACTTCACTTTAGCATCCATGCTCCTGAGGCCAGGGCCACTGATGGTTTTACTGGGAGCAAAATTTGAAGGGGATAATTCAGGGAAGGTTGATAAGGTGAACCGTGTTTATATAAAGACTGCAAAAGATGAAGTTTTGAAGCTAGAAAACCAAGAACTGCTGATTAAAAAATGGCCACCAAATGAGGTCATGTCCATTGATACTGATCATAGCCCATTTTTCTCTAAACCCAATGAGTTGCACAAATTGTTGCTCAAGGCCTCCACTATGTATTGTGGCTAAGAAACTCAATGGAGAGTAGGTGTTTATTTATTTATATGTTGATGTTCACCAAATAAACTCAATGAAGTGTAATGAATTTGGTTACTATTATATGGTAGGGAATGGATTAATATTGTTGAGGATTAGGATTATCAAGGTAGAAAGGGGGCCTAGGGGTCTCACATTCATGGGCCTTTTTTTTTTTTACGTGTATAATAAAAGGATTTAACTCTCTTTTATTATTTATGTGTGTAATAAAAAGGATTGAACACACAATCTCTCTAAGGATTGAACACACAATCTCTTTCTCTCTCTCTCTCTTTCTCTCTCTCTCTATACATATATTGTTCACATGAGTTACAAATAGGATTGAACACTCCCTCTTGTTTATGTGTGCTCTCTCTGTTTAAGTAAGGAAAAGATTGAACTTTCTCACCTGTTTATATGTATAAGAAAAGGATCTCATAGGGTAGGATTTGTACCGCTCTTTCGTTGGTCATGGATGGAAGCTGCGCTATATTAATTACAAACATATTTACTTTACTTGTTAACAAATTACAAACATATTTAGTACAGTATGGGAAATACAAAATTGAACTTTTTATCTTTTGAAAAATTCACAATTACCTTTGGCCTTTGGATATGAAATCTAGGACCTACAAGCGTATCATGGTTCTGCGCTCAAAGTCCTATAAAAATTCTTCACAAATATATATATATAGGGTAGTGATCTAATGCAACAGTTGTATCATATTATAATGCAATCACACTTCTAGAAAACCATGTTTGTGGTATTTGTATGACCCGAAATTTTGCATACATACTCCCTTCATCTCAATAATCACTCCAAACAAAAAAAATTAGATTTTGGTTGGCAATCTTGTTTGATAAGGAGAGAAGGTTTAGAAGGGAAGATCAACGATGGTTTCGTTAATGTTTAGGGAGGTAGTATTTTATTACTTAATTATATCCTTCATTGAGATAGTAGATTTTTACTTAATGTGTTTGTGGATGTAGCCATTTGAGGTCATCATAATTATGAGAGCATTTTCTTAATTATTTGGGGCAGGCTAGGATGTAGCTCTTTAAGGTGAACCACATAAATCCTTGTGTTATTGGAGTACAATTTTAATATTACATTATTTCTCTCACTCAATTTATGGTTGTATTTGCCTAACCCACTATGCGTAAGATCTTGAGTAAATCCTGATATTTGGGGTTCCAAGTGTACTGCAAATGAGGGAATCTCGAGAATCCAATGGATCTCCTTGTCTCACACCTATCCAGGCCTTTAGAATTGCTTAGCTTGATAAGGATTGGAACAGAGAAATGAGTTTAGGAGAGGCAATGAGGAGCCAAGTTCTCCATTTACTGCCAAAGCCTGTTGATTCCATAATGTTTGAGGCGTAATCCCAACCAACTCCATCATAGGCATTTTTCAACATCTACTTTCCATATAATCCCTAGGATATCAGTCATGTGTTGCAAGTATCCACACTCACATGCGAATGGAGCACTGTCAAGTATCCGGTTTATTCCGATACGGGGGCGAAAAAAAATACGCCCTCTACTGCTACTGTCAAGCGTGTCACCAAGAGACTTTTGCAATGATTTGTATGCGCTTCCAAAAAATAGGAAAAATATGTTGTATGAAGATCAAATTGCTTTCTTTTGGATGCTTTTGGTTCCCTCATAAAAAGGAGAAGTTAAGATGGACAAAAGACACAGTGATGTGCTGCAAGTGTCCATAGGACTCCATATTCAGATGTTAACAAAGGACTGTTCAAGTATCCTGTACACAACGATACTGGGGCGACGAAAATGCATCCTCCACTCTTGTTCAAAACATTGATTGCATGGTAATGAAGTGTATGATGGCCTTTTGACGACCATGTTGCTCATAAAAGGATTTTCTTTCTATAATGTGGTCAACATTAATTATTCTATAACTTCCCAATAGATAATTATATAATATTGGTTTCTATCTTTTGATTCTTTTATAAGATTTTCATCACTATATGGTTCATTATGAGTCATTTTACATTGTCCACATAATCATCATAATCATCATAATCTTGTAAACATGGGGTTAACATTGGATAGAGCACTATCTAGAAGTACTTTTTCTAAAATATTCTAGTCATACATAGTATATGTAAGTGCCTAAATGGATATGGATGTAGATTTTAAATTTTTTGAAATAATGAAGCCTCTAACATTAAGTAGAGACCATCCAATTTTTTCGACAGTCTCAATATAAATAATAATCAAAGAGATAAAGGGTTATCCCTTATGATTTTGGATGTCTAATTAGAACCTTATCTTCCCCATTCCTTAAAAAAATGAAGCTAATTATCATAATTTCTCATTATATTTCATTAAACTCAATATGCTAACTGCCCCAATCTTTCCGCTTCATTAAGTATAATCATCCAAATGAAGACCATATATCGTTATCATTATTCGAGCTTTATTCCAACTATTTGGAATCCGTTGCATGAACTCGATTTCACCATTAAATTAGGATTCATAATTAGAATATAAATTTTTTTTTTTGCCATACAAACCACCCTCCTTTCTCATCCTCAGTGCCTTGCAATGAACCCTCACTCCTATCATTGCATATTGAAGACATATTAGTGGAAGAAGTCATATTAATGAGTCTTCACCACTACAGCAAATAAATTATTATTACCATTGCAGCAAATAAAATATTATTAGATGGCTAATAAATGCTTTCTATCATGCTAGCATATGCAATTAATCTTCCATATCATAATTACTACCTCTTTACAAATAAGTAAAATTTCAAACGCATTTGATTGAAAACAACTAAAGTCATAGACGTGTCGATACCCCCTTCTCTCTCTCTCTCTCTCTCTCTCTCTCTCTCTCTCTCTCTCTCTCTCTAATCCATACATCATATCACAATACAAAAGCACAAACATATGACCATATTTTTTATACTCTCTATAATCTACGGTGTGGGTTGTGTAAGGCCGATGCCCCCTAATAATCAAAGTACGGTACACCTTCAAATAGTATTGAAACAAATTGTTTCAATATTAAAAATCTTTCGAATAGTATGAACATTTAATTTTTTTTCTAATTATAAAATTTAAAGCTTTAAAAATAGTATAGATCAAACATATTTATGAACACTTATAAATATGAAATTTGGCGCACCTATAAAAATATTTAAAATATTTTTTTGAAGAAATATAATGATCAAAATACCCTTTAAAACTTTCAAAGGTATTTTGATCATTTTTTTTTATTGAAAATATATATATATATATATATATATATTTCGCCAGTGTGAGTTTAATAGAAGAATGGAAGTCCAAAATTTGGTGTCAAAATAGTTTATAGAAAAATAAATAAAAATAAAATAGTGTAGAGACGTGAGATTGTGATTGTGGCTCTCCATTCAAAATGGATGGTTGGATAAGTGGGTGGATAGAACTACTATGCTGTAGGGGAAACATATAAAATTTGCCCTTTTAAGGGAACTCATTGATGAAATTTTTGATGGAAATTTTTATTAAATCAAGATTCTTAATTTACTACCGCTAAAATTCAATAAATATTAAGTTGAAGAAATAAAATCGTAGGGAAGAAGTTTTTTTAAAAAGGTTTTTTTTTGAAAAACATAAAATATAAATTTATATCGGTTTTATTAAAAAAAATATTTTTTTGAAGATCTTTCATTCTTAATGGATTTTAAAATATTAAATTTTTTTATAAAATTATATTTTAAACGGAGACTTACTTAGGCAAAAAGGCTTTCTTACCATAATAAGAGTTGAAGAGAGAATAAATGGAAGAAGAGTTAGCTAGGGACAATAAATTGGGTAATAAAAATTTTTTTTTTAATGGGTGGCCCATATGTTCTTAGTCAAGGAAAGAGAGATTGTAATCCATAAGTTAGAGTCTCGATGATTATGGCTGTGGCTTCGCCACGTTTAAAGTATATGTGAAACTATTGTCCATCACCATCTTATTCAAATGGATAGGTATGATATTTTAGTCGTAATAGCGTAAGTTAACTTTTGAGTGTTTGATTTTGATTTGATAACTCAGAGTATTATAATATATTTTTTTATTTATAAATTATCTTGATATAAAATTTGGGTTTATGTCTTATTTTTATTTGAGCATATTTAATAAACAAATAAAAAATACCGATGAAAAATAAAAATAACCAAAATAGCCATATAACTTGAATGGGTATTTGGTCCTTTGTTGTATCATAAATATATTTTATTGTTTTATTAGGTGTGCCACTACAAGGGATAGCATGGCCCAAGTTTATTTATACGGAAAATAAAAATACAAGGTTAGATGTCATGTTGGAAAGATGCATTCAATGTTAAAGAATTAAATAATTCCAAACAATTTATATTTACACCATTTGTGCTTGCTTTTATTTCTCTGTTATCATTGTTTACTAAGAAATATGTTTCGCATGTTTAAAATGTGGCAAATTTGGGTTAAAATAAGGCACATCTATCTTCAACATTTCATGCATTTTGGTATTTGCAAGAAATGAACAAGCATTTTCCTAATTTCCGAATTATCATCTTTGTGGCACTCCATGCCATGTCCTAATTTTTTCGGTTCTCTCTCCATTTTTTTAACCAATAATTTCTACTTCCCCAGGATTGTACTATCCATTTATTCCCTCGGGTCAACAGGGATATTTTTTAGGTCTTAAACTGCGGAGATGTAATCTCCGCAACTCATAAAATAATCTCAGATGTAATCTATCCAACTTTTTGGATCCGGCCATAAAACGGGATTCAGCCTTTTTTTTTACTGAGATTCGATAAAAATGACATCATGGATCGCATGAATCGCCGAGTGTAACGTTACATATTGAACACGTCCCCAACTCTGTAAATTTGATTTTTTTTTATTTGAAAAATCCTCAAGTATAGCATGCCACACTACGTCGGGACACCACATTGTTTTTTTTTTATTTGAAAAATCCTTACACACCATGTGGGTACACCCAATGGTTTAAAAAACGGATCGGTGCTTCAGATCGGATACCCTAAAAACCCATCCGGATCGGTGAATCGGCCGAATTGATTGGATTCGGCCTTAAAAAAATTCAAAAGGTTATTAAAAATCATTATAAATATTGTTTTTTATGAATCCAATAAGAAATAATAGTACTATATTATTAACTTCTAATTTTTTGCATCAATATACGAATATTGAGATGTTCTTTTTCTGTATGAAGATTATCATCAAACATTTATTAAAACCTAATTAAATACAATATTATACATTGAAATTAGAATTATTGGTTTGTATTTTATTATTTTATTATCATTTTATTATACAAATAAGAATAAATTTGAAATTTGTCTTACAATATCATCTAATTTAAAATTTTAATTTCACAACTATAACACAAAATAATACATTGCATAATTTATATTGTAAATAAATTAATAAGATTTGATTATCATTATAAATAGTATAATTATTAATTATAATATTATAATAAACATGATTCAAAAAACAAGGGTATGAACCTCACAAATAAATAAATCTAATGTATAATAATTAGTGTCGATAGAAATATAGCATTTAGTAACATAAATTTACAATCATTTTTTAATAAAATTAAAAAAATAAATAAAAAAATTCATATTTACAATGTGAGATAATTGATAAAGTAACTTGAAATAATCCCCATATCGAATAGTCCCACATCGAAGTCATGTGCACGCTACAAGACAAGCCCATTGTTTTAAACCTCCATTTACTTTAAGGACAACGAATAGTCCCACATCAAAACTTTTTAGAAGGCAAAGTCAAATGTAAAAGCGCTTTAACATGGCTACAAAGCAAAAGCTTGACGTGCATGAGGTGTACCCACGTGGTGTGAGAGGATATTTCAAATAAAAAAAATCGTCAAAACTTCAGAGTTGGTTTACCCATTTTATGGCTAGCATGCAGAACAAATTTATCGATGTGGGACCATTCGCTGTCCCTAAATTAAAGGGATGTTTAAAACAATGGGTTTGTCTTGTAACATGCATATAACTTTGATGTGGGACTATTCGATGTGGAAATTTATTTCAAGTTGCTTTATTATCACATTGAAAATATGAATTTTTTTATTTATTTTTTTAATATTAAAATATCTATATTTCTATCAACACTAACTATTATACATTAGATTAATTTATTTGTGAGGTTCATGCCTTTATTTTTTGAATCATGTTTATTATAATATTGTAATTAATAATTATACTAATTACAATGATAATCAAATCTTGTTAATTTATTTATATTATAAATTATGCAATGTATTATTTTTTGTTATAGTTGTAAATTAAAATTTTAAATTAGATGATATTATAAGACAATTTTCAAATTTATTTTTATTTGTATAGTAAAATGATGATAAAATAATAAAATACAAACCAATAATTCTAATTTCAATATATAATATTGTATTTAGTTAGGTTTTAATAAATGTTTGATGAGAATCTTCATAGAGAGAAAGAATATCTCAATATTCATTTATTGATGTAAAAAAATAGAAGTTATTAATGTAGTACCCTCATTTCTTATTGATTCTTAAAAAATAACATTTATAATGATTTTTTGAATTTTTTTAAGGTCGAATCCGGCCAATTACTGATTCATCGATCCAGATGGGTTTTTGGGTGCCCGTTCCGGGGCACCGATCTGTTTTTTAAACTACTAATTACAACACATTATCTAGACCATTTATTTTGTTATAAAAATAATATTTATAGATCTGCAAGATTTATACCATTTTTTAAGCTTCAAATTTCATAGTCGGTGTTAGAAATTGATTTTTAGAGCTATAATGGAGATTTCATATGCCCAAAGTGGACGTGGATTTTAGGTGTGGCTTTACTTGTTTTTCATAAAGCCTTGGCATCATAGAAGGCGAATCCTTTTATTTTTTAAATTTTATGACAAAGTTGATTGTGCTCATTTTCGCATCTTTGACTGTGTTTTTTTTAAATTTTGTAATTCAGTGGGGAAGACAAGCCCCTACTTGTTATTCGTCTTTTTTTTGTTTCAAAATAGAGTAGGCAGTTAGCTTTTCTATATGTGTTAGTGGGTGGTGTCAGTATATTGGAAACTGTTTGGGTTACTCCGTTTGAAAAATTACAAAAAACATAATGGACTATCTATGCAACTTACCCCACCCCAATTTTTTCCCTCACTTTTTTTTCCAAAACAACATTTTCTCGCAAAAACCTCCCAAGGTAAAAAGTTGTTATTTTTTTGAACAAAAATGCCCTTCCCGTACAAACCAAATCAATTCGTGGGTCCCAAGTAGCGTATTGCTGGAGTGCGTCTTTGTACTGTCGGAGCGCGTTATCATAATGTCGGAGAGCTGTGGCTTAGACACAGAATGCCGGAGCGCACATTCAGAATGCAGGAGCGCTTGTTTATACTGCCGGAGCACGGTCCTTCAATGCCGAAGCACTGTGGCTCCAGAAACTTCATTGCTAGAGCGCAATGCCGGAGCACGTCTTTACACCACCGGATCGAGTTTTCACAATGCCAAAATACTGTAACTCAAACCTGTATTGCCGAAGCACACATTCAGAATGCCGAAGCGCATGTGAAAATAGAAGAGA
Source organism: Amborella trichopoda (assembly GCF_054954075.1). NCBI lineage: Eukaryota > Viridiplantae > Streptophyta > Magnoliopsida > Amborellales > Amborellaceae > Amborella > Amborella trichopoda. The sequence goes on along the minus strand of NC_142343.1, from coordinate 43,937,284 downwards.
GAAGGTCATGTGAAAACAAACAAAGGTAGTTTAATCTTATTTCATGCTGTTTATTTGTGAGAAAAGGTTGCTGTGGGGAAAAACAATAAGACAAAACCTTGGGTGGGGGTAAGTTATATTGATAATATATATATTTAGATGTCTTTTGTATATTTTTGGGTTGCGTGTTTTTCAAGCAGTGAGTAGGCAGCCCAGTAGATTGAAAACTAGAATGCCGTAACTGAGGATGCTACCACGCCCCCTATTCCTTAATTTGACATGTAAGGTACAACTCCACTGGTAAAGCGGACACAGTAACGTGAGGCGCCTACCATATAATCAAATTCATAAACGTGAGGCACCTCTCCCTCTCTCTCTCATTCTCAATTCCCACATTCAGTCATTTGTTTTTAAGATTGGCCTGAATTTATTGCCGGAAAATCTCTCATGGGTGAAGTTCCGGCGACTCGACACTTTGTTCTAGTCCATGGGTTCTGTCATGGGGCTTGGTGTTGGTATAAAACTGCCTCTCTCTTGAAGAATTCCGGCTTCAAAGTAACCGCAGTCGACCTGGGTGGTGCAGGAATAGATCCCGGAAATTCCAATTCCATTCTTCAATTCGACGAGTACAATAAGCCCCTCATCGATCTCCTCTCTGCAATCCCTGAGGATGAAAAGGTGCGTGTGCCTGTATGAGAGAGAGAAGCTTTTGAGTCTCAAATGGTTGTTAGAGAGAGACAGAGAATGGTATTCAAATGGGACAGCTCCACCATGTAAATTGAAAATATATTTTTTTATTTTCCTTTTAGTGGTATTTTAATCTCTCCATAGAGGAATTTTTATTCTTATTTATTTATTCATTTGATGTGGAAGGTAATATTGGTTGGGCATAGTGCTGGTGGGTTGAGCTTAATCCATGCCACTCGTGTGTTTGGGAAGAGGAAAATAAGCCTTTGTATACACATCGCTGCCATCATGTTGAGAAACGGCTTTATGACTGATGAAGATCTTCAAGTAAGCTTTTATCTCTCATTGTTTTTACATTCAATATAGCCTCTTCATTATTGTTCATTAAATTTTGATTTGATTTAACATATCAATATATTGTAGTCGTTGTTGTTATTATTCTTATTATTATTATTGTTAAGGTTGCCGACGGCCGGGCCCAACACGGGAGAGACCTAACCCAAGCTCGGCCTATTTTTTGACTACCACAAAAATTGTTCCTGATGAGGCATAGTATGGGGCTTTGAGGCTGGCTCTCACAAACCAATTGACAAGCTTATCATTGTCATTATTATTATTATCATTATTTTGATGAAAATTTTTTCATGCGAGCTGTACCGCATTTCTACAATATGTGATCCAAAGGTGTAAAGCATCCATCTTAAACCATCTTAAAGATGGATGCAAATATGTGGTCCATCTAAACACTCTTGTAACTAAAGGTCCACATGTTTTCTTAATAATAATTATTATCCCGTGTTTTCATTTTTTGTTTCATATTCATGATCTTCATATTAAAGATTATGCATACACTAAAATTAAGATCAAATTATATTTAAACAATATAGAAACCATGTCCTTATTTTTATTTGTATATATATATATATATGTTTGTATCCCTTTTATTATTAATCTTTCCGTGTACTAATTGATGCTACTAGGGTTTTTACTGGGTTATGGTTTGTTCCCTTAATCTACTCAATATTTATAGTCAAGTAATGTTATAATTTTTGTGGTGATTGAGAGGAAAGCGATATTACTTTGGTAATTTGCTCAAGCTAATTTGAAATTAAGAGGAAAGGAGGAGGACATAGTGGTGACTAAAGTAGTTGATCATGGAATCCAGGGTCAAACAGAAAAGAAAAAAAAAAACCATACATCATGATCATCTACTTTTACTACAGTCGTTTGGACGTGAAATCAGGCGGCAAGAGTTAATATTGGTTGTTCAAAGTTTGAGAAATTTTCTTTAGATTTTATTTAGAGGATTAACTTCTCTTTGTTATGCAACTAACGGCTTGAGCTGTCTGCGATTTTCATTTTGTATAATCCCATAAAAATTATAGCTAAATATAAATTTGGAAAATTGAGCCACTCGCCCTTTTAATATTTCCCTTAGGCAATGAGAGTACTTTGGTAATATAGGCAGGTGAGGGGTAATATGAATATTTTGTGATTTATTTCATGCATTTAGGAATTCCAAATCGACTAGGCGTTTTTTGTCATTTAAGAAATGAGGTGAGTTTTTGTCTCATATATATGATATGACGGGCAAAGCAAGGTTTGTGATTGAACCATGTCATCAAACAGCCAATAAATTATATTGTTTTTGTTTTAATTAAAAATTATTTTTTAGTTTAAATTTAGGATATAGATTTATTTTTATAAGATACAATAAAAAAAAAAAAGAATTAGCTAAAATACCCCACGATATATTAGATGTAGATTCATTTGTTTTTTTTGTTCAAAATGTTATTTTTATTTGTTACGTCTTATATAAATAATCAAATAATTAAAGATAAATTTTTAAATAAAAAATAAAAATACTTTTATGCGCTCTTTAGGCATCTAGATGATGTGCACGCCATACTGTCCCGTCTAAGTATTCATGAATCTTTCATCGGTGATTAAGTTCAAGGAATTTTAGCATAATCGAGTTCATGAATTTTAGCATCTTCTCACAAAATATGGAAATTATGCAGTAAAAACTTTGGCAAGCCTATGATAATCTAGGTAACTATATGTATGGTCCAGTAGACACTCAATTTCTATAATTTCTATTTTACACTCATGTTTTTGCTATTTCCACCTTAAATATGGGTGGGAAGAAAGGTTTTTTTTGCCCATTACTACCACATGTCGGTGAGGATAGAGAGCATATGAGTGAATAATTGTTTTCTATTTATAATGGGTGTAGTTATTATATGGCCGTGGTCTCATGTGAACTGTCTGATTCTGATTCAAATGGATGACGCAAGATGTACTAGCATTTAGATGAGGCTAATAATGAATAAAATGAATAAATAAGAGTGTGACTTCTAAACTTTTTACAACACATATTCCTTACTATTTATCTATATAAATGGGAGAATAAATAGAGTGAGACTTCTAAAAATTTTGTCCTTACACTTTTGTTTTCCAATCTCTTGCTTTTTTTCCCTCTCTCTCTTGTTCCCAAATCTCTTTGCTTAAGTAATTCCTTGTTTTGTTATTTAAATTCAATGATAAAGTAAAAATATAAAAAAATTATAAATAAAAATTATTCTACTATAAAAATCATAGTCTTAAAGATAAAAAAATGGAAATTATTTTAATTAAATTTTTTAATAATAACTATGCATTTATCTTTCTGTAAGAGCATCTTGCAACACACATGCCATTAAGTAGTGGTCTTTGTTTGCAAGATGCTCTTAATGGGAAGAGATGCTTTATAATCTACCTAATGGCATGTGTGCTGCATTATAATCTTAATGCTTTATAATCTTGCAACAATAGCTAACTGGCATGTGTGTTGCAACCCACTTGCCATTAGGTTGCCAAAATTTTAAAATCTAGATTTATATTTTTTGAATATAGTCATCTAGAGATTTTTAGGTGGTTCTCGATTTGGGATCGGAAAGATTATTTCAAAGCAAGCCTTCAGCCCGATGGAGTAAGTGTACAACATGCTCCCATATCAGTAAACTATACATGCTCAATCACCCTACTTTTGGTGATATTTATCATGGAATGCACGTATCTTGCTGATTTTAATTTTAATCATGTTGTGATGTGCTAATTAAATTGTGAATTGTATTTAATACCAGTCTATTCCAAACCTTGCTGATTTGTTTGACTACAACTATGGGCTTGGGCTGGATCAGCCTCCTACAAGTGGCATTTTTAAGCCTGAATTGCAACGAAAACTTCTTTCTCAATGCAGCCCAGATGAGGTAATGCCTTAGAATCAACTTTCTTCCTATTGTATTAATTTCAAGTTGAAATTATGACTTGTTAAAAAATTAATAGTTATGTGTCGTACCTCAAATATTGCCGGTAAATGTCGTTTTGATGGTGGAAGACTTGCAAATGGATCATCTTGACTTTTATAATCACACACACATACACAAAAAAGATATTTTAGGTCTTAAAATTGGTTTTGTCTTGTGACTTGCTCTTTTGGGCAGTTCAATTCAAATGTTCACATGCTACATGTAAATTGTTTTTGGAGCATCAAATTTCATAATTGTTTTTGGAGCATCAAATTTCATAATAAAGCGTTGAGTTGAATTTACATGTTATATGAAAGAGGTTTTCAGGGGTACAATTGTATTTTCCTATGGAATTTTTAGGATTGAATATTATAAAAGCCATAGCCCTATGGAAACCACACCCTTATTCATTTTATCCATTTATTTCTATGTAGGAGAGTTAAGAGAAGCATAGGGCCCCAAACTCTCAATTGGTCCATAAGTTGAGATTTGGTGCTAGATCTATTATATTATGAGGGGATTGTCTACAAGTACAAAGAGATCATTTATCTTTTGTACATGGAGGTCACAAACATTTTTACTCATTAGATGTCAAATTAGATGACTTGGGGTGGGTCACAAAGTCGGAGAATTTGTTTTTTAGATTTTTGTGTCTATTCAATGACACTATTACAATTACCCATTTTGAAATTTATGATACACAAATAATTATAACCTTCATGTATAATAAATAAAGGTATCTTTGTTGACAATCCCCATCACAAGTACTTTCCTATCAATGAATAGCAGTTTCTAATCTTTGCCCGTGCTAATTTACTTCACCAATCTCTCATTTTAGTGTTTGGGAACTTACAATCTACTTTGCTTCTTGGAAAATACCGATACAGTGATATACATTGTATACAAGAATTTAAGATCAAGAAACGATTTTTAAATCTTTGATCGATGGAGTAAGTGTATACTATGCTCTGAACGGAGTAGGCTACACATACTTGTTATGCCTACTATAATGTGCAGGAAAATGTTTATATAAGACGTCAACCTTATACTATAGAAGTAAAACTCGCCACAAAAACTCACTGGAAAAGGTTGTTTCAATGTTAGAAAACCTTCTAATTGATCATTTTGACCTTGAGATGTATAGATATGAAAACAATATATGTCAAGTCCTAAAAATAGTACCTCTTGTGACATATTGTCTAGACTATCCATTTTCAATATCTTTAAGTACTCAAATTTGTACCATTTTGCAGCGTTATTATGTGTGGAAATAGATTTTCAGGTTATTATAAAGATTTTCGACACGAAAACTATATAATTTTTGGCAAAATTTGAAGGTGTGCTATACTTTTAGTGTTTGAGATTGACACCTTATTTAGACCACACCCTTGGCTATAACAATCACTATTATCTATTCAGAACATTAATTTTCTATGTAATCCACAGGACTTCACCTTAGCTTCCATGCTTTTGAGGCCAGGTCCAACAGCTGTATTCAGTGCAAAATTTGAGGACAATTCAGGGGACATTGATAAGGTGAACCGTGTTTATTTAAAGATGACCAAAGACCAGGCCTTGAAGCCAAATGAACATCAAGAACTGATGATCAAAAGATGGCCACCAAATGAGGTCATGTGCATTGACACTGACCATAGTCCATTCTTCTCTGCTCCCAATGAGTTGCACAACTTGTTGGTTAAGGCCTCCACTGTGTATTGTGGCTAAGAAACTCAATCAAGAGTTTTGTGTTTTCGTTTTTTATTTGTTGAAGTTAACCTAAGAAACTCAGTGAAGAGTTAGGGGATGAAGTTGGTTACTACTATGATAGACAGTGTATTAATATTGGAGAGGATTGAGGTTATCTAAGTGGGAAGGAGCCTAGGGGTTCCACATCAGCTTCTTTTTATTATTTAAATATATTATAACCGGTTTGGAGCGCACTTTAAAATTTTATTTATTTATTTATTTTTTAAAAAAGGATAACAACAGGTATTTTTAATCTAAAAAAAAAATTACATGCATTAACGAGGGACAACTCATTAAACTCATTGTGGCCCACCTTTTAACTCACACGCCCAAATAAGGATTGAGTGTGGCCTTTTCCGAATGATTTGCATGCTAAAAAATTAACTCTATTATTGGGTCACATTCAATGATCTCAATTCTCGCATATGAAACACCATCTCTATTATTGGGTTGCATTCAATGATCTCAATTTTTGGCACTAGTTTTTCTTTGCCTGTTGTAGGATAAATATACAAGTTCATGGTTCTTATAAAATCATCCCAAATTGACTAAACTTTGAGGAATTTGGAAAAAAATTATCCAATTCCAACTTAAAAAATACCAGAAATGAGAGGCGTTATGGCTGTATTTTGGAAAAAAAAACAATAAGACAAAGCTTTATCATGATTTTGAAAAGAAAAAACACACTCTCTCCTCTCTCTCTTTCTTTGTGCATAATAATAGTTTTAATAGTGTCCTTTGTCTCTAATTTTTTTGGGTAATTCAGGAAGGAGATAGGGGGCTGTTAGGGTATGGATATTTCATGTTAGTATTGATATACTGATACATATTAATATGGATATCCATATTGATATGTATCAATAATGATGTATGTCAATACTAACATGGGATATCCATACCCTAAGAGCCCCTACTTATTTTTTCGATAGAAAGGAGAGTTACATTTTGAAAGTGTTAAGTAGGAATGGATATCACAATGTAGTAATTGGATGTGGGGATGCAACCACCACAACCCTAGCCCTTTTCCTAAAGGTCGTTTTATCTCTATACCTACAAGAAAATAACACACACTCTCTCACTTACTTTGCCACCTTCCTATGTCCCAACAAATCTAGAATGATATATTCATTTGTGGAAAAAACACCACTAACCAAACGTGGGTCAAACCTTGACTTTCCCCTTATTTCTCCAAGTTGTTCTTTTGAAATAAGGAAGGACATGAACTCTTTAAACTTCATTAAAATCTTGTCTAGTCATTGTGTTACTAGTTTTTATCCTAGTCTTATTTCAAATTTCAAAAGTCATAATTACTTATTATACAAACATCCATACAAGGGAAAAAACATCTTAAAATTCACATATTTTTGTAAAATAACAAAATTACATAATATAACGACCCCAAACTTTTTTCGAAACTCAAACAACACTATTATTAGGGATTTTTAGTGTTTTTTGAATTTTTGAAGCCAAAAACTGGCCGATCTAGATCACCAGTCCACCGATTTGACATGATTTTTAATGTAGCCTATCTGGATCACTGATCCAATTTTTTAAACCTTAGTTTCAAGTATGGATATACCAAGCTTAAGCTTAATCCTAGAAAAATAAATAAAACTAATACACACTTTATGTTCTAAAAAAGAGGACTAGATTGTAAAATATAAAAATTATAAGACTACTTTTAACTATAAAAATAAAACGAGATTTATCTGTAAATTTCCTTTTTATTAATTTTTATGTGCAATGAAAGTATTTAATGATATATTTTTTCTCTTTTAACTCTCTTGAGTAGTTATGCAAGAATCAAATTTTGGACATGCTATTCTAATCGTAAAGGATAAGATTCCTAAAGTTTCTCATATATATAAAAGGTAAGGTTTGGTCCCCTATGTTGGTTAGCCTGGATTGACAGGGCTATAGCCCTATCAAAACAAGTAAAGCTTCACCTTATAACTCATTGAAAATTGCAATCCAAGCATCAGAAAACTTTTAAATCAATCATCTTGGTTTGAATATTATGGTTGTGAAAAAAATAGGATTTTAAGTTCTAAAATAGTGTATATTGCAACAAATTATCTAGATCGTCCATTTCACCCTAAAAAAAAGGTGCTCATAGATCCACAAGATCTGTACCATTTTTTGAGTTTTCCTATTTTATATTTGGTGACAGAAATTAATTTTAAGCCATCATGGAGATTTCTATCGGAGAAAATGCTTTCTAGATGAAGATTTGAGAAGAGGCTTTATTTTGATTTTAAAAATCTTAAACCTTATAGAATCCTAATCCTTCTATAATATATTAATTACGTACATGCTATAAATATAATAGCATAACGATTCTATGACTCGCCGGTCTATTTAGCACTTTATGCCATATAGCCCATACTAGAGATTTAATTATTATTTTTAGAAATGGTGGACACGTATTGACCCACAATTTTTTTATGGATGTTTTTTAAGAGCTTTTAGATGATGCGTATGTATGTGCAATTTTTTGAATTTATTAAGCTCAAAATAAAAAAAGTCTAACATACAGTAGTGGCTGTCCAAATCTATGAGTTTCACTTTTCTTTCATTTTTTTCGATAGTCTTGATTTGTATTTAACCAAGTAAAGATTAGAGCAGCTTCAGCTTAGTAATAGACATTCTAGTCTGTGTGAGATAGGTCAATATTTGAATCAGTCTAAAAAATATTAAAAATAAATAAAATAAAATATAAATTAAAATAGGGATTTATATGGTGGGGATTTAACACGACCTACGAATTCACTAGACAATCTTAAAAAAAAGAAAGGAAGAAAAATAATGAAAAAGGAAAGACCGGGACCTATGCAATCTGAGAACCGGTTTGTCCCATATCGATACCCTTATGAATTGGTGATCTAGATTGGAAATCATCAGATTTTATAGCATTGCAAACCAAGATGTTAATTGGCATCCAAATTAGGGGTATGCTTTCTGATGCTTTTAACAGGTAATGTTGTATATGGGCAATTGGCTTGATTGTTAAAGTGTTAACAATTGCAGCAAAAGTGTCCTATTGTCGGAAGAAATTTCCGACCTACTGAAAAGAAAATTGTCGCAAATTTGTTCCGCCATTTCCCAAAGATATGGAGGAGCACCCAAAAACCCCACTAATGACGGATATTTTTATGCTGGAAAACCTACAAATCGATCATCTCGACCTCGTGAATCATAGACATGAAGAAAAAATGGATCTTTAGTCCTAAAAATAGTTCATCTTCTAATACATTATCTAGGCAGTCCATTTTCAAGATTATCAAGTGCTTATAGATCTACTTGGGGCAAAAATAGATTCTCATATCATCACAAGGCTTTGCATCGCATCATTGAAACTACATTTTCGACATAGTTTTGAGGCACACTTTAGTTCAATAGTATAAAGTTGACACCTTATACAAACCTCACCCCATGTTTAAATACACACTTTACCTGTCATTCCAATCTTTCTTATGTCTCTGACTATAAATTTCCAATGTTTAACATACAAATTCTTCCCACCAATCCAAATTTCCATAACTCTGGCTCATAATTTTCCAATATTTAAAACACAAAAGCTGTCTATAAATTCAATTTTTCATGTGCGTGGGTCAAATATTTCGAGTGCGGGATCTGCAGGATTCAACCCTAACTTCGATGCTTTTGAGGCCGGCGCCTACGATGGACTTTCAAAGTACACATTTTGAAGGGGAATTCGACAAGGTGACCCAAGTTTATATAAAAATGAAAAAAGATAAGGTACTCGTGCCAGAGATACAGGAGGTAATTAAGCACGGGCCTCCGGAGGAGGTGATGGTTATTGAATCCGACCACAGCCCATTCTTCTCTGCAACCAATGAATTATCGGCCTTGTTGCTCCAAGCTTCTTCTGTATATTGTGGCAAAGAAAGTGCAGGAAGGACCATGGGATGAATTTGACCACTAATGTAAAATAAGGCTTCTAAGTATGATTTTTTTTTTTTTTTTTTTTTTAAAGTTTTGCTCAGTGATTTAAACTAAAACTTGATCAAGTCGATTCGGAGTTACTCAGCCAAGGTATAAATTAGCATAGGTTGAAAAGTCTTAAAAAATCATATATTTATTAATAATCACTAATAAATTATCTTCAATTAGATTTAGTTTTGATGCTGATTTGTGGATTTTTCTAATTATACGCTCTATTTTTTAATTTTATTTTGGGTTCTTTTAATTATTTCGAGCTGTAAATCAAATTTATCCATATTCCATGTTATATACAGTTTTAATATCTTTTGTAGACCTTTAATGATGTTTTATAACCTCTTTTGTTTTTTTTGTGTTCTCTTTGTTTCTAAAAGGTGTTATATTTTTAAAGCAACTTTTGAGTCTTTTATGGGCTCATGCATGACTTATAATTATTGACTTCAGTGTCTTCCAGTGTTCACTGATGATACTAGAATGGTTTGGGACTTTTGTTTTCCATCTTGAAACGCCACAGGAACTTCTATACCAAACCTGTCCGGAGGACGTGATTCCCCGAATGCAAAACTCTCTTTTTCTCAAAATTTGGATTGTGCTTGATTTTTTTAGCTATTGATAATTGCAACATCATATCCAAGTTCGATTCATACCACCAAATTACTTAGAAATGAGAAAAAGGAACTTATACTATAAATGCCCACGTTATAGTCGAAGTACGACACACTTCTAAATTTTGCTCGAAGAAGCAGTTTCAGTGTTGAAATTTCTTATGGTCACTTGAAAATGTGTTTATACTCCTGATTGTGACTTCCATGTACAAAAGATAAATGATTTTTTAATAGACAATCATTTTATCATTTTGTACATGGTGGTGACAATCATTATTGTCCTTTAAATTTCAAAATGGGTGATTATAAGAGTATCATAGGATAGACACAATGTTTCTAAAAAAAATGTTTTCGGACTTTGTGACTCTCTCAAACCATTCAATTTGATATCTAATGAATAGAAATGATGGTGACCTCCATGTACAAAAGATAAATGTTCTCTTTATAGACAATCTTTCATAATTAATTCATGATTTGGAGTGATGTTCAGATCTAAGCCCGTTCAAAGGCATAAAAAGGCCAAAAATAGGGCAACCAATGAGTTGGATAAGCTTTGGACCCAGCTCAACTGGACCTAATATCATCATCATCATTTTAGTCTTTTCTCAATTAATAGAGATCGGCTAATTTGCCTAGCCCAACCGAACCTAATATACCAAAAGGAAAATAATAATAATAATAATAAGGGGTTGGGTTAGGCTGGCCCTAACATTGCCCAGGACAAGGCCCTGCTGGCCGGGCCACTTTTTGTGGTGCATGCGCAAACTTTTTCAGAGCTGGGCGGACCGGGCCACCTGGCCCATTCGTAGCCTTTGACCAACCTCATTCTTTGGAATTTTGTTAGGACCCGGCACATAGTATGTGACATATTGTTCAAACCCGGATCCTTTCCACCATAGCAGGCCACTCATTCATTATCTACGAATGGTCTACAATGAATTAAGATTGGATGTCTAATAGTTTTGCCACGCAGTCGTTCATATTAATTTGTTATCACAGGGTGCGGTTTGTAAAGTAATGCGCACATTCAAATAAAATAATGTTGAGAAATGTGGTTTTAATACTTAAATTTTTTGTGAAAGCTTTAAATTATATTTGTATATTTAATTATAAAATTTAAAGCTTTAAAAATAACATAGATCTAACAGATTTATTGAAACTTAAAAATTTTGAAAATTGACTGTCCAAAAATACATTATAATATGCATTATTTTCAAAACTTGAAATCCTTAATTTCTCATGCCTATTTTGAGGTCGAGATGATCAATTTGAATATATTTCTCATGTCCATGTATTTATAGGAAGGGAGAACTCGGGAAATGTCTAGAGAAAGAGAAAGAAGTAAAAAGAGAGAGAGGAGAGAATCGTCTACAGACGAGGAATTGTTATAAGAAATAGAAAACAGTAGTCCAAACCAATAAATCCCAGTTTATAAAACATGCCCTACGAGTATATAAACTCATACAACTTAAATTGTGTCACCTCTCTCTCTCTCTCTCTCTCTACTTTTGTGTTAGAAGGAATAATTGATAGGAAAATGTCATGGGAGAAAAATCCAGGGATTCTACACTTTGTTCTAGTTCCTGGGGCGTGCCATGGTGCTTGGTGTTGGCATAAAATTGTTTCACTTTTGAGGAATAAAGGCCATAAGGTCTCAGCGGTGGACCTTGCTGGTGCAGGAATTGATCCAAGAGATGCAGACTCCATCTCCTCCTCTGAAGAGCACAACAAGCCCCTTATCGATCTCATCTCAACAATCCCAGATGATGAAAAGTTACAGAGAGAGAAAATTTTTATTCACTTAAATTTTAATCCACTCTCTTTTACTTTCAGCTTGGTAACATCATTTTGGGTGAGGGAAGTCAAGGGTCCAAATCATGGTTCAAAACCAACGCTCGGATTAGAGACGTCGCAGGTTCTTTAAGTCCGAGTCATCCATGCAGATTTTGCTGAGTATGCATGTGACTCGGCCGACTAATTTAAATTTGGTGGGTTTTTTTATCGTGGTATTTTATAATACTGATATTATTTGCGATATTATCCCTATAAATTGAAATTATTATGATAAAATTTATATTTTCAAAACTATCATGGTGATTAATTCCAGTGAGAATAATGATATTAATTCAAACCACCAACTTGCTTGAAAAAAAATCATTATCAATGTGGATTAATGGTATTGGTTGTAATTTATAAGCTGCAATTCTAATAAAATTATATTTAAAATTTGAAATTTTGTTCCTTCTTTTGTAGTAAGAATACATGAAGAAAGAGGATTAGTTAAAATTTGAAAACAAATTCCTTTTTTTTTTTTTTATGGTGAATGCTGAATATGGAACTCTAGCCATCTAAAATATCAATTTTTTTAGTTATAAAATTTTTATTTCTTTTGGGAGAGATAAATTATTATATTTATTGACATTTTCCATGATAATAATATTTTCCTCAATAATTTTGTAAAAATATATATTATAATGTTTTAAATTGATGAATTCCCTTTCCTTGTTATTAATATTTTCCTTATTAATTTTATAATATTTTAAATTCCAGATAAAGTTTTGACAAAAGGACCCACGCGAGAACATCCTGCTAAAACCTGTCGATAATATCCTGATAACAATAATTGTCACTAAGTTGGCCAAATCTGTACAAGTTGCCGTGCCAAAATAAAGGAACTGGTCGAATATGACCGGTTCCTGCTCGGAGTTTGCATCTTGCCGATACCGAAAGTCTCAAGCTACTGGTCTCGCCCGAGTTTTAAAACACTGTTAGAGAATCCTCTAGGGTTTGTTAAAAATAGCTCAAAGAAGCTGATCTAGCCTTCCGTCTGATGAATTCATGAGCTTAGTTTGTGTTTTGCAGGTTGTTTTGGTGGCTCACAGTGCAGGTGGGCTGAGCCTGGGTTATGCCCTTCACTTGTTTGGGAAGAAAATAAGTCTCGCAGTATATCTTACTGCTGTAGTGCACAAAGGCTTAGACTCTGATGACAAGGTAAATTTGATTTTTTTGTATGACCCATTGTGATCTATTCTGATCAGTGTTTTAAAATCCAGCGATTTTCTATCTGGATAGAAATCAGTTGAGACCGAACCGGTATTGGGATGGTATGGGTCGTGGCTCGTTTCCCTACTAAGACATCCCTTAAATATTTTTTTCGTGTTTTTTTTTTTTTATATAAGCTTGTGTAATATTTTTTTAGCTCCCTTTTAAATGTCCACCTCATAAAACCACTATTTTTATTTTTATTTTCTTACTTTCTAAATATCATGTCTATCCATACCCTCATCTGGGTTTTGAAATCTAATCAAGTTCAGAAAACGGATATAAAAGATTAGATCGGGGCTGGCTCTTTCCCATTTTATTCTAGTACAGGCCGTTATTTAGGGCAAGACCATGCTAGGGCTGGCCCAAGTACAACCTGAGGTTTTGGACATTTTATTGGCTCACGGAATTGCATACAATTGGACCATTTACTTTTGATACAAAGAGGTTACATCATTCATAACTATTTGATGTGACATCTGATAACTTGAGTGTCACAAAGTTCAAAAAAATTGTTTTTGTAGAGCTCGAGCTTAATTGGTTAGCGCTTAACGAATTGCAACGTAACGTCGTCCTAGGCTCAACTCCTACCAAAGGTAAGAGCCCTCTCCCCATTAACTCACCCAAAAAAAAAAAACAGCCCGGGCTTAATTGGTTAGTGCTTGACGATTGTAACACTATATCTTAGGCTGAATTCCTACAAAGAGTAAGGGTCTTCTCCCCACCGACTCATCAGAGGAAAAAAAAATATTTTTTGAACTTTGAGTTTGTTCAATAGAGTAAATGTGGCCATCCATAGGTCAGAAATAATTATGACCACCTTGTACCAAAGGCTTACGGCCTTATTGCATATTTTGAGAATGGGATTGTGGCATTGGTTGTTAGAGGGGTGGATGCTTCACCATAAGGTCCCACCCTCCATTCCCATCATTAATTAATTTCACTAGGGAGCTTAACATGTCCTGGAATTTAAACTTTTATTTTTATTTCATTAAATATGGTTTCATGCATCTAAAAAACTTTCTTACTAAAACTGAAATGGTGAATTTCAGGAACAGTTTGGTGATCATTGGGAGTTTGGTTTTGGGCTTGGTCCAGATAAGCCACCTACGAGCGCATTGTTTCGTAGAGAGACACAAAGAGAACTTCTATACCAACTTAGTCCAGATGAGGTAATTCATTAGAAGTAAAATTATTTGCATTTTCATTTTCACTTGAAGCTTAGACTTATAATATTTCTACACTAAATAAAAATAAATAAATTCAAGTACTTATGACTAGATGCATTTTCTTGTTTTAAAATAAATAAATAAATGCATGTTCTTTTTGTCTCTCTTTCTTCTTCTTTTTTTAGTTCATATACTTGGTTTCCATGAAGCAAAGACTTCTTTCATGGTAGTTGTCATGAAGACTTATTTAGGGTAGCCACTGTCTGTACACAAGGCTGTTAATGAGCCAGGCCCACCAGGGCCCTGCCTGAAACCATGCAAGTTAGACTCGGGCTTGAAAATTCATTTTCGGCTTCATTCCATATTCATGATAACCAGGCTAAAGCCCGAAAAAAAAGGCTGGGCCTTGAATAAATATATAGGAAAAAAGATTATATGTATAAAAAAAATTCAAGCCAAGCTAGTGCTAGCCCAGGCCCCGCTTGGAAATATTTTGGGCATACTAAGCCCTGGCTAGGCCCCTGTAGACCTTAAGTTGTGGTCCAAACCCAGCCTGGAAGCAGCGGGCCAGCCCATGTCCATTAACAGCCCTGTCTATACAATATGACATGTAAAAAACATTTGATAATTTGTAACTATCTCTTTTGTGCTTTTCAGATATTAAATACTAAGACTTGGTTGACATGACTATTATTTCCTCATTGCCCAATACAAGTGGATCCAAAATGGTCATGCAAAAATATTCTTCATAACACATGATCAGCATATGTGATGCCAATGGTGTCGCACAACACTTAAATTACAAATCTTCCCAATGGATGCAATATCTATATGGCCCAGGTTTTCTGCAAATAAATTAAAGCCCTACCTCGAATTCTTGTTCGGAAAGCACTTTGGGCATCAGAAATCTCCATGATGCTCTATAATAAATTTCCAACATTGAGTATGAAATTTAAGCTCAAAAAATACAGATCTTGTTGATTCATAAGCACTTATTTTTAGGGTGAAATGGATGGTCTAAAATATGTGTTACAATATACACTATTTTTAGGACTTGAAATCCTAATTTTTTCCACAACCATAATGATCAAGGTCGGGATGATTGATTTGAAGATTCTCCATCTCTAAAATTACAATTTTCAATGAGTTTTGTGGTGAGGCTTATTCTGATAGGGCTACAGCCTTTCACAATATTTTCCCTTCCCAATTTAGGTAAAGCCGCACCCCAAATATAGCTTGAAAATGCAATTTGCCACTTGTTATGAATAGATTTTCTTAACCTTGATAATCATGGACATGAAAAAACATAGAAGGACTTGAAACCCTAGACAGTGTCAATCACATAACACATTTTGTGGACCATCCATTATGCAACAAACTACATAATCTTTGTAGCCTGGGATTCCTTTTTGGAACCAATCTGGTCCGAACTAATTTCTAATCTAGATCGAGCAATTCTCATTTCAGATTGCCGGTTTTGAAATATTGGCTTTAACATTAATACGTGTTGTTATAACATTCCAAATGTGGGATTCACAGGACTCAACCCTAGCTTCTATGCTCTTGAGGTCATGGCCATTGGGTTCTATCTATAATGCATGCTATGAAGGAGAACACACAAAAGATATTGACAAGGTACCTCGAGTTTATATAAAGACATTGAAGGACAATTTACTGAAGCCAGAGCTACAAGAGGAGATGATCAAGTGTTGGCCACCAACAGAGGTAATGACCATGGACACAGACCACAGCCCATTTTTCTCGGCACCCAATGAGTTGCTAGGCTTGCTGCTCAAGGCTTCAGCTTTGTATTGTGGGGAAAGAATTTCTTAAAAAGTCGAGGATGAGCTCTAGGCACTACATGACGTCTAGAGTTTTATTCTCACAGAGTCTAAGTGAACATTTAAAAAAGAAAAAAAAAAACATTATAAAAAATTCATGTCATGATTTTCATGTGGTGCTTTTGATCACTGTTGTTGAAGTAAGGGTCATGGGGTGCATGGGGGGCCTTGTGATCTCACATTCAAGAATGCCCTTTTTCTTTTTTTTTTCTTGTTTTTTTGTATGGAAGCATCTCTCTCTCTTTTATTTGTGAAAAGTGGAAGCATTAGGGTCTCTCTTCTTTTAACAAGTGCATTCTACCTGGTCGTGTTTTAAATTACTCCCTTAGGGGGTAAACTCTATCTACGATACTCTATTTACGATACTTTTATAGGTGGGATTATATGCAATGAGATTGTCTATTTTTCATATAAGGAGGTCACAATCACTTTTAGTTATTGGATATAAAATTCAATAAATTAAAGTGTCATAACATCCGATAGATTTTTTTTTTAACTTTGTGCCTAAACAATGGCACTTTTTCGACCGCCCAATTTAAAATCTAACAATCAACGATGATTGTGACGTCCGTGTATCAAAAGTAAGCAATCTCATTATATAAATTTCCTTTATTTTTTAGTACTTAAAATTTTGAAATATAACTATCTCGACCTCATCAACAAATAATTTTCTTATGTGCTTTTTATTTGCCTAAAACAACTTCTAAGATATAAAAAAAAACGTCTAATTTTTAGGTGATCACATCTAAGTGTTTACAAAATCAAAGTTCAAATTTTATTTTTCAAAGATACTTGTAAGGTGATCGTAATGTGTATCCCAAATTTTTATGTTGAAAATATTCCTCCAAAGAAGGTATTTTGCCTAGGGTAGTAAGTATATTGTGTTCTTAAGGTGATAAGTGGTCTTTTGCCTCAGGGACTTAAGGGTATGGTGTTTAATTATGCTTTCAGCCGTCTAATCTTGAATGAATAGTTGATTGTAAATGCTACTATTTGAATTTTATCTTTTTCATTTTTTACAAATCAAATTGATTTAAAATTTTGAATGTGTTTGCTTATCACTATAACATACTAGGGGAAAGAAAAAGGCTGATATAAAAAATTAGCCAAAATGTCTTTGTAATGTTTGTAGGGGGAATTTTAGTTATTGTAGGTTTTTAGAATTGTTTTTATATTTTTTTTATGTGTATATTCTCAAAATTTCAGCCTAATCGAACTTATAAAAAATTAAAATTCAAATAGTAACGTGAACTATTAACCGCCTAATCAAAACCGGATGGCTTTGTGCATGACCAAACCACAACTTTAGATGAAAACCTAGTGGTAGGTTTTATCAAAGATAAAATATTGTATTCACCTTAAAATTAGGTAGCCATGACGATTGGGTAGCTCCATCACATCTCCTCCCTTCTATAGGATGGTAGGGAGGGCATTCCAATTGCAACATCCATACTCCATGGGAGAATTGCATCTTTTTACTTCATATGACATGACTAGTTTTCAATTGAGAAAATTGTTCTTCGGACTACTAAAAGTCTCACTTATTTCATGGTAGTCCCCTACTTTTTATCCCCCGTTAAGTGGCATTAATAAGTCTATAAATTATAACTGAGACGCCTATAGGAACAAAAAAAAGTCAAGAAAAATACCCCAAAACTAAAACATACCAAGTCTCTATATCGATCCATCCAGTTACAGGTTGATGTGTTTTTCTTATTTGGTATCATCCATAACTCAAGATTTACCAAGTCTAAGCCAGCTCGGATGACTCTAAATCGGCATCTCGATTTTCAATCACTGATATCCATGGGTTTCCCGTTTTTTAGATAGAAATATAGGATGCCCCATCGGTTGAAATGTCCAAAGGGAGACAAATACAACCAATGGGGACGAGCATGGGGATGGGGCGGGGGCACAGGTGATTATGAAGACGGATGCATCGACATAACGTCTCACCTTCCATTCCCACCATTAAAATTTCGAAAAGAAAAGAAAAGGATGGGATAGGATGTAAGGACTTTAGAGAAAGAGGTGATGGGGACCATGCCACATGAACCATGGAGATGGTACGAGTGTTAGGACCACGTAACAAGAATTAATTGTAGTCCGCATCATCAGTCAGTCATGTGACCGAAAGAGTATGCTCGTCCAATCAATGTGATGGCTTTTATATAGAGGAGTAGGCCCCACAGAACAATTTCGTAATTGAATCATGTAGCCCTACTTTTTTTCAATTAGAAGGTGATCACCAAACATTGTGGTTACCATAACCATATGAATCAGATTACATAGTGGGCGTAGTTAATACAATTTTTTTTATTATAAAACCAAGGTTGTAGTATTTTACACTGTTTATTTAGATGGACGAAGAAAATCAGAGATATCTTTTAAGGAAATATCAAAATGATACACCCTATAAATCTATATCGTCCACATAAAACGGATGGCATAGAGTATAACAACATGCTCTAGAAGAAGGAAACAATTTATAATAGTGACAATCTAATATTATAGAAGGAAGGTGCACATCAAAAATTTACCCAAAAAGATTATTCTGGTGTCAAAAACCCTTCAATTGATTATCACGACCTCGAAATGTATAGATATCGAAAGAAAAATAGATTTCGGGTCTTAAAAATAGAGCATTTTACAACACATTATCTAGACCATCTATTTTCGAGATTTACAAGTACAAATAGACTCTAGCTTAATCTGCACCATATTTGGAGTATATTTTGGGATCCAAATCAATTTTTTCTATTAATCTTAGAGATGAATAAAGATGACTAAAAGCCTTGAAATCCAATAGATAGATAACCTTCGCATGGTGTTTTTGCCGACAAAGCAAATGTACAATTT
This sequence comes from Amborella trichopoda, assembly GCF_054954075.1. Lineage (NCBI taxonomy): Eukaryota > Viridiplantae > Streptophyta > Magnoliopsida > Amborellales > Amborellaceae > Amborella > Amborella trichopoda. Next base: position 43,918,103 of record NC_142343.1, on the reverse strand, counting down.
GGTCCAAAGTCTTTCTCCAAGCTAAAAAGTAGAAATATTATTTGGTCCTCATGAAGCAAGTTAGGACCACGCACCAAAAGCTTACGACACATGTGGCATCTTCCATTTGATAACCATATTTACCACGAGGGTATCATTGGTCTAACGTTGATGAAGTGGAGTGGGCCCTACTGTGTGATTTATTAATGCAAAATGTTTTTGTAAGGTACCAAGCTTATAGAAGTAAACCGCACTTTAATAATCCACGCAAAAAGTTTTTGCCATATTTGAAACCCTCAAATTGATCATTTCTACATCGAGACATATACATATGAAAATAAATAAATAAATAAATAATAAAAGAGAGAGAGAGTTTTCAAGTAATATAAATAGTACATTTTGTATAGTATTATTTGGACTATTTTTTTTTCAAAATTTTAGTTATTTATCGATCTGCTTAATCTGCATTAATTTTTTAGCTTTAAATCTCATAATTAGATATGATAGTAAATTTTCATGCCATCACAAAGAGTTTCCACCCTCAAAACAACATTATTGATCACAATCCCTGACATATTAGGAGTACATATCAGGATTTTGGAACGCTATATTCACAATCCCCGACATATGGACAACTAAAAAATATAAATGCTCCCATTGTATACAATCCCTATTACTGTTAAAATGGAGTGCATTTGATTGCAAATTGATAAATTGGGAAAAAAAAAGAAAAAAGAAAAAAAAGAGAGAGAGGTTGATACAACTTTAATATTTTAAAAAAAAATAATGTGATCTACTAATATTTAATTTCTTCAAAAAAAAAATTCTTTGAAATCTTTTTGAAATGGCTCATTTTAAATTGTTTTATGAAATATATATATATATATATATATATATATATATATATATATAAGTGTTTTATTTTTTATTTTTTTTTCTACAAATCAGAATGACCTGAAATTTGGAGTATGTATTCATCAAAAATAAAAGAATCTTCGAAAAATATAAAAAAATATTTTTCATGAAAAAAATTGATCAAAATACCCCCAATACTTTTCGGGGGTATTTTGGTCAATGTTATTTTCGTGGATAGTTTGTTTATATTTTTATTAGATGCACCTCAATAAGATGTACATACTTTCCAAATTTCAAGTCATTCTGATTTACAGAAAAAAAATGAAAAAATAAAACATTGCCTGACAATAGTGACCCGTGCGACGAAATTTGAACGGTGATCAAGGTAGGTAAAATCACTATTTATTTTCACCTATAGACGTTAGGAAGACTTTTTTAATATATATATATATATATATATATACCTTTTTTTTTTTTTTTTGAAAAACACATTCTAAGCATAGTTTTACTAACTTTGAGTCAAAATATGCATTTCCTAAATACTTTATACTTGAAAAGTGAACATTAATTTCCTTCCACAAAACTCATTGTTTAAACTTTGGAGGAAAATATTTATACAAGGTGTCAACGTCATACTATACCAATAAGATGCACCACAAAAACCAACCGAAAAAGGTCGTTTTGACAATAAAAAACCCTTCATTCATCATATCAGACATCGAAATGTATGAATATGGAAAACAACGGATATTGAAGCAACATGGTGAGAGTTTGCAGTGAAACTTATTGAAACTCTCGATTATTTTGTACTTTATTGGTTTGAAATTTCATATTTCGTCTTACAAAGAATAAACTAGAAATAAAATGCTCTTATGGTAAACATTCAAAAACAAGAAAAGGACTCTCATAGTGAAATGTAAATGGAAAAAAAGTTTAGATAGAGCCGAGGCTCAAAACAATCAAATTTGAGCACACATCAAAATATTCACTAGAAGAGGTTATTTTGATGCCCAAATATCCTCATATTGATCATCTTGACATCAAGATGCATGGACATTAGAAAAAAAGATTTCAAGTTTTGAAAATAATACATCTTGTAATACATTTAGACTGTCAATTTTCAAGTCTTCATATATCTGCTCGATCTACATTATTTTTAAATTTAAAATTTTATAGTCAGAGATGAAAATGTATTTTAATGCTATCACAAAAATTTCTAGTATTGAAACCACATTTCTCAGCACTATTTGAAAGTGCTCATTACTTTGATTATCTAGAGCCTCGACCCAATGTAAATTAATGTTGTTTTCTTCATTTTCGGTATAAATGGTAAAAATGTCATATCAAGCGTATCTAAAGCACACTCATGGACCACCGGTTATTCAAAAAAGTTGTGCATAGGACCATGAGGACCACATAGTTCACATTGCACGTGCTTCCAAAATTATTATGATAGTGAAGGGAAGTAACCGGGGGAAAGGCAGGAGTTTCACGTAAGGAATTTAGTTTAGTTAGCATGCTTCTATGTGGTGCTTCGCATAGTTATCAACAACAGACAGAACCACCCGATTTCGCATAGTTATCAACAACAGACAGAACCGCCCGATTTGACCTTTGGGCATGATGCTTTGGTTAGTCGGAGAGTTTTTTAGTCAAATTTCAGAGTTCGGCCAGTTGAACCATTCAAAAAAAGACAAAAAATTATTTTTTTCATATATTTTATATTTTCAAGTTTTATTTTTATTTTTTAATATTTTTTAAAAATATGGTCTTACTAGCAGTTTAACCAATTTTGATTTGACCAAATCTATTTGATAGCCAGCCCGATCCCAATAACCATCGTGATTCTTGCCTGAGCGCTAAGTTTTTGTCAAAAAAAGAAAATGTAACCATTCTAATCTAAATACAAGCACTCCGGCATGGTTTAAGATCCCCTTCACATTTGCCCTGCCTAGAGCATACCACAAAACAATAATACTTTAGGTGGGAGGGCAAATAGAGACAAGGAAGAGGTAGTATGTGTTTCAGAATAGAAAAATGGTTTGATAGGGCTGCAACATTATCTAAATAAGTAAAGCTTCACCTCATACCTCATCGGAAATTACAATTCAAGCATTGAAAAATCTCTATATCAATCATCTTGGCTTCAACAATATGGTTGTGAAAAAAAATATGATTTCAAGCTCTAAAAATACTGTATATTGTAACAAATTATCAAGATCGTCTATTTCACCTTAAAAATAAGTGTTCATAGATACGCAAGATCTATATTTTTTTTTTAGTTTTGAGTTTCGAGTTTCATTGTCGGTGTTGAAAATTGATTTTGGAGCCATCTTGAAGATTTCTGTTGCAAAAAGTGCTTTCTAGACGAAGATTTGAGGTGAGAATTTATATTATTTTCATAAAACTTAGGCCCTATAGAAACCTCATCCTTTAGAATATGGTTCAGAGCTTCACTATCCCTAACACCAAGCCAAGGGCCCATTGTAGTTGTGGTCGGCACAATAGGCACTTCATACTTTGTCAGAGTATAGGACTCTAGGTCAAAATGATTAGAGTTGAGAAGTGGATAGCAAAATCACTGAGCAGAGGACTCAGCTAATATGGCAAGAGTTCTATTCTCAGGTTATGAGCCTCTTCATAATTTTTGTAATATAAAAAATATCATGGTGCACAATATAGATAAATTCTAAAGCATAGTTGTAAACACCAGCCGGTACGACCGGTTGGACCGTCAACCACTACTTTGGTTGGATGTCAAAAAAATTGTCAGAACTAATATTTAACTAGTTACACTGATCAACAGGTAATTTTTATCTGTTTAGACCGGCAAATAAAGTGGGACAGTTTTTTTAACATATTTTGTATTTTTAAATTATTTATTCCTTCTTTTTTTTCTTAATATGGGCTTTTAAAAGATTCAATCGATAGTCCAGCCGGTTTTAACTGAATCGGACCCCGGGTCGATGTCCGGTCCAGATAACACTGCCCAAAAGTGCATATACTAGACTGGCTAAACATGCATGATACACGCCACTTTTAAATAGACCGTGTAAAATTGCACCGCTGGCTGTGGTCCCTCTAATTGTGGTTCTAGAGGCTCATGGAACAACTCAATTTTGTTGTCAAAATTAAAAAATAAATAAAAGTGACTTTGATCCATTTTTTGGGTAGAAGAAAGACTTAACTCTGCCTAGATATTGGTCAGTTGTTGGACTGACAGTATAGTACAGGAAAAAAAATAGTATATTTTATAATAAGTTATTTGGATGGTCTATTTTTAGAATGTTCAAATATTTATAGGTCTTTTAGATTTGCACCTCTTTTAAAATTTTAAATTTCATAATTGAGATTAATCATAGATTTTCAAGCCATTATAAGGTTCCGAACACCGCACTACACTTTCTCGGAAAATTTAGAGGTGTCTTACACGTATAATACAAGATGCGCACCTTATACATACCTCACCCAAAGTTTTTTCATGTCGTATGGTCATTTGCCATAGAATAATATGTGCAATAAAAAAAAGAAAGCAACGGTTCACTGCATATTCATTGGGATACAACTACCTTAACCTTAGTGATAATTATCTTCGATAAATGAATTTTATATTTATTTTACCATGCCAAGTACAAATGCCGATAATAAATTTAACAACTACGGTGATGAAATTTGACAGCTAAGGGTTCAAAAAAGGAAAATTGGTCTTTGTGCCCAATGAATAGCATGTATGATTTCACATCTCCAGGACAAAGTTGACGGTGAATTTCTTGTTTCAAAGGTAAACAGCCATGTGTTTTTTTTTTCATGCAATTATCTCACAATAAAAATATCTCACAAATAACATCCCAATCATGACAATGACCAAGAGGCAAAAAAATTTCATCATATTTTAAAAATTTCATTATATTTTAAAGGAAAGTTGCACTTCAAAAACCCATCGAAAAATATTGTTTCGTCACTATAAAATTCTCCATTTGATCATCGGCCTTGATATATATAGATATGAAAGGAAAAAAGAATTTCAAATCTTAAAATTAGTGCATCTTGTAACATATTATTTAAGTCATTTATTTTTAAGATTTTTGAATGCTCATAAATTTGTTCGATTTGCACTATTTTTTAAACTTTCAATTTCATTATAGGGGTGAAAAATAAACTTTTAGGCCATGATAAGAGTTTTAGCACCGAAAATATATTGTTTAACGTTTAATGAAATTTTGAGTTGCACCTTACTGTGATTGTTTAAGGTTGACACCTGTGACCTCCATGTTGCAAAAGTAAATGATCCATCTCTACGGTTCTTTAACGGCTGAAGTTGCTCATTGTATACTTTTAGAAATGGGTTTGAGATATTATTATTTTTTACAAATTTTTTTTAATAAAATTTATAACCCTTATTGTACCAACAACTCAAGGGTACTCAGCCTCACAATTCAGCCGAGTCCGAGTGGACTCAACTGAGTCAAGATACATTGCTTTTACATGCGATGAGATTATATGATCATGTCTTAATACATCCTATGTACATGATTATTTTCATCACTCTTTATCATCATACTTTTTTGTTAACAAAAAAACTTTTTATCACCTCCATTCGAAAGTTTGGTAGCTGTCTCTATCTCTCATAATAATTCATTCACCCACTTTCTCACTCCTAAGCACTATATAAACCCTCCATATCTACTGGAAACCCACAGCTTCCTTTTCCTCTTCCTTTTCCAAAATCCAAGTTATCTTTCATTTAGTTTCAAAGGTTCTGCATTTCAAAATCCATGGTGGAAACTCCAGCAACCAAACACTTTGTTTTGATTCATGGGGCCTGCCATGGTGCTTGGTGCTGGTACAAAATGGCTTCTCTTTTGAAGAGTGCAGGATACAAGGTCTCAGCTGTGGATCTTGGTGGTGCAGGAATAAATATGGGAAATGCTGACTCCATTTCTACTTTCGAAGAGTACAACAGGCCTGCCATTGATATCATCTCAGGGATCCCAGAAAATGAAAAGGTGATATATATCTATATATTATAGTTTTTTTTTATTTTGCGCTCTATTTTTTAGTATACATTCAAAATTTCATTATGATCAGATTTTTTAAAAAAAAAATTAAAATTCAGATAGTAATATAAATTTTGAACCATTCAATGAAGATCTGATAGCCGGGAGCTAGTAGCTTATACTATTCATTATAACTAGTAGTTTATACTATTCATTCTAGCTTAAAATTCAGATAGTGATATGTATTTTTATATCTTTTAACACTTTTTAACTTAGCTGTACTCAGTCCAACTCAGGCCAAGTAACTCGACTCAGTCCAAATTACTTGGACCGATCATGGCACAGACCTAGTCCTGTCCCGGTCTTGGTTTTGGAGACAGTTTCATACTGTCCTAAAACATCCTATAATTGCTCTTTCTCTCTCAGTCTTAAATAGATGGAATTATTGATCCATAGGAAGTTTGGTATTTTCAGGTGATATTGGTGGGGCACAGCATAGGTGGTTTCAGCTTAACGCATGCCATTTACAAGTTTGGGAAGAAGAAGATAAGCCTCGTGGTTTACGTTGCTGCTGCCCCTGCCAATTTCCGCGGTGTATGTCTACTTATTTGGTTTTTGTTCTTTGTTTTTTTGGTTGCCAAATGATTTTGTGCTCCAGCGGGTGCATACTCTTCATTTACTCCATGATTAAAAAAAATCTGCTTCTATGTGATCTTTTTCCTAAGGAAAAATTCCATGCGATATTTTTCCTATGCAAAACGTTTTATGTAAGGTTACAACCTTATAATATAGAAGTATGGTGCACCTCAAAAACCCATATGAAAATTTTGTTTGAAAGCTTCAAAACACTACTATTGATTATCTTGACCTCAATATATATGAATATAAAAGAAAGAATGGATTTTGGATCCTAAAAATAGTGTATCTTATAACACATTATCTAGACAGTCAATTTTTATTATTTTTGGGTGTTTTTAGATTTACTTGATCTGCTCCATTTTATAACTTGAAACTCTATGATTAGGTTGGAAATAGATTTTTAGCTCATTAAAGTGTTCGATACCGAAACAACATCTTTTGACACAATTTTAAGGTGTGCCTTACTTTGATTGCTTAGAGTTGACATCGTATATAAAGAAAAGAAATATATATAATAAAACCATTTAAATTTTGTATAAGGACATAAAAATCATCCTGGCTGTTAGAAGTGATATCGAAAGCTGAGGTGTCACTGATTCAGCTTAAAGTTCCAAAACAATTTTTCAAACTTTGTGACATACTCTAATCTATCTGATTTGACATTTGATAGTTGGGATTAGTTATGACCTCCTTATTCCAAAAATAAATTGTCTATAGTATACAATCCCTTATACGAACCTCACCCTTTAGTTATCATTTAACATGATCTTCCATTTTTTCAGTTTTTGTTATGTAACAATTTACTATTTTATATTTATTTTAAAAAAATGTTGGTTGAATTTGAAAACTCAAATTCATTCATTGAATCAGTAAGCTATTGAATCGGATTCAATTTGATTGTACCAACTAAGCGAGAAGATGTGTAGCAAGTGGAGTTGACCTCACGAGCCCTTTGTCTCACTACGTGCTTACGCACTTCACTCGCTTTTGGGAGTTACATTCGTAACTTTTTGTTGTGTTCACACGATGATATTATCTCTTGAAAATGTTATGCTTTGCCACCTGAGTACACAATTCATTTCTTAAAAATAGAGGAGACCAGTCCTACTACTGAGTACATGGATCATTGTTCACAAAATCGGCCGATCTAACCCCTAACCCTCGGTTAGATCAGAACCGACCAGTGGCCGGTTCTGGTATTGGGCGGTTAAGGTGATCAACCGGTATTTAAAAAAATATATATATAAATTCTGAAAAATAAGAAATTTGATTTGTAATGTATTTTTAAATATTCTTTACATTATGGTAACGATTAAAAATTGTTTTGATCATTAATACTCACTTTTATATCTTCCCATCTTTTTTAAAAAAATTTAAAAAATAGCCATTGGAAAATATAAACTGGGTTAAAATCCCTTTTTTCCATTAATTTTCAACTTCATTTGAATGTGTTTTGTTTTAATCATTCTTTATATGCTTTACATATTTTTGATGATTTTTTTGGTTTTTTTTTTTTTTTCAATACTTTTTGACCGCCCTGAACTTACCCGGTTAGAGCGATTGAATTAGCCGATTAAACCGCTTTCAGGACCAATTCCGATTAACCGTTCTGGTTCAATTTTGCGAACACTGACATGAATAATGGAAAGGGGTTCTCAACCTTCTAATGATAGTAGGCCAGGAGTACAGGGAATTAAAGCGTGTTGATGTATGGGAAATTTATTAAAATACCTTCAAGAGATGAAGTATTTAACCTTTTGCCCAATTGAAACCATTCTAATTCAAATATTATTTGCTTTTTAATGGGTATTTCAAAATTAAATAGAAAATCATGGTTAAAGTGTTAATGATTGTTAACGCTTTGCGGGTAATTTAATAAATTTATTTTTTAATTTTTCCCTCGACAGTCTGGGCCGGGCTTTAACCCAGATATCTACATCTACAATTTCGGAAATGGGAGTCATCAGCCTCCTACAAGTCTTATTTTTCGCCCTGAGAAGCAGCGAGAAATGCTTTACGCACTTAGTTCATATGAGGTAAGCCCTTCAAAGACACACTCTTTTCTATTTTTCTATTTATTTGAAAGTTAAATCTAAGAACTCTTTTCTATTTTTCTATTTATTTAAGGGTGTGGTTTTCATAAGGTTGCAATTTTTAAACAATCCATTTATAGTGCACCTTCAAATTTTATCATAACATATAATTTTGATGTAAAATATTTTTAAGGTTATCTCAAAATCTATTTTCGTATCTAATTATAAAATGTTAAACTCCAAAAATGATTAAAATCAAGTAGATCTATAAATATATGAAAATCTTGAAAATAGACAATCTAGATAATGTGTTGTAAGATGCACCATTTTTGGGACTCAAAATCTTTTTTTTTCCATAGTATTCATTTCGATGTCGATTTCCAATATTAAAAGGACTTTTTCCGATGGATTTTTTAGGTGCGTCATAATTTTACATTTTAAAGCTGCAACCTGATATAAACTTTTCCCTTTATTTAAAGGCTAAATCCAATAACTTTTTGATAAGTTTTATATAAACTTTTCCCTTTATTTAAAGGCTAAATCCAATAACTTTTTGATAATTTTTCTTGTTGGGTAGTTCAGATTCGAAGATGAGAGGTCCAAGCCTAATGCATGGTATATTTGTTATAGTTAAGAGGGAAATTATCACAAATGTCCCTTTTTCTTTTAAGCTATTCGGGAAAAAAAAAAAACTATAAGGAAATTGATGTGTGGTTGACAGGACTCAACCTTGGCTTCAATGGTGATGAGGTGGGCGCCAGTGAGTGCCTTCGCTGATGCATCACTTGACAAGGAAATTGAAAGGGTGACTACTCTTTATGTGAAGACCGACAAGGATCAAATGATGAGTCAAGAGCGCCATGAAGAGTTCATTCATTTCCTCTCTCCAGAGGAGGTGTTAGAAGTGGAGGCTGACCATAGTCCCTTTTTCTCTGCAACCGTTGAGTTGTTCAGCTTCTTGGACAAGGCTGCCGCTAAATACTGTAGCGATGAACTGCCCAAAAAGTAGATCATTTGTTCCTTACAATGAAGTGAAATATATATATATATATATGGTCATTACTCTACTTGGTTTTATTTGTATTATTTGTGCTGCAGCTTACGTTTTATGTGTGTTTGGGACCCAACTGCCTAGATGGCTGGATTTCTTTTCATGAATGTGCTAGGATTCCATGGCTAGTAATAATAGAGGATGATTAACCATTGGTGTTGAAAATTTTACCTCACCAAATCACCCACATATCAAACTGATATGCTGAGGGTGTAGCGTTTTATTTTATTTTTATTTTTATTTTATTTTATTGGTAATTCAGTCGGGGAGATAGACCCCTATTTGTTTTTTCAATAAATTAAGGAGTTAGCTTTTTTTGAAGGTGGTATCAGCAGGATTCCAAAACCACAACGTGGTAACTAAGTAAGAGGGTGCTACCGCCACGACTCAGCCCCTTTTCGAACCAGGGTGTGGTTGATCTGTGGGTCCAAATTGTACATTTGGATCATTGGCCAAAATAGCAAGTAGGGTTGGCAATTTGGTTTGGTTAAACTACGGATCTAGTAAGCCCAGCTAAGATATAACAAAAAAATGTCTAATTTTTATGTGTTTAGAAACACAAAGTTCAAATTTTATTTTTCAAAGATACTTATCGTGATCGTGATACATATCCCAAATTTAGCGGTGGCAATGGACCCGACTAGACCTGAAACTCAACGGGTAGACTTGACCACTTGTCTAGGTATGGGTCTAAATTTTGGACCTAAAAGGTTAGATCCGAGTCCAAAACTTGAACCCAATTACTATTTGGGTCCAGGTCCAGCCGGACCCGACTCGGATCGGACCTATATATGGGTCTTCATAAATGTTTTCACTACATTTGTTTATTAGGAATTTATACCACTTTTAAGTAGACCGTGTAAGTGCACCAACGGCTGTGGTCCCTCAATATGTGGTCGTAGAGGCTCATCCAATAACTCAATTTTGTTGTCAAAATTCAAAAAATAAATAAAAGTGCACTATGAAAGCGATTTTGATCCATTTTATGGGTAGAGGAATGATTTGCCTCTGCCCATGGGAAAGCTTTCTATGTTCCCTATACAACATAGAAGTTCTATCCTTCCCCTTATCCAACCGTCCTTTTTTAATGGAGAGTTAAGATTGCCTCAATCACAATGTCACGTCTCTACACTATTTTATTTTAATTTTTTTTCTATAAACTATTTTGACACCAAATTTTGGACGTCCATTTCTCTATTAAACTCACACTAACGAAAAATATAAAAACAATATTTTTAATAAAATAAAATGACCAAAATACCCCTGAAAATTTCAAGGGGTATTTTGGTCATTATATTTTATCAAAAAATTATTATTATTACTTTTTTTATAGGTGCTCCCCAATGAGAAGATGGCACGTACCAAATTTCATATTAAAAAAAATGTATTAAAAAAACTAAAAATAAAATACTTTGAAATATCGGATCTATGGTCAACCGGTGAGTGGCTCTCTTGATAAAAAATGGACGGTTGGATGGTAGGAGGAGGATAGAACTTCTATATTGTCGGAGAACATAGAAAACTTTCCCAGCAAATGTTGATCAGTTGGGGGATTGCTAGCATAATGTAGGGGGAGGATAGAACTTCTATGCTCCAGTGGTTTAAAAAAAGGATCCGCGACTCGAATTGGGCACCCCAAAAATTGGTCCATATCAGTGAATCAACAGACTTGATTGTCATTTTACTATATAGAAAAAAAGTGTACCAGCAAAAAAACACATGAAAAAACAGTGTACCGGCCAAAAACTGGTTTGGATCAATGAATCAGCGGTTCGAATTGTCAGGATCGTTGTTTTATTGTGCAAAACTGCCGGTTCACGTCTAGATTTAACCTTTTCCCTATATATACGTAGAACTTGAATTAGATGACCGATTCTCAAGTCGGACCGGGTGATTCTATGTCGATCCAACGTCTTTTAAATCACTGCCTTGAAGTAATGAGGACTACCTACCCAAAGAATAGCAATACTTATGGATAATTTAGGAAGTAAATGGCTATCCAACTATTTGAGGTTGGCTAAGAATCATGTGAATTATAAGACATAAACACTATGGTTATTGGATAAATTATGAATTAAATATCCAATTTTGAACAAATTTGTAGAAAAATTAGCATATATAAGGTTTAGCAGTCAAATGTCAAAATAAACAAATAAATATAAACAATCCCCATCTCAAAAACCACTTTTTGAAGAGAGGGAAGGACCAGAAGGATCTCCAAATCATCTCCCAAATCCAAATTATGATCATCTAAATAAGATTTGATGTGATTTGTAATGCCCCAATAAAGGCTCCAAATCCTTGAGTTACAATGGCCATTAAAATGGGTGGTCTTCATCAGTTATTTGTTGGCAATAGATATGAAGCATATTTTAGCTCCAAGCCTTTTTCTCTCAAATAGATCGTATTAAAGGCCGCTTTCCCAAATAATATTTGGTTTGAAGCTCCCAAAAAGCTCCAAATTACTTATAGATCCAGTGCACGTCCAAATGGAGAACCCACATTTGGTATGGTAGTAGCCAATGTTCAAAAGAACGAACAGGCCGACTCGTCGGTCCTCGCCCGATTTGATCCGATTAGTCGGATCGATTCTAACTAAATCAGCTGATTAGTATTTGAATTTTTTTAAAAAAATGTAATTTCGGTAAAAAAATTTCAAAAAAGTTGTAAAAAATGTTTAAAATTTATATATATATTTTTTTATTATTGTTATATAATAAAAAAGCAAAACAAAAAATATTACAAGCATAATTGGGTTTAAGAGAAAAAATTTACGCACTTAAAGCAATACTTTTTTAATAAACTCGTAATTGACAGAGATTGTGTAATATTATGTTACACAGTGATAAAATTATTGCTCAACAGCAGTAGGATCGAGAAGCCGCTAGATGTTTTTTTGAATTTCACTATAAAGGTCGATATGAGAAAATTTGCCATAAAATCCAACACAGAGAAAGAGAGAGAGAAAGAAAACCCAAGAGAGAGTGCCAGAGATAAAAAGAGAGAGAGATTGGGGCCGGCCAGCCCCAATAGTTAGAGAGAGAAAGAGAGAGAACTAACAAAGAGAGTTAGAGAGAGGTTGGAGCAATCCCCTACCCGAGAGAGTAAGAGAGAGGGGGAGAGAGTGGTTAAGGCAGTCGTACCCCACCAGTTCTAGAGAGAGAATGGGACCCCGAGAGAGTAAGAGAGAGGGGGAGAGAGTGGTTAAGGCAGTCGTACCCCCACCAGTTCTAGAGAGAGAATGGGACCCCGAGAGAGTAAGAGAAAGGGAGAGAGAGTGGTTAAGGCAGTCGTACCCCACCAGTTCTAGAGAGAGAATGGGAGGGAGAGAGAGTGAGAGAGATATCTGCCCCATCAGTTAGAGAGAGAGATGTTAACAGAGCGAAAGAGAGAGGTTTGGGTAGGGACCTGCCCCAACCCAATATATACAGAGAGAGTTAAAAAACATCCTAATTGTCTTCACAAAACCAGTGTTCAAAAGTATACATCGTAACCGTACTAATCCGGTGATTTTTACAGCAAATTGCCGAGTAGTGCACCAATCGGCATGTTTGTGTCAATTAGTATATCGATTGGTACAATAAATCGGCCAATTAATGCATTGAAAGAGACTTTAGAATCTGGCCGATCCCGATTTAATCAATCAATTTTTTTAAAAAGTGGCCGATCTTTTGAACATTAGTACTAGCAATAGATTTGGAGCATTTTTAGGCTGCAAATATTGTTATTATTAAAGAGTTTTATTGAAACGCCTCTAAGAGATTAACTATGTAATTAAGGGTGTAGTTTGTATAAAGTTACAACTTTAAAAAATCAAATTAAGACGTATCTCCAAATTTTATCATAATATAGATTTAGTATAAAAGATTATTAGGATGATTTGAAAATCTATTTTTATCTCTAATTATAAAATCAAACCCCCAAAAATTGTTCAAATCAAGTAGATCTATAAACACTTGAAAATCTTGAAAATAGACGGTTGAGATAATGTGTTGCAAGATACACTGATTTTTAGGACTCGAAATCTTTTTTGTCTTCATATTCATGCATATCGATGCCGAAATGACCAATTAGAGGGTTTTTCGGTAAAAAAAAAAGAATTTATGATGGTTTTTTTTTGTGCACCTTAATTCTATATTTTAATGTTGCAACCTTATATCTTCTAATTAATTAACTTTTTCTCATATAGTTTGATTTAATTTCAAAGTACCCATCGAAAAACAAAGGATCATTAGTTCGAATAGCGACATCTCTCACAGGTAATTTAATAAATTTCTCTTATTATTATTATTGTCATTATCATTATTCTTGTAGGATTGTATGCTATGAGACCATCCATCAGGAGGTCACAATTGATCTTAGCAATTAGATGTCTTATTAGATAGCTTGGGGTTTGTCATGAAATTCAAAAAAAAATTTGTTGGACTTTGAGCTTAGTCACAAGTACATTTATAATCATTTGATTTGAAATTTGACGGACAAAAATGGTTGTGACTTCTTTATACTAAAAATAAATAATTTATGTATATACTTTTTCTGTTCTTATTATTATCACCATCACCATTACCATCATCCTTCCTAAATTGTTTTTGGATAGAGACTGATGCGGAACATATTACCATCATCATCATCACTTAGGACATTGTTTTTTGAAAAGAGAGTGATGTGGAATATTTTTTTTTTTTTTGTCTCTCATCCATCGCAAGAATGTTTTTTGAGGTGGATGAGCATAATAGTCAAATGGTCCTAAAAATAAACAAAATATATAGACGTTTTACTGTAGAATAGAAGAAAAATAAAAGTTTCACGGTAGAGAGAGGGAGAGAGCCTAAAGAGAGATGGAGACGGGGAGAGAGAGCCCAAAAGAGGAGAGAGAACAAGAGAAAAAAAATGGTGAGAGAGAGAGAGAGCCTTTTAAGCATTGGGGGAGAGATAAAGATGTAAGAAGAGAGAGTTCCTTGAGGGGTGTTAGGATGGAGCCAGGGCTTGTAAAGGTGCTCCTCACGGAAGGGCTGTGGGTTTTCACCCTTCTTCAGCCATGGGTAGAGAGAGATTGATGCAAGGGATTTAGAGAGAGAGCATTTGGGTTTGGGTTTTATTTATGGAAAATAGTTTGATAAGATTGTAACTCTATAAAAATAAGTAAAGCCTCACTTTATAACTCATCAAAAATTGCGTTGAAAAACTTTTAAATCAATCTCAAAAAACTTAAGATTTCAAAATCTTAAAAAAGTTCATATTGCAGCAATTCATCTTAGACTATCTATTTGGCCCTAAAAATAAGAGTTTACAGATTTCTTCTAGTTTTGAGTTTCAAATTTTATTGTTGGTATTGAAAATTAATTTTAGAGCCATCATGAAAATTTTCGACGACAAAAGTGCTTTCCAAAAAAGGATTTGAGGTGAGATTGTATTTTGTCTTCATAAAGCTTAAGCCCTGTAAAAGCTTCATCCTTAACTTTTTACTCGAGAGGGAGGAGATTGGAGAGAGCGAGAGAGAGAGAGGGGAAGGGAAAAAGAGGGAAAGAGGGTCCAAAGGGCAAGTGTCTGGGCACTAATATGCTCCTTTTTTTTTAATGGAGAACGCATAACTTCCGTCCCATCTTCTTAAATAGATTTCAGTCGTTCGATATACATCCATTAGGATATTTTTTAGGGTGCAGTTTGTATAGAGTCAAGGCTCTAAACAATCAAAATAAAGTACACCTTCAAATAATAGTTTCAATATTGAAAATCTTTGTAATAGCCTTAAAATATATTTTCGTCTTTAATTATATAATTTAAAGCTTAAAAAATAGTGTAGATCGTGAGCAGATCTACGAAAACTTGAAAATCCAGAGAATTGATGGTCCAAAAATGCATTACGAGATTCCAATACTTCAAATCCATTTTCTTCTCATGTTCATGCATCTTGATGTCAAGATGATCAATTTGAAGATATTTGAGCATCAAAACAACCTCTTCTAATGAAACTTTTGAGGTATGCTCCAATTTGATTAATTAGAGCCTCAGCTTTATATAAACTTTTTCCTTTTTTAATTGTTTATTATTATGGAAAACCAGGACTATCACAACTATTTCCAGTTTTCGTGGCTCTCTTCTCTCTCTCATAAAATTCATCCACCTCATTTCTCACTCCTAATCATTATATAGACCCTCCATGGGGGAAACTGAAACTCCAGCTACCAAACACTTTGTCCTCATTCATGGAGCCTGCCATGGTGCTTGGTGCTTGGTGCAGGTACAAAATAGCTTCTCTTTTGAAGGGTGCAGGGTACAAGGTCTCAGCTGTGGACCTTGGTGGTGCAGAAATAAACATGGGAGATGCTGACTCCATTTCCACCTTCCAAGACTACAACAGGCCTGCCATGGATGTCATCTCAGGGATCCCAGAAAATGAAAAGGTGAGAGGGAGAGAGTTATTTTAAATGAGGAAATTTATGCACTTGCCCACAAAATAATTTTTGGAACTAAAGTACAGTTTATGTTAGGAAAAGTTTATATAAAGAGCGACCCTCTAAACAATCAAATTAGGGCGCACCTTAAATTTCAAGATTTTCAGGTGCTCATATATCTGATTGATTTACACTTTTTTCTAGGATTTAAATTTTATAATTAGGTATGAAAATAAAGTTTCAACCCATCACATTTTCTAGTACCGAAAATAAATTTCTAACACTATTTAAAGGTGTGTCTTACTTTGTTTGTTTGGAGCCTCAGCCCTGTACAATTGAAAAACATCCCTTTCATTCTGATGGTTAGGTCTTAAATTTTTTACTTTTTTTATTCATATTTTAGTTATAAAAGTCGAGACGAAAAACAGGCCAAGTGGTGGTTCAGCACATTAGAAATTTCTAATTTTCAAACCTCTCAAAATACAAAAAAACAAAGGGTTTGGGCAGGTCCCTAGCCCAAAACAAAACAAAACAAAAACAATTGCATCTTTCAACAGTTTGAAAGACAATTTTTTAACTGTCCAAATATTTAGTTTTTTCCATATTTTGGGCCGTTAAAATTTTCAAACCACCCAAAATACTCAAGGGAGTGGTTGATTAGATTACTAGGAGCCTCAACTTTTGAAAGCCGCAGCTTTGGACGGTTTATAAAACTATATGTAAATTATGCTTAAATTTGGAGCCTCGGCTTTTATACTACTCAATAACAACTATATTATATAAATTATGCTTAAATTTGGAGCCTCGGCTTTCATACTAACCTGCCTCTTCCAACAATTAAACAGCTCAATAGTTTTTTTATTTTTGCTTTAGGCAGTTAAAATTATATGTAAATTATGCTTAAATTTTGAGCCTCGGCTTTCATGCTACCCAATAGCAACTATGTACATTATGCTTAAATTTGGAGCCTCGGCTTTCATGACAGCCGCGTCTTCGGACAATTAAACATGTCTATAGTTTTTTTTTGCTCTAGGCAGTTGAACATGAACTTTTGAAACAGGGTTAAAATGAGAATTAAAAGTAATAAAATTAAATGAGAATTAAAAAGTAATATGATTAAAATGAGAGTTAAAAGTAATAAGATTAAAATGAGAGGTAAAAGTAATAAGATTAAAATGAGAGTCAAAAGTAACAACATTTTGGAGCTCATGGTAAACCATCCCTGGCACATGGGCTTACCTTTTCATCTCAGGGGCGTTCGGGCCCTGAGCTCACATCATTTTATGTTGCTATTTGTTGCAAAATCTTTTTGATGCGGGACAATTTCACTTTCCACGTAGCCCAATAATCAGTGTAGAGAGAGAGATCGAAAGGGTTTTGATGAAACGACAGATGAAGAGGTTGCTCGCCATGGATAGAGAGACGAAGAAAAATAGCTGATCTGGTCATTTATAGGACTCGGCCAAGTTACTTAGCTTAGGCCCTTGCTGAATCCGAGGACGAAACAGAGTTTGAAAACATTGTTTTATATCAATGTTTACAAACTCGGGGGAGCCAACTCGAACTTACTCGAGTAACTTGGACTCGCCATTTGGGCAACCCCATGTATGCTCGAGTTAGGTGGTCCAACTTGGAGATCTAAATAATATTTAAAACGTATAAAATCCAAAAAATAAGAAATTTATTATATTTTTTATTGTTTCTATCATATTAGCAAAAATTAAAAATTGTCTTGGCCATGAATGCTTATTTTTATATTTTTCTTTCTTCTTGGATTATTTTAAGAATACCCTGTTATAAATTGATTTTTTCAAAATCTATTTTTCACTATTTTTTTAACTTCAATTAGATGTATTTTATTTGAGGGTACGGTTTGTAGAAGTCTAAGGCCCTAAATAATCAAAGTAAAGCACATCTTGAAACAGTATCAAAATATGTTATTTCAATACTAGAAATCTATGTGATGGCCTTAAAATTTATTTTTATATCTAATTATAAAATTTAAAGCTTCAAAAGCAGTATAGATCACACAGATCTATGAACACTTGATAATCTTCAAAATTGATGTCCTAAAAAATGCATTACAAGATGAACTATTTTCAAGACTTGAAATCTTTTTTTTCTCATGTTCATACATCTTAACTCAAGATGATCAATTTGACAAAAATTAGGCATCAAAACAACCTCTTCTAGTAAATTTTTGATGTGCTCTTTAATTTGATTGTTCAAGGCCTCACCCTTATATAATTGTTTTCCTTAATTTAATTTTACTTAAAAAATATTCTTCTTTTTTTTTTTATATTTTTTAACACTTTTTGGCTTGCCCGACTCAGCCCAACACATGCCGGGTAACGTAGACTCAGCCCGAGTTACTCGGATCGGGCATGGCATGGCCGAGTCCTGTCCCTACTCGTGCTTTTGAAGACAGTTTCAGATTGTACTAAAACATCTCTCTCTCTCTCTCTCTCTCTCTCTCTCTCTCTCTCTCTCTCTCTCATGGAATTATTGATCCCTAGCAAGTTTGGTATTTTCAGGTGATATTGGTGGGGCACAGCATAGGTGGTGCCAGCTTAACGCATGCCATTTACAGATTTGGGAAGAAGAAGATAAGCCTCGTGGTTTATGTAGCAGCTGCTCCTGCCAACTTCTTCCCCGATGTATGTTCACTTATTTGTCTTTCTTTTTTCTTTTCTTTCTTTTCTTTCTTTTCTTTTTTTTTTTTTTCATTTTGTAATCGCCAAAAGATTTTGTGCTCTCGTGTATGCATATTCTTCATTTACTCTGTGATTAAAAAAGAAAATCTGCTCGTATAAAATCTTTTTCTTATTGAAAAAGATTATATAAAATTAGAACCGTATAATATAAAAGTAAGGTGCACATCAAAAACCCATGTTGAAATTTTGTTTCAAAGCTTGAAAGAACTACACTCGATCATTACGGAAATGGGGAGGATCTGGCTCCTACGGGCCTTATTTTTGGCCCTGACAAGCAGAGAGAAATGCTACACGCACATAGTCCACATGAGGTAAGGCCTTCAAAGCTTCTTTTTTTCTTTTTCTTTTTTTTTTTTTTTTTTTTCATTTTTCTCTTTATTTGAAAGTTAAATTCAATAACTTTTTAATAAATTTTCTTGTTGGGTAGTCTAGTTTGAAGCATCACGGCACTTACAAACTATGATGGTAGTCTAGTTTTTCACAGTTAATACAATACTGAGATGGTAATCATGTTATAGGAGGCATTGGCAGATAGGGTTGAGACTTAGATCTGGATTTGAAAAGTATACATTGGATCCATATCTGGATATGAAAAGTATATATTGGATTCATATCCAGATCCGATCAAATCTAGAATAGTCGAATCTAAATCCGGATCTGAAACTATATATATGATATGAAGTATTTCTAATTTTGTATATTATTAAGTTAAAATATAATTATAAAAAATTAAAATACTTACATATATTATATATATAAATTAATAAATATATAATAATATATATTATTTTAAAAAATAGGTTAGATTCAGATCATATCCACTTATACCCAAATCCGACACAAATTACTATTTAAATCTAAATTTTGGATCCGAATCCGAATATTGGATCTAAATCTTGGATCCATAGTCAAATATGGATAGGATTCAAATTTAGGTTGAATCCAGATCAAGTAAATTCTCAACCCTATTGGCACTGGCTATAAGTGAGGGTTGGGCATCTTGGCTCCATGGTTACATAAAGGCCATAGCATCAAAGGTTCCAATCGAGCCTCCAACCCCACCCAAAAACCAATCAAGGAACAACAAATGGGAAGCCATGAGTAATCTACAATTGCAACATCCCAAGGATTTAGTCCAACACGAATGGGCATCCAAATCCAGTGTTACCTGCTTCTATCCACTGTAACATCATTTCTATAACGTACCTCAAATTGTATCACGGCACTTTAATAACGGTGCAGAGCTAGACTACTATCATGGTTTTTTAAGTGTCGTGATGGTTCAAATAGTAATAGCATCGCGGTTTGTTAGAACCGTCGTGACTGAAAGTTTGAAGCCCATTGCAACTAATCTGTATGACAATTACGGGATTCAGTTAACCGCGATGCCTTCACGGATCTACGACTACCCTAAGGGAATTTTAGTCAAAAAAATGCAAACAGTGGTGTATAGGAGTATGAATGAGGTTTTAGAAAATTTAAACTTTTTCAAATAACCAAAAAAAAAAGAGGGATATTTGTGATAATTTTCCCAGTTAAAATAGGTGGATTTTCATTTTATTTCATTTACTTGAATGTTTAGTTTGAGGACCAAATTTTATACGTATAACGATAAATATACTGTGTATGAACTATTCTCTAACCCAAAATACATAGCCACCAAATATTAGAAAAAAATATCGATCCGAATCAAAATCATTGATCCACATCCGTATTCAGAATCAGTCCAATTTAAAGGCGCTCACCTGATTCTGTCAAAAAACCAACTAATTCAAATCAGTTGAATCACCCGATTTTCACCTATTTTATTATTATTATTTTTCATTTTTTTCAAATTTAAAAGCAATATTTAAATTTTATTGAATTGATTACAAGAATCGGTTCGATCCGCCTCAGATGGGCAATTCAAATCAATCCAGCCCATGACCAATATGGCCACTGAATCCAAGTATTAAAATTCTAATTCAAATGTGTGGTTGACAGGACTCAACCCTGGCTTCCATGGTCATGAGGTGGGCGCCGGTCATGGCCTTAGCTGATGCACCACTTAAAAAGGAAATTGAAAGAGCGACTACTCTTTATGTGAAGACCAACAAGCACAAAATGATCACTCAAGAGCTCCATGAACTGCTGATTCATTTCCTCTCTCCAGAGGAGGTCTTAGAAGTGGAGGCTGATCATAGCTCTTTTTCTCTGCAACCAATGAGTTGCTCAGCTTCTTGAGCAAGGCTGCGGCTACATACTGTAGCGATTAACTGCCCTAAAAGTAGATCGTTTGGTCCTTAAAATGAAGTGAAGCACATATCTGTGTGTGGGATATCAGTATACTTGGTTTTATTTGTAGTATTTGTTCTTGAGTTTAAGTTTTGGGATCGATTATAAAAAGATTATTTATATTTTATACATGGAAGTTATAATTATTCTTGTCCTTTAAATTTCAAAATGAGTAATTGTAAGAGTGTCATTGAATAGACACAAATTTTCAGAAAAAAAAAAAAATCTCAAACTTTATGTCTCACCCCGAACCATCCAATTTAACATCTAATAAGTGAAAATAGATGCGTACAAAAGATTAATAGTCTCTTTAAGTTTTATATAAGTTTGGGACCCAACTACCATGGCTGGATATGTACTCATGAATGTGAAAGGATTCCATGGCTAGTGATAATAGAAGATGATTAACCATCGGTGTCGAAAATGTTACCTCACCGAATCAGTAACATATCAAATTGATATGCCTAGGGTGTTTGATCCAGTGGATCCAAATTGTACATATGGATCATCGGCCCGAATAGTAAGTAGGGCTAGCAATTGGGTTTGGTCAACTTGCGGATCCAATGGGCTCATGTCCAATTTTCGGTTTAGCTTTTGGACCAAGCAGGTCCAGTCTGGGTCTAGAAATGTGGACCCAATAATTGGGTCGGATGCCATGTTCATCCCAAACCTAATCGGGTTGGATCGGGTTGGGTTAGACCCGACTCAATATATTCTACATATTTTTTATATCATAAAGGATATTATTATGGAAAAGTATATAAAGTGATTATTTACTTTTTGTATAAAAAAGTCACAATCATTCTTGTCTCTTAGATTTCAAAATAAATAGTTGTAAGAGTGTTATTGAATAGACTCAAAGTTCAAAAAAAAAAAACATTTAAGACTTTATAACTCATTTCAAACCATCTATTTTAGCATCTAATTAGTAGGAATAATTGTGACATCTTTGTAACAAAAGCAGATTGACAATCCCTATTAATATATTTATGTACTTTTTACTTTTTATGTTTTAACATGGACTCAATGAAATTCGATGGCTCAAGTCCATGTCCATCCTGTCACAAAATCAGGTCAAATCCAGGTTGGGCTCCACCCGACCATTTTACAACCCTACTAGCAAGGAATCTATGTGACCTAAAATCTTCTCAAAAAATTTTATGCATCTAATATCAATGTCGAAAACAGAATTTAAGCTCGAAATTCCCTAGATTTGATGTCTTTCAAATGTGGATGCTCCAGATTCAATCCCAGAGGGAATTTCACTTCATGGAACTTTTGGCTCCAAAATCGGCTCCCTTCTAATAAATCTTAGAGATGGTTTTGATTCTTAGGAATTAAGACCCCTCTTAAATGTGGAAACAAAAATCTCAAAAGTCAAAATCCTTCCATAATCATATATTTAACCTACTAGAAATAAAATAGCTATGAGTATAAACTATAATACAAGAAATAACACACATAAAAATATAATGATTTATATGATTCACCTTAAAAGAGCTACATCCACATGCATGGCAAATTAAAATATTATATACTAATGAGAGTTAGATCATAGATTTTAGAATACAAAATTACCTCTCTAACCTTCAACAAAATCCAGTTATGCAAATTCTTCTAGACCTGCTCAACTGACCGATATCACCTGTTGATCTCTCACCTTTATTCTACAGCTAAATCACTGTTCAAGAAGAGACCCATATCGAGAGAAATTGGATGAAAAAAAAAAAGGAGCACACATGATGTCCAGGGCAAGCTTTCTATGCTTCCCCTACAGCATAAAACTTATATACTTCCCCTTATCCAACCGTCCACACTGAACAGAGGGCTAAGATTGTCCCAATCACAATGTCACATCTCAATACTATTTTATTTTTAATTTTTTTCTATAAACTATTTTAACATCAAATTTTTTACTTCCAATCCTCTATTAAACTCGCATTATCGAAAAATATAAAAAAAAAAATATTTTCAATAAAATAAAATGACCAAAATACCTTTGAAAGTTTCAAAAGGTATTTTGGTCATTATATTTTATCGAAAATTTATTTTTAATATTTTTTATAGGTTGCCCCCAATGAGAAGATGGGACGTACCAAATTTCATATTCGTATAATTTGTATAAAAAAAATTAAAAATAAAATACTTTGAGACGAAGAATATAAATTCAAACGGTGAGTGACTCTCTTGCTCAAAATTGGACGGCTAGATGGTAGAGGAAACATAGATCTTCTATTATGTATGGGGAAGTATGGAAACCTTTCCCTTGCTGAGAGAGAGAAGTGGAAAATTCTAAAGAGAGAAAGAGCAATAGTGAAAGAAAAAATTACGCTTTCCTCAACAAAAATCACCATTGTGGAGAAATTGACTCAAAAGTATTCCTACCTCCTTGCGAATCCCCTACTCAACACTCTAATGAATAGCAAATTGACATGTGCACTACTAAGGGCGGTAAAAATAATAATAATAATAAGAAAAAATGATAATTATCACAATTCTGAGCCTTTGTGCTACTGTCTTCCACTAAATAGACTTATCTCCTCTCTCCTTATCACGAAGTTGTAAAAACTATATTTCAAAATGAAGCAACCCAAGTTCCTATTCCTCTCCATTACTCTTCTTTTCTTTTCTTTTTTCTTTTTTTTTGCTTCCAATTTGCCTGAAATTAATAGCCAAAGTATAATGGGGAAAATCAGAGCAATAAACACTTTGTCTTGATTCATGGGGCCTGCCATGGTGCTTGGTGCTGGTACAAAATAACTTCTCTTTTGAAGAATGCAGGTTACAAGGTCTCAGCTGTGGACCTTGGTGGTGCAGGGATAAATATGGAAGATGCTGACTCCATTTCCAGCTTTGAAGAATACAACAGGCCTGCCATGGATATCGTCTCCAAGATCCCGGAGAATGAAAAGGTGAGACTTTAAGAGAGAGAGAGATTGTTTTATTTGATGTATTTATGTGGTGTAGTGGGTTGGGGGGTTGGGAAGAGAGAGAGAGAGAGAGAGACGAATTATTAGATACTTCAGGGGTGGGCTTTATGAATATTCATGAGTATGTCAATTATATTAGAATCATTGATAAAATGAACAGGCATCTCTCTCTCATGCAATTAGATGACCCTCTCAAATCAATTCATCCAATGTCTCTCTCTCATATGAATTCATAGAACGTCTCTCCTCTCTCTCTCTCTCATATGAATTCATCGAATGTCTCTCTCTCTTGAATAGTGTTTGAAACAAAAGTTTGTTCAACTTGGAACCGGTCGGTTAGATTGGAACCGATCGGTTAGATCCGAACCGAGTACCAGGCAACCCCGGTTAACCACGATTTCGGAGGTCCACTCTGGAGGGTGGACCCCCACATGACCAATACTCGACCGGCCATTTTTTAGTACAAAGTGGCCGAGTAGGAACAAACGGGCGGTTGTCACAAAACGGGGCAGTTTTCAAAAAAAATCGGGCGTTTTTTTTTTTTTAATAACGGCCATTTGTTTGGGCTATCAATTTTTTTAAAAGAAATTATATAAAATTCCAAAAAATAAAGGATTTCTTTGTGATGTGTTTTTCAATGTTTTTAATCTTTTTGGCAAATATTGGAAAGTGTTTTGGCTATGAACATTTATTTTTTTATTTTTTTATTTTTAAAAAAAAAATTAAAAAATACGCCTGGCACAAATCAACTTTTTTAAATTCATTTTTTTTCACTACTTTTCTATTTCATTTGGGTGTGATTTATTTAATGGTGCCGTTTGTATGGAGCCTAGGCTCTAAACAATCAAATGAGAGCCTACCTTCAAATAGTATCGAGAAATGTGGTTACAATATTGGAAATATTTGTGATAGCCTTAAAATATATTTTTATATTTATTTATAAAGTTTAAAGCTTTAAAAATAATGTAGATCGACTGATCTATGAAAATCTTGAAACTTGACGGTTAAAAAATGGGTTACAAAATACACTATTTTAAAATTTTGAAATCCATTTTTTTTTAATGTCCTTCCATCTTGATATCGAGACCATCAATTTGAACATATTTGAGCATCAAACCAATCTCTTCTAGTGAAACTTTTGAGGTCGGCTCAAATTTGATTGTTTAGAGCCTCGATTCTATATAAATTTTTCGCTTTATTTAATCATGTTTTAAATATGGAAAAAGTTTACATAAAGTTGCAATCTTAAAATGTAGAATTACATATGCACCTAAAAAGTCCATCTGAGAATATTGTTTTAATGTTGAAATATCCTCTAATAGATCATCTCGACATCGAAATGTTTGTGAAAAAAAAATTGAGTCCCAGAAATAGTGCATCTTGCAACACATTATCTAGACCGTCCATTTTCAAGATTTCTATATGTTTATAGATCTACTTGATTTTAACCATTTTTTAACTTTAAAATTTTATAATTAGATATAAAAATAGATTGTCAAATAATCCTAAGAATTTTTTACTTCAAAATTGCATGTTATAATAAAATTTGGAAGTACGTCTTAATTGGATTGTTTAAGGTTGCAACCTTATAGAAACCATACCTTCATATATTTTTTTTGAAATTTATTATTATTTTTTATTTTTTTAAAACCTTTTTGGACTTGTCGAGTTAGGCAAGTTGAACCGGGTGATTTACAAGTTACTAGGCGATTTTTTTAACGCGGCTAGCATGCAATTAATATGATTCTCTCTCTTTCAAAATGGATTTGTCATACTAATCTCTCTCTCATAAATTAATTGGTGAAAAAAGAATGATTGAATTTGTTCAGGTGATTATGGTGGCGCATAGTGGCTGGTGGGTTGAGCTTATCGAATGCTATACGGGTGTTTGGGAAGAAGATAAGTCTCGTAATATATGCCGCTGCACAACCTGCAAACTTCGTCTCCAAGGTAAAGAGACATAGGTAGTTGGGTTTCAAACAATGTACTAACCCGTCCCCAAGGGTGTGATGTCACACATAGGGGTATTAATGGGCCGGGTCAGATCTAGGTTGGCCCCGACTATGGGTGAGAAAAGGGGTCGACCCTTCGACACGATGGGTCAACGTAATCTGGTCTGGGTTATGACCAAAATATCTTTGTACATCTTTTTTAAGTTGTATTTTTCAACATACTTAAAGTTTCAAAATATATCTTGCAGTATAGAAGTACCATATATTATATCTTTTAACCCCTTAGAATAATTTTATCCCATCTTTTTAGTCCAAACAAAAGTTAAAAAGATTTTATTTATTTATTTATATCTAAACCTCTTCTCTCTCTTCCCGTGTTTTTCCCCAAACATCTCTTTTCTTTTAACATTAAAAAAAATATTTTTTGAAAAAATATTTTTTTAATATTGAAGAAGAGGAGAGAGTTTTGGAGAAAAACACACCTCAACATATGTTTTGAATCCTTAGGTCTATTCAGAAATAAAACTTAAAAAATATGGTGTACGAAGATAATTTCCCTCTTTTATTTTGAGTTGAAAAGACATAAACTGTTGTCTGTTCATAAGGCCCATTTTCTATCCCAAGTCAACCCGTCTATCCTGGATAGACAAAGGGTTGTAATCTCAAATCCTTACTAGAAAGCAACAACACATGTCAACATATTCACTCAAAATTTGAAATGAGCCTATCAGCTGATCAAGGTCACTTACCCTTAGCAGCCCAGGCTTATTTGGTTAGCACAAGACAATTTGCAATGCATCATTCTATACACAAGTCCTACCAAGGGTAGAGGCCCTCTCTCCACCGGCTCATCCCAAAAAAAACAAAAAGCAAAAAAGAAGGAAAGAAAAAGACAAAAATCAAATGGGAAAGTATGTGTAGCAAAGGCCGCGTCACTTTTCTGAACAAAGTAAAGAAAAATTTTCTTTAAATTTGATCAGGATCAATGGCACACCTCTAAACACTTGATTTCACATTAAAAACTAAGAGTGATTGTGACTTCTTATGCAATGGGCTTGTTTGCTACATTCATTATTGTTGATAGTTTAATGTTTCAATAAAATTAATCTTAAAAAAGAATTATCTATTATTTGACAGTATCCCTCGTAAAATTATTTGAGGTAGATGTATAGTCAATTTTACATATTAGTCTATCTTTTATTGAAAACTATCTTTACTTTATCCAAAGCAACTTCTAAAAAGCATATGGTTTTATCCAAAACAAACTAAAAAAAACTGAAAATCTCAAAAAAAAAAAAGTTAAATGATTAACTATATTTCTATATAATACAGCTAACAAAATAGTACTAGGTAAAGTATATCAATTCTAGATATGACAGTCTATTACAAACACAAGCTATAAAAAAAAATAGTCTTATCATACAATTTTTTTTGTCTTTCATTTTTTTATTTTATTTATTTTATTTTTTTTTTGGGTAGATCAACGGGAAATGGACCCTTTATTTATAATAAAAATAAAATTCAAAATATCATAATGTGACACCCACCACCCTAACTACCTATGAGAATATATACTGGTATTAGAAACTAACTGAATTATTCCATTGCACAGTCTATCACAGTGCTGCGCAAATATGTGTTTTGAGTATAGGTATGCTCTTGGGCCCAATAAGCCTCCCACAAGCTTTATTTTCCTCAGTGAAAAACAGCGAGAAATGCTATCCCAACGTAGCCCATATGAGGTAACTTCTTTTTGCTATTTATATGCATTATTTACTAACCATTAAAAACCCAACTCATTATTTATGTTTCTTTTCTTCGAGTTAAAAAAATTTATTTAGGAGTGAACACGGTTTCTATGCAGCCAGCCCGTATATTGTAGAAATGCGGGTTTGGCAATAAATATATTTTTTAAATATAATTTGATCCTAATTTTTATATAATATATAATCTTTAATATGAAGATCATGAAGATGAAAAAAAATTTTGAAAACTAGAAATAATAATTATATTAAAAAAACATTTGGACCATTACTTACAATTATTTTTAGATGGACCACCTATTTGCATCCATCTTTAACATGGAGCTTTATACCTCTGGACCGCATATTGTAGATATGCGGGTCCAGCCCGCATGAAACAATTTTCTTTTATGAATTAGTGTTAAGAATAGGTCTACTTTCCAATTTATTCTATATATTTGTGCCTTTTGTTTTAAATTCGTGAATGGAGATTGGAGATGATATTTTTTTCTCTAAATATTTTTAGATTCTACACAAAGATGAGGTAATGCCAAGAAGCAAAATCATTTTCTATGTTTTTTGTTAAGGTGGAACTTAGATCTATGGTATATGACAATTAAAACTTTATGCATTTTTTTTAGAGAATTGGTGGGAATTGAAGAGCATTGGAACAGACCAATTGCCCACACCCCTATTTTCTTTTTGTTAATTGTTTATGTTTTTTCTTTCTAGCTTATGGAATGGTAATATCTTGAAAAGTACGTTTTGTCTTTGTTTTTATAGAGAGCAGTGCTTTAAGACCTTGTGATATCCGATCCAGCTCATTGATTCAGATGTGAAATCGGTAGCTACCGAACATATTCTAGGATAGTATTGGTCCCAACCTAGTTTCCTCCTAAGATCCCCCTTTTCGTTTTATTTTATTTTATTTTTAAGTTTATCTAATGTTTTACTTAGTCCCTCCTAAATCCCCACCCCATAAATATTTCTTTAATTTTTATTTTATTTTATATTTTAAATTTTTTTCTAGATTACCAATCTGGACGATCCGAGAATGATCCGAATTACCGATTTAGCCGATCCAGATAGAGATTGAGGATGAACAATCAACCCGACCGTTCCGCTATTTAAAACATTGGTAGAGAGAGTAGTGGGTTTCTAGTCCTACACTGGATAGTGGAGAAATGAAAGCCATGCTTAAACATCAGAATTCCATTTTTCATTATGTTCTAAGAACCAAGGAAAAAACATAACATTTTATATTTTTAAGAATCATCGATCTGACTAGGAACCGGAACAGTGTCTAATGAATTGTTATCTAAATTAGCGATTTTTCAAACATTATTAGAAATACAAAATGCACCTATTCACCTCATCTTTCTTTAGGACTTTAAGACATTTTAACTATGGAGTTTGCGAGGTTTCATAGGACTCAACCTTGGCTTCCATGCTCTTGAGGTGGGCGCCATTCCATTGCAGATTCAGGCTTTGAAGGAGAAATTGAAAAAGTGAGCACTGTTTATATAAAGACTAACAAGGATAACGTGGTAAGCCCTGAGCTGCATGAAGAGATAATTGGGTTCTTGTCTCCTAAGGAAGTGATGGAAGTTGACTCTGACCACAGCCCATTTTTCTCCAAGCCCAATGAGTTGTTTGCCTTATTGGTCAAGGCCTCAGCCACATATTGCGGTGAAGATCATTGATGAGGGTCAAGAGATAGAAGTTGGGTGATCATTTTAGTGGAACCATTACAGGGGAAGTAAGAAGGTCCGTCCATATGTATAGGGGTCGTAATGGACCCAACTAGACCCAGGATCCGGCGGGTCGGTTGTGGGTCCAAAATCTAGACCCAAATATTATTCGGGCTTGGGTCCAGTCCAGCCGGACCCAACCCTACCCGACCGGAATAATATGGATATATGTTATGTAGGTATTTACAAATGTTGCCAATACGTTTGTTTCTTAGGAATTTCCTGTTATTACGTAAAACAATATGAAGTGTGGGTGTATGTGAATATCAATAAATGTTATGCAATACTATAAATGTTGTCAATAATATGGGTATATGATGACAAAATAATGGCAAAAAAAAAAAAAAAACTCATGGTCATAGGGTGGCAATGGACATGACTAGAACCCGAACCCGATGTGTCTGAGTATGGGTCCAAATTTTGAGCCCATAAAGTCGGCGCCGGGTCCAAAACCTTGACCCGAATACTCTTCGGGTCTAGGTCCATCCGGACCCGACCTATTCCCACCCCTGGATGTGTATGGTCAGTATTCCATTTGGTTTTAATTCCCTTACTTCCTCATGTATGCTTGTTTTGTTTGTGTTTGGGAAATCAAATTATACGCATCTCTCCTATTAAATTTGAGAGAAAGTGCTCCTTACCCTGCGTAATATGGTTTGATGAACGTGCCCTGTTTTATAGAACCCAAACAACAACTTTTGAAAAATACGCAACTTTCAATAGTGGAAGGTTGTAAGAATTAAAGACCCAAAAGGAAATAAAGAAGGTTGTGAGGATTCTGCCTTCCTAAGTCATAGCACATTAGACTCGACCATAAATAATAGCACATTAGGCTCTGACCATAGTATGGGATTCACAACAATGCATCATTTATCTCGTACATGAGGGTTATAATCATTTCTACTCATTAGAGGTCAAATTGGAATGGTTGTGGTGAGTCACGAAATCGGAGAAATTATTTTTAGAACTTTGTGTCTATTCATCGACACTTTTATAATCACCCATTTTAAATGTCAAATTGGATGGCTTGGAGTAAGTCTGCGATTTTTTTTTTTTGTTGAACTTTCTGTCTATTCAATGATACTTTTACATGAGTCATTTTGAAATTTTGAGACAAGAATGATTGTGACCTCCATATACAAAATATAAATGGTCACTTTATAGATAATCCCTGATGATATAAGTGGTGGATATAAAAAAAAAAGCTAAGTTAACTTGTTTTGGCTTTTTTAGAACATACTTTCATGTTTCAAACCTTTGACTTCCCTTGCCCAAAGATATTTGTCACCGTCTTAAAGCCTATGAGACAAAATTAAGCTAGATAAACATGTTTGAACCTTTTAGAACAAGTTTTGAAGGTTTGAATCATTGATCTCTATTACCCAAACTAATACATCCATGAATCTATACATCTTGAAGTCGAGATGATCAATTGTAAGGTTCTTTGACATCAAAAGAATACTTTCGAATGGATTTTTGAGGTGCATCATACTTCTAAAGTATGAGGTTGACACCTTATATAAACTTTTCTTTTTTCTATTCATTGGGTAAAGACTTAGTAGTTTCTCGATCTAGAACTTTAAGATCCACTGTAGAATTACGAATTGAGTAATTCCGAAGGAAAGAAAGAAAAATAAAAAGAGAACTAGATTTTGAGTTCCTAATCAATTAGAGCTGACCAACTAAGAATTAAACAGTCTCCATATGATGCAGTTTTTTCAACTTTGAAATTGGTAGTTCTTGAGCAGGTCACATCCCTAAAATTAGGGGTCCTAGAAATACTGCTAGTGTTTTATTTAGGCCTTCAAATATGGACTTTTTATGCACTTTATCCCAGCCTAACTTTTCTTAGCATATTTTTCCCCCAATACAAAAAGTTCATTTTTTTTGACGAAAATACCATTCCCGTACATAATAAATCATTTTTGGATCCCAATAAAAAGAAACGTTGGACCGCATTTGTACAACGCCGAATTGCTCACTTCAAAACGCTGGACCGCCATTTAAAACGCCGAACTGCCACTTCAAAACGCTGGATTGCCCCTTCAAAATTTCGGAGTGCTATTTCAAAATGCTGGACTGCCCATTTCTCTAATAGCACAATCCCCGGACGGCCACAATGAAACGTTGGACAGCCCTTTCCAGCAAAATAATCGTCGGACTGCCCTCTCCAATGAAAATGATTTGTTATATAAAAAAAAGGTATTTTCATTAAAAAAAATGAACTTTTTCTATTGGGGGCATTTGTTAAAAAACATGATTTAGGGGGGGAAGGAGTTGCTAGGTTGGGGTAAAATGATTAAAAAATTCATATTTGAGAGTTTTAAGCGATTTTCCTTTTTACTTACAAAAAAGAGATGTACAAAATCTTTTAACTTCAAAGGTGTGGTTTATATAAGACTGAGGTCCTAGACAATCAAAGTATGGCGCACTTTTAAATAGTGCCAAAAGAAACATTGTTTCAACTTCAAAATTCTTCATGATGACTTAAAATTTTATTTTCAAATTTTATTTTATTTTTGCAATATCCTCGTGGTTTGACTAACTTTGTTTGGAAGTGCTAAATTAGTTGAAAACAATCACAAGGGCCCAAGGCAGAGAAAAAGTTGGACATTGGATAGCGAAAAAGGGCGCACAGTGAAAGTGATGGGCCGCCTTAGAGAGAGAAAATTTGAAAACTTCTAGAGAGAGAAATAGATAGTGAATAAAAAAATAAAAGTGCATTAGCATTACCATTACAAGTTAAAAGTTCAAGTCAAAGTATTACTTATTCCATTTCAATCCACTCCTCAACACTCAATGGATAGCATTTTGATACGTGTACTAATAAGAGCCGGAAAAAAAACAAAAAATAAATAAATAATTCGTCACAATTCTAATCAGTTGTGCTACTATCTTCCATTAAATAGATTGTATCTCCTCATCTCACTCATTATCACTAAATTGTGAAAATTACAAATCAAAATGAAGCAACTCAAGTTTCTATTCCTCTCCATTACTCTTTTTCTTTCCTTTTTTGCTTCCAATTTGCCTGAAATTTGTAGCCATAACATAGAGGAAAATCAGAGCAATAAACACTTTGTTCTAATTCATGGGGCCTGCCATGGAGCTTGGTGCTGGTACAAAATTGCTTCTCTGTTGAAGAATGCAGGTTACAAAGTCTCAGCTGTGGACCTTGCTAGTGCAGGTATAAATATGGGAGATGCAGACACCATTTTCACCTTTGAAGAGTACAACAAGCCTCTGGTCGATCTCATCTCGAAGATCCCGGAAAATCAAAAGGTGAGATTCAGAAAAAGAGAGAGAGAGAGAGAGAGGTGGGGTACTTTATTTAATGGGTGGGCTCTGCTCTTTGGATCTTGATGGGTGAATTCATGCAATTAGACACTCTCTCATAAATTATAAGTTAACTCTCTCTCTCACTCATATTAATTCATGCAACTAGTACGACTATCTCTCAAATGAATCCATCTCATTAATATCTCTCTCCTCTCTCTCAAATGACTCCGACTCCGGTAGGTGGCTCGCCTGGGCTAGGGGAGTCGATTTTTAGAACATTGATTTAACTCTCTGTCTCTCTATCTCTCATGCATTAATTCGAGCAATTAGAGTGCGTATTATTGCAGGTGATTTTGGTGGGGCATAGTGCTGGTGGGCTTAGTTTATCAAATGCTATTCGTGTTTGTGGGAAAAGGATAAGCCTCGTAATATATGTGGCTGCAAGGCCTGCCAACTTCGACCCCAAGGTAAACGCATACAATGTGCTACTACTTGGCTTTCCAACAATTCTCTAGGCCGTCCACGTTGACCCCGACTAGGGTTCGGAAACCAGGGGTGTTAATGGGCTGGGTCGGATCCAAGTTGACCCAGACTAGGGTTGGGAAATATTTTGGGTTGACCTGATGGGGTCCGGGTCTAGACCCAAACAATACACTTGATGGTCGGGTTTGGGACCCGTGCCGGGTTTGAGTCTAACTTGGATCCTACCAGGTCAGGTTAGGGTCAACCCGACATGGTATTCATATTATTAAGTACATAGAGATTATATGATCATATTTTTTTGATTTTTTTTTAAATTTCTAGACCAAGGACCTACCCCTACCTGCTGAATTGGGTTTGGGTTTGGGTCCGAGTCCGGATCTTGGGCGACCCGACCGGGTTCTTGCTTGACCCAGACCCGAAGTGGACCTGTAGCGGGTTCAAGTATTGACCAACCCATTGTCTCAAATCAAGTTTGGGTCATAAAAGAAAATTAAATTTTACTAATAAATATTTTATTCTATATAATAATATGGTATATATATATATATATATATATATATAAATATCGGATCAAGTCGACCTTGATCCACATCCGACCAGACCGGTTAAAGTCTAAAATAGATCCAGATCGACACCAATCCAAGTCAATTTGGCCGAGACCTGGAACCGTGTCAAGTTGACCTACTAATTTGCAACCCTTGCCGGTGAATGTGCATTTAAGGAGAGAAACCGCTCCTAACCTTCCCTTACTAACATGGGGTGACTGGGGAGGTGTTAGTAAAGTATGAAAAACCCCAACATTTGCATAGATTAGCAAATCCCAATCGAGTTCCTTCCCTATAATTTTTCACTATATAATAAGAATCGATAATTTGGAATTTTCTCTTACAAAATAAATTGGAAGCACAATAATAACTCATTTTTAAAATATAATGGTTTTACCTTGATATTTAAGAATATTCACATATCTCATATGATGGACTTTACACCAGAAATAACAATTGCATTATTTTATTTATAATTTTTAGGAATTATGGATTTGTATTTTGTAATAAATGTAATGGGTGGTTTCTAAAAAAGAAAATCAAATGTAACAAGTTTGCTATAAACCTCAAATTTTCAATGCCTTGTCAGAAAATACCACATGTCAATAAGTGAATTGTTGACATGAGCTTATCATCTAATCAATGTCATTTACCTTCTATACAAGGACACAACTATCAGATAGGTAATTGAGGAGATGGGGATGTGTAACAAAGGTGTGTCACTTTTTTTAGCAAAGTTTGGGATTTTTTTTTCTCGAAATTTGAGCATGATTAATGGTATACACTGGATGCCTGATTTCACATAAAAAGACTAGGGGTGGTTGTGACAAAATTTTTTTTTTTTTTCTTTTTTTTTTTTTTTTTTTAACCGATGTTAACTAATTTTATTAATAACGAAGTGGTTACAACTACATAACTACAAAATTACATCGTTAGAGGCAAGAATATCTAGGCAATGTCACCCCAATTCGAGCCAAAGAATCCACCAATGTATTTGCATCGATAAACCTGGGTAAAGGAGATGGAGGCCTGATTTCACATAAAAAGACTACGGGTGGTTGTGATAATTTATTTTTTTTATTTTTTCTTGTTTTTAAACCAATGTTAACTAATTTTATTAATAACGAAGTGGTTACAACTGCATAACTACACAATTACATTGTCAGAGGCTCGAATATCTAGGCAATGTCACCCCAATTCGAGCCAAAGAATCCACCAATGTAGTTGCATCGATAAAGATGGGTAAAGGAGATGGAAGTAGATTCAACTAAATCCAAAATTTGCAACCATAAAGATTTCAACACCCATGAGACTCTTTGTTTTTTGTTGCACCATTGAATCACATTCAACGAGTCTCCTTCAACTATCAAAGCATTACCTAGGATCTTCACAATGAAAAATTTTAGCCCATAGAATAGGGCAGAAAAACAACACAATTTGCAGTGGCTTCTCCAATAGGACCCGCATAGGAGAAGATCACTCCCCCAATCCAATCTCTCACCCCAGGGTTACTCAAAGATCTACCATCAAAATTCAGCTTGAATCCCAGAAGAGGTTGATACCACACAGCTCTTGGCTTGCATGGGATGGAGTTCATCCTATAAAGATTCTCCATATTCAATAATACGTCATTCTCCGTAATGCCCCAACTTTCTTTAGTAACTGATAACCAGCACCATATGAAATGCTTAATCGTACTCAAAATTCTATGAAAAATAAAGAAACCCCATCAAATGTCTTCTTATTTCTCTCTTTCCATACTTCCCATAAGATCACTGCTCTAATGATTTGCCATATCACCCTACCAGCCTTAGGTAGATGTGGAAAGGCTAAATCAGTGGCCACACCCAGAACACTCTGCGGCATAGCCACAGACACCCCAAGCTGAATGAAGAACCAAGACCAAACCCTAGTAACAAAAGGACAATGTAAAAATAAGTGGGCACCTGATTCCCCATCCTCCTTACACATGAAGCATACATTTGGTAAACATTTATCCCTTTTAATAAGATTGCGCACAGTGAGGATCTTATTTTGAGCCGGCAGCCACAAAAAAGCTTGAACTTTACGAGGGACATGCCACTTCCAAAAAGTAGCCACTTGTGGTAAAGACCATCACATTCTATCATGGAACAACACATGAATGACAGATTTGACAAAAAATAGACCCAAAGGCTCTAGCTCCCACACAACATCATCCTCCACCATATTTCTATGAATAAAGACCTTATGTATTTCCTCCATGAGCAAAAGGAAACTACCAAAAACAGTCTCATTGACTCTATTATAGGGTAGATTAATATTCCACACAATCTGGCTTCCTCTAATTTCAAAAACCTCTAAAACCTTCGCATTAGGCTGCAGCATCTTATCAAAGACCTCAAGAAATGAGAATTTCAAAGGACAGTCCCCCATCCATCTGTGGTGTCAAAAAGAAATTTGATTGCCATCCCCAATGGTTCATATCAGGTTACTTTGAATCAATGGTTTGCAAAGGAAGATGTCTCTCCAAAAAACCAAGCGGCTCATCCTGCCATTACCACCTCCAATCCACATCCCATGTCTATCCATACCATATTTCTGAGATAGCACTTGAAACCAAAGTCGATCTCTTGCAATAAAACCCTGCCACCACCATGTGCAAAGAAGTGCATCATTAACAAACTCAACCTTTCTAATGCCCAAACCACCTTCACAATTGGGAATACAAACTCGATCCCATCGGAGAAGGTGGTATTTTCTCTACAGTCGAGCCCCAAAGGAAATCTCTCATCAATTTTGGTGGTTGTGACATCTTGTACTAAGGGCTTGTTTGTGATACTCATTAATGTTGATTGTTCAATGTCTCAATTAAATTAATCTTGATAAGAAATTGGTTGTTGTTCGATAGTGTCCCTTGTAATTTCTATGAGACAAATATATAAACAGTTTTACATATAAGTTTATTTTTATTAAAAATTATCTTCATTTTATTCAAACTAATTCCCAAAAATCACATGTTTTTAGCCAAGAGTAACTAAAAATAGCTGAAAATTACCAAAATTGTTAAATAATCAAATAAAGTTATATATAATACAAGGCATGTACTGCACAGCTAACAAAATAGTAGTATGCCATATCAATTCTATGTAAGATAGTCTATTCCTGGTAAGACTAACTATCATCCAAGCACAACCTAAAGGTAAATTGTCTTATATAATACTTTCCATTTTCTTTTGAGCTCTTTTTTTTTGTCTTTCATATCAGTGGGGAAGGGATCCCCTACCCATAATAGGAATAAAATTCAAGATGTTATGTTATGGCGCTCACCATCCTGATTACTCATTAGGCTATATAATTTTACTAAAACTAACTCAATTATTCCATTTAACAGTCGATCACAGTGCTGCGCAAAGATTTGTTTCACTATTGGTATGCTCTTGGGCCCAATAAGCCTCCCACAAGCGTTATTTTCCGCAGTGAAAAGCAGCGAGAAATGCTATCCCAACTTAGTCCATATGAGGTAATCCTTAAATGCCAAATTTCTTTTTGCTATTTATATGCATTATTCAGTAACCATGAAAGCCCAAACCCATTATTTTGTTTTTCTATTTCTATTGTTCTAGTTAAAAAGCTTGATTATGAATTGCTTTTACTATTAAGAATAGGTCCACTCTTCAATTTTTTTATTTATTTGTGTCATTTATTTCAAGTTTGTGAATGGAGATTGGAAATTTTATTTTTTCTCTAATTATATTTTAAGAATCATCAATCCTACTAGGAATTGGCATGTCCAATGAATTACTATCTAAATCAGTGATTTTTCGAACATTATTCAAATGTTTGTTTTTCTCTCATTATATTTTAAGAATCATCGATCCTACTAGGAATCGACATAGTGTTCAATGAATTACTATCTAAATCAGTGATTTTTCAAACATTATTCGAAATACAAAACGTACATACTCATCTCGTCTTTCTGTAGGACTTAGACATTGTAACTATGGGGTTTGTGGGGTTTCACAGGACTCAATCTTGGCTTCCATGCTCTTGAGGAGGGCGCCATTCAGGGCATTTGCAGATTCAGGTTTTGAAGGACAAATTGAAAAAGTGAGTACTGTCTATATAAAGACTAAAAAGGATACGGTGGTTAGTCTTGAGCTCCAAGAACAGATAATCAGGTTCCTGTCTCCTGATGAGGTGATGGATGTTGACTCTGACCATAGCCCATTTTTCTCCAAGCCCAATGAGTTGTTTGCCTTACTGGTCAAGGCCTCAGCTACATATTGTGGTGAAGATCAGTGATGAGGGCCAAGAGATAAATTGAGGTGATCATTTTAGTGAAAGCACTACAGTGGAAATAAGGAGATCCATATTTATAATCATTATTCCACTTGGTTTTAAGTCTATTACTTCCTCATGTATGCATGTCTTTTTTGTGTTTGGGAGATCAAACTATATGCATCTCTCGTAGTAAATTTGAGAGAAGTGCTCCTTACCCTGCAGTAATAGAATTTGATAAATATGTCATGTTTTATATAACCTAAACAATAACTTTTGAAAAATACTCAACTTTCAATAGTGGAAGGCCGTAAGGATTAACTACCCAAAAGGAAATAAAGAAGGTTCTCTTTTTTGACAAATAAAAGTGGTATGTCAGTGGGGATTTGGGGTGGTGAGAAGGTTCTCCATTACCCAAACTGATATATCGACCGATCCATATATCTTGAGGTCAAGATGATGAATTGTAAGGTCCTTTTGAAGAATAACCTTTTCGAGTGATTTGTGAGGTGTATCTTACTTCTAAAGAAAGACGTTGACATCTTATATAAACTTTTTTTCATATAAATCCATTGGGTAAATACTTAGTAGTTTCTCGATCTCGAATTCTAAGATCCACTATAGAATTGCTAATTGAGTAATTCTAAGAAAAATAGGAAGAAAGACAAGAGAATTAGATTTTGAGTTCCTAAACAACAGCTGACCAACTAAGACTCAAACAGGCTACATATGATGCACTTTTTCCAACCTCATAAAGATGTATGTATTTTTTTCTTCTTTGAAGTTCACCATTGTTGAGCAGTTTAAATCCCTAAAATAAGGGGTCCTAGAAATATTCCTAGGGTTTTTTTTACACGACGGAGATGTACTTGTCGGAGCATAAAATCTTTTGACTTCAATAAATGAAGGGTGTGGTTTGTATAAAACGAAAGGCGGACCTTTAAATAGTGCCGAAAGATGTTGTTTTAGTATCATAAATCTCTCTGATGGTTTAAAATTTTACTTTCATATTTAATTATAAAATTTAAAAATTCAAATATAGTGTAGATCGAACAAATCTATGAACACTCGACAATCTTGAAAATTGACGCTAGATAATACATTACAAGATGTGCTATTCCCAAGACTTGAAATATATGTTTTTTCATGTCCATACATCTTGAGGTCGAGATGATCAAAATGAGGATTTTTAAGCTTCGAAATAACCTCTTCTAGTGAATTTTTTAGGTGCGCCTTATTTTGATTTTCTCACGCAAAACATTTGTGAGGCCTATCTACTTCCTATTTTTCTATCCACTCTTTAATGTGGCAAATTTTGAAATTTTGTCCATAACTCTCTCGAAGGAAAATTTTGAAATGGTGAGAAATATATGTGTGATCATAGGACTAATTTTAATCTTGGTCCTAGAACTAAAATATCTAGTTAACCAAATTTGTGGCCTAAAATTTCTTAGAAGTCGATTGGATTCTAGAGGGAAAAAAAAGAAGAAGAGTAGCTCCATTATGATTTGAAAACGATGTTTCAAAATTTGTTGATCCAGATCCATAATTTTTTGGGATCAAGTCAGTTCCTAAAATGTATCAAAACCGGTATAATACTACCTTATAAACACCTTTTTATTAACTTTTTTTCTTTTTTCGACCTTGTTTAGGATTCTTCAAAATTGAATCAATCAACCTTAAAACATCTTTCCATCTTTTTTATTATTATTGTTCTTTTATCAGTTCTTTTTTGGGGTTTCCTATTCTGACTGGATCAGGATAGGCAATTAAAATTACAGAATCAAGAACTCCATCAAAATGAACGACCCATTTTCCAAGTTTTCAAATTTTTATCCTCTCTTTTCACTCATTATCACAAACTATTCATAATATTTTGCAATACAAGATAATCATTCAATTTGGGTTGGCGTGTTTGGTTGCACTAAAGCGTATCATGGCAATAGCCCAAGAGCGCATATACCATGCTCCTGCAGGAGCATGCTATGTGCTTACTCCCTCAGGCCGAAGACTAACCTAAAAAAAAATCTTAAATCAAAAAATTTCAAGAACCGCCTAAAAATCACTTAATGATTATATTAAAAAATTATTATGAGCTTTTTTCAATGCTTAGATTTCATCGTTTAAAAAATAAAAGGTCGATGTTCAATCTTAAGAATTTTTCTTTTAAGCCAAAAAAAATATAATTTGAAATTTTTTAAGGATGCAATTTCTATAGGGCTTTCTATGTAACTCCACCCATATATATAATTTATGTGACCCTTACTCTCAGCCATCATATCTAAGTAGATGGCTAAGATGGCTTGAGTCACAATGTCATAAATTGGCTTTTAACCATCTGATCTTGATTGGACGGCTCATAGTTTTTAATTTTTTATTTTTATTCTATAAATATTTGTAAAGCAAAATTTGGGGCATGCATAGATCTGACAGGGGCGCACACGATAGAGATAATAATAAAATATTTTCGGTGATGTAAAATTATCAAAATACCCCTAAAAATTACAGGGACATTTTGGTTATTTATTTTTACAGAAAACATTATTTTTATTTTTTCCATAATCACCCTAATTTTATGAGTGGATGCCCAAAATTGCATTCAAAAATATTTTGTAGAAAAAATGAACAATAAAACAATGTTTGGCTTGACATTGGGGTTGAACAATTTGTAGCCGTTCAATCTAAATCGAACGGCTAAGAAGTGGGATCACATACAACTTATATGTTGTTGGGGCCACATAGAAACATTTCCCATTTCTGTAAGGCCTAGGCTTTATAAAAACAAAATAAAGCCTCTCTCTCTCTCAACCCCGTAGTTAGCAAATCAGGAAATAATAAAATATCAGCAAACGAAAACCTCGGTAATAAATTTGTTTTATTTCAAAAAGTATGAGAAAAAAATCAGTAAAAATACATATTGCCAAAAGAAAAGGTAAGTTATAAGATCATGAATATTCCAAATTTGATTAAAAAAAAGTAGTGAAAACATCGAATATGTAAATATGACATAATTTAGGATTATGATTTGCAGCTATTGTGTAGATACATTATAGCCATGGAATAATAATCATATAGCCTTACCTAGTATCATTATAGTAATACTTACAATTTTTTGTTGAAACTTTTAATAAATCCAGCAACAATATTTATTATGTTGTCAAAGTACAAAATATATTGTAGATTTGTTCATAGCATAAAATGAAACAACAACAACAATACTAAACAAAAGAACTAATTAGTAAATAACAATAACTATAATTAAGGTATACAATTATTTTTAAAATAAAAAAAAAAAATGCTCTCATTTTAGGATTGGAGTTAATTAAAATAAAACATAAAGATCCAAACATGTAAAATAGTGGTCCATTCAAAATGTTATATTATATACATAAATAAAATAAAAAATAAAAATAAAAATACGAAATTAATCAAACTTCTTTATGCATAGAGAAAGCAACAAAATTCTTAAGCAAATTTGAATCTCGCATTGAATTCCTAGCTGTCTAAATCTTTAGTATCATTGAATATCTCTCTTGCTCTTTATAAGATTGCTATGGGTTTAAATTTTAAAAAAAAAACAAAGATTTTTCATTGGTTTATTCTTCTAACTCTACCTATTATTTTGAGATATACAATTGTTTTAATATCTTTTTTAAAAAAATATATATTGCTTGTATTTTTCCATACACATTTTTGAAAATTTTGATGGAATCTTTTTGTTAAACCAAATTCTTAATTTACTCCCATTGTTAATGCGCTTATTTAAACTAAAATTTAATATGTGAATTTAGTGAAGAAATTTATAGAGAAGACGTTTTTTTTAAAAGTTTTTTTGAAAAAAAATACATACATATATTTATATTGGTTCTATTATGGTTTGTTTGTTGCTCTGAAAGTATTATTTTTGAAAGTACGGATTTTGAAAAGTTCCGCGTTTGTTTCAAAATTTCCATGAAAAGTTTAGAAGCTAATATTTCAACAAAAGTTCCTACTCCTTTGTTAAAAAGTAAAAGATTAAGTTTCTAAAAGTAGGAACTTAATTTTTGAAAACTTTGTTGTTGATCACTATTCACTATGCTTAATATAAATACATAATATTACTAATATTAATATAATATAATATTACTATAATATATATGTTATATAATACTATAATATTATACTATATATAATATAATAAATAATAATATAAATATTATATTCATAATATACAAATATCTTATATTATACTGTATATTATATATAATATATAAATATTTTATATTATATTATTTATAAATATTATATTATATAGGAGAATGATTTCATACAACGATTGTATAACAATACAATACAACCATTTTAAAAAACTATCTTAGAGACATTTGTTTGACACGAATTTTTAAATATACACTCTTTTCATTCTAAAGAACAATCACAAAAAAAAAAAAAAAATTAAAAAAATGGTTTAAAAAGTTTTCATTCTAGCCCAATTAATATAAGCTGTCAATTTTATTGAGATGGTTAGATATAGGCTCAGAAGCAATTTTTATTCCCAAAGTTTTTATATTGCGTTATCATCACTAGATTAATAATGCTAAAACAGAAAAGATTAATAATGCTAAAAAAGAAGAAAATGTTTTTGAATTTGTTAAGGCCTAAATCTTGAAATTCACCAAATGGATGGTCGAGA
Source organism: Amborella trichopoda (assembly GCF_054954075.1). Lineage (NCBI taxonomy): Eukaryota > Viridiplantae > Streptophyta > Magnoliopsida > Amborellales > Amborellaceae > Amborella > Amborella trichopoda. Next base: position 43,875,552 of record NC_142343.1, on the reverse strand, counting down.
TTCATTATTGGATGAATACTAATTTTGACCATATATAAGGTACAAATTGAATTTTTTTATAAGATTTGATTATAAAGATGAAGAAAATGTATGTGCAAAATTTAGAGTCATACAAATGTCAAAAATATAGTTTTCTGGATGTACAAATGTCAAAAATATAGTTTTCTATCATACTAACAAACGCGCTCTTAAGTAAGCGTGATTTTTTTAAAATCTTTAAAAAACTCGAAATCGTGAAGAGATTTAAAAATTCGGAGATTTAAAGAAAAATCGTGTTTCGACAATGACCTGCTGTGCCCCCACCACCTCTCTCTCTCTACGAAAACAAAAAAAAGCCCCTCGTTCTCTCTAGGCCCCTCCATCTCTCTCTCTACCGAAACCCTCTCTTTGCTAATCGAGCCCCTCTGCAACGCCGAGTTCCCCACCGTTCAAGACATTTCAGGTACTTCCCATGATTCTACTTTCCATTTCAATGTTCTTCTTTCATTACTCTCTCTCGATTCAAACTGCCCTATACAGGGGAAAGGGAGGGCATCCTTTTTTTTTGGGTTAGAGAGAGAGAGAGAGAGATAGAGGAAGGGACAGCGTCCTCTGTTTCTGATTAGAGAAAGATATATATTACTATTCTCCATTTTTTATTATTAATCTCTGTCTTCTTCGTTGTTCATTATTAATCTCCATTTTTATTAATCTTCCTCGTTATTTATTACTCTACATTTTCCTTTGTTACTTCCAAATTTAATTTCAGAGCTATGATTTTTTTTTTTGTATAATATCAGAAATAATGCTGTTATTTTTGTGAATGAAATATATGTAAGGGATTACATCAGAGATTATACTCTGATTTTTGTGATCATTACTTTGTTGGTTGATTCTTGTGAATGAGATGTAATATTTTGGAGAGTGAGCTCTGTGATTCCTATCACGTGCTTGTGGATATGGCCGAGTGATCATTTGGTGCTCCGTGTGTTATTGTTTTTTATTGGGTGATGTCTTGTTTTTATTGAATCATGTATTGGTGCTTCATTAAGTAATTTGTTAGTATGATTGATCTGCCAATAGTTTGTGAATATTTATGCAATTTGTTAGTGTGATTGATCTTCCAATAGTTTGTGAATATTTATGAATGATCACTTGATCTATCAAGTGCTTATCCTTGCTAATGTCTTTGATTTTTGAACTCATGTTTGATGTACTTTGCATTCAATTCCTATGTGAGATTTACCAGATGCCTTTTTCCTTTGACATTATTTTAGAATTACTATTTTGTGAAGGGTGTGTTTGCATAAGGTTGCAACCTTAAACAACTACTAAATTTTATCATAAGATGTAATTTTGGTGTAAAAATTCTTAGGATGACCTTAGAATCCACTTTCATCTCTAATTATAAAATTTTAGACTCCAAAGATGGTTCAAATCAGGTAGATCTATAAATACATGAAATTGTTGAAAATAGACAGGCTAGATAATATGTTGCAAGATGCGCTATTTTTGGGACTCAATTTTTTTCTTTTTTTTAAGTGTTTCAAAAAGTGCTAGGCGTGTCTTAGGAGGCCTGGGGTCCAGGCCGCCCAGCGCCTAGGCGGGCACCCAGAATCTGAGCGGCCCAGTCGAATCCAAAAAGGTTTCCCATGGATATATGGTATAAAAAATAAAAATTAGGTATTTAGGGCACTTACTTTGAGTTTGATTGCTCAATCTTCAAACTTCCACTTCAAAATATTTATAAGGACTCAAAATATTCTAAAAAACGCCCCAATAGATTATAAAACATCAAAAATTAAATCTAATATCAATGGGTGATGTTTTGATCAATTTTTGTCAACTTTGAGAAACCCTTCTAACCTATAGAATCACCAAAAACTAGTTTTTTGGAGGCCTTGTCTCTTGCGTTCCAATAAGTTATAGGTTTTAAATGAACTTAAAACCATCATTCTAACCCTTTATATTTTTTTAAAAAATCAATACAAAAAAAAAAAAAAAAAAATTCCGCCTCTAGGTGGGGCGCAAGCCCTGGGCGGCCGTCCTGGGCTGGGCGCCCGCCTAGGCGGGTTCTGTGCGGCCTAGGCAGTCGCTCAGATTGGCCGCCTACTCAGCGCGGGGCGGTCCGCTTTTTGAATCATTATTTTTTTTTCATATTCATACATCTTGATGTCAAGATGATCAATTAGAGGGTTTTCTAATTTCAAAAGAGCCTTTTACAATGGATTTTTAGATGCTCCTTAATTCTATGTTATAAGGTTATAATGTTACAACCTTACATAAACTTTTTTCCTTTTGTGAATGACCAAGACTACTCATTATTTACAACAAATAGTTTCATCAAAGGGGGAGAGGGAGAAAACTTTTAACAAATTTATGATCTTAACCATCCATTGTGTAAGTAATGCCATGGATAGGGTATAACTAAAAAAATCTCAATCAAAAGATAAGTTTTTGCCCCTTAAAAATGAGTTTCATAATTAACAAGTAAAATAACAGCTTTCTAGGTTAGCAAAAAGGTGAAATCGCAAGCCGTAGATTTCCCCAGTTTTCATAGGCAAGTTACCGAACAAGGGTTCTCAGCTTCCAACAACCAGTTTTCTACTTTTACCTTCTTCTCAAGTTCCCAGTTTCTCAGAGATTCTTTAGGAAAAATAGCTTTCTTAGTTACCAAACAGGCCCTTAATCTCCCTAAATCCCATAGCCAAATCCAACCCTAACTCTCACTCTCTCTCTCTCAGCCTCATAGCCTAATCGAACCTGAAGTCTCTCTCTTTCTCTCTATCGCTTTCCCCCTGGGAATCCTCCCCCCCTTCTCTCTCTCTCTCTCTCTCTGAGAAGAAAGTTTGGAAGAAGAAAGAAGCCTCCTACCTATCAGGTACTCTCTCTCTCTCTCTATGGTAAACGTAGCTTGTTGGCTTCTCTCTCACTTAAGTTAGAAGCTTAGGGTATTCCTTTTTTAAGCATTGAATGCCACTGGTACCCAATAATTTGATTGGAAGGAAGCTGCATCCAATTTCTCCATTTTATGTGCCTATAACTCAATCTATTGAAGTAATTAGATGATATCTTTCTCCCTGTAATGAGCAGTTCCTTTGCTGCTACTTAGCAATAAATTGTTTCTACAGTTTAATGTTTTAAAAATCTTTAGAAACCAAGTTAACCTTTCCTCAAAAAACAAAAGAAAAAATCTTTAGAAGCCCTATTTTCAGCTTCTCTTGGTTATCATTTATTTAGGTTTTTTTTAGAAAACCCAATTTAAGGTTTCCTTTTTATTGGAGTAATTTTGGGTTTTCTCCAGACTTTGACAACATGATTGTCTCAGAGATTGATTGGATTTGTTATTTAAACCAAATTGTTGTCTAATGAATTTTATTTTTTTAAGTATAGTGATTTTAATGGGACTTTTTAGACGGTAGATGTGATGAATTTTTATGTGATGAATAGTTGTCTAATGAATCCAATTCATTTATATGAGACTTTTTGGATGGTGCATGCCCCATTCCTTTTTGTTCTTTTGTTTTTATGTATTTTACAGGATTATGGGTTTCTCTTTCTCGTTTGCTCTTTAACGATTATAGTCATTTTGTATAGTATGGCATGCATTACAATGCTGACATCATAGAAGTCATGAACTTCAGTTTCCTTTTTCTTAAAAGAAAAAAAAAGATGTTATGCTTAATTCATGAGCTTGGAGTTACAATATCGAAATATTGTCTTTTTTTTTCCTTTTTTCTGTTTTTGGTTTTTCCGGTTGCTCTCTATAGGATTTCACTATGAATCCCGAGAGGAACGGAAACACAAAAATAATAAATCAGATAGAAATCACATCCCTTTATCAGATTCCGATCCCTCTTGTGCAGTTGATGCAATCTTTGAATTTCCCTTCTCTCCTTCATTTCAAGAGTTAGATGCTGGCAACCTTAGGTTGACTTTTGATTACTAGCAACCTTAGGTTGACTTTCGATTACTAGAACCATATTTAACTTTTGATTACTATAACCGGAAGTATGGTATACACAATTTGAATCCCCCTAGCCCTTTTAAGGAGGTGGCATGAGAATTCTCATGACAAAGCAAAGGAGAGAGTTACATGAGACTTCCTTAAAACGGTGCTATTAATCTCTCTCTACAACCTCCTTTAAATAGATGGTTCCCCCTCTCCAAGATTCCCTTATTATGAAATGGGTCCTAACCTATCTATAAGTACATCCAAGATATGAATCAATCTCTCTAAAGATATTTCTAGATTTATAAATATCCAAATATATCCCTTCTAATCCCATTAGGATTATATATCTCTTAATCATCATCGTCAAGGGCTTTTCTCAACAGTCCCGTATCTCTTGATTAGTTGTGAAGATGTGAGATGTAAATGACAAAATGATTTCTTCTCTCGATAAATAATAATTCATCCAAAACAAAAACGGGGAAGAAAGCAATTTATTCGTTGTCCAGCAAATTATCAAATGATTAGGCTATTCTTTTGTTTGCATATGGTTATGGAAAAAGGTATGCTTTTCCTCTCTACATGATGTGAGAGAACCCGTATTTTGTTCTTTCTTTTTAATGCTAATCAAATGAAATTTATCGTTTATTAACTTCTTTTTTGTTGATGTGTTTATGGTTAAAAATGGTTTACTCGTTCCCTTGATGTTTCACTAGGTTGTTTTTTTCTTCACCATTAAAAAAAAAAAAAGATTCAAAATGGTTTTCCCCCATATTTAGCTAAACAATTTGAAGGGATTGTTTATTGACTTCTGTTTAGTGGTTAATCAGGATGTCTGGAAGTAAAACATCTTTTGAGCTATCTTGGGCACCAAAAGTGAACCTTGTCCCCAATGGAACTAAAGAAACTCTGGAGAAGTCAAAATCTGATAAGGACCTCGTAGATGGACTATTTGTTCCACCTAGAGACCCAAAAAAGTTGAATAAGTTACTGCGAAAACAAGTGAAAGACACTGCTGGTCAAAAGTGGTATGTAGATGTAGTGTTTTTTACTGTTAAAGATGTGACATGGTTGAAAGTTTGGGTGTTCTCTTTCTCTCTTCCATCAGTCCTGATTTTCTCTACTACTATTCTGTTTCCTATTGTCTCCTCTTTCTTCTTGTTTTATTTGTTTTCTGTCTCCCGCTTCCACCTACTTTCTGTTGTATACTGTCCATTTCTGTGTTCTCAAAAAGCGCAATGCCGATGATCTTCTTCTCTATAGATCTAATTTTAGTTAATAAAGGAAATGGTTTCAGCTTTCTGATTGTCTATGTTGCATAGGTTTGACATGCCAGCAGCAGCTATTACTCCTGAATTAAAGAAAGATCTGCAGATAGTGAAGGTAAGCACTACTTTCTCTTCCTTTTTTTTTTCTCTTCACCAAATGTAGTTGACATTAGAATTGGTACATCTCAAGTTTGATTCCTGCCACTGAACTACCACTCAAAAAAAAAAGCGGACACGTGAATCATCATACTAATCAGTTGTTACTTACTTTGCTTGTGAGCACTGAGCAGTTGTAGTAAAATTAATTCATGTTTTACAAATGTGTGACTACATTTTAATACGCTTTAAATATTAGTAAGGATTTTTTGGGTAAAGCTAATATAAGAAGTTTTATATCTATTTGAAAAGTTATAGTATTTTTTATTGCCTTCTAACAGTTCTTGTTAATACCAGTTTAATCCTCCCAAAAAAAAAAATTGAACATAATCTTTTACAAAAATTGATGAATAATATTTGTTTATTTATTTTAATTTTTGTAAATATATGTTTATTTATTTATTTTAATTTTGTATAAATATATATCTTTATATCAATGTATTCATTAGTTTACATCTTGTGATACCTACACTGTGAAATCTGTTGTATATGTAAAAGATATAAAAACTCAATGCTAGAATTAAAAATCATACTTTTGAAATTTAAAGGTGCCAGTCTATGTTGCTTGCAGCTCCTCATTTTGAACTCCCGTGAGTTAGCACATGCTTCCCCATCAAAACGATAATCATATTCACATTTCCTTTAACGAAACAATGAATCTTATAGTCTTTTTCATCTGTAAAGAAAAAAAAGAAGAGCCCAATCAAAGTCTTATAAAGTTAATTTGATCTAGAACCAGGCTAAATACCAAACGAGACTGATATTTTTTAAACTTTGGTTGATAGAGTGTTGGGATTTGCACGGCGGATGGTGCCTTGTCTCTCTCCTTTGATGTGCTTAAGGAAAAAATTTATAATGGCGTTTGGAAACTCGACAAGTCCAATTCAGACTCACCTGAGCCACTCAGAACAGGCACCCTGCCGGTTCCGTATGACCCTGATCGAACCCAGTCTTGCCGAGTCTTTCCGAATCTTGATTGAGTCTATCCTGTCTTTAAAAACCTATGATTCTATTCTTGGTGTTCATGAGTCATGACCTGTTCAGACTTGGGACTCAGGAAGTTGACTCGGACCAATGCGCTGCCTGGTTTTTTTCCCGGTTTCAATTTTATTGAACACTAGTTAATAAAATGAAAAGCTATTCCCCAATTATGGAGGCTTGAGAAGAGATGGCATTCATCCGTTATGAGGATGCCAAGAGGGAGGCAGAATCACTTCATTTAAGGGCTGGGTTGTCTGCGTGATGAGCGAAGGCCAAAGAGGACAAAGCCTACAAAACCTCAACAAGTTTTTAGTTTCATAAAGGCATGTCACCCAAACATATGTTTTGAGAGGATTCCTTTGCATGGCAACTGGGTAATTGTACTATTCGTCCTTGAGGGGGTCTCTCTAGACTGGAGCATAAGCTGCATAGCAATTTACTGGGCTGAGTTGGGTTGATCTTTGTTTCACCAATCATGAGCCTGAACCACTTGAGGGATGGTCATATGTGTTTCTGAATCAATTGTGAATGAGCTCGGGGAACTTGATTCAAATACACTCCATGCTAGTTTGACATTTTATGCTAGTAAGAAAAGTTTACTTTTAATGAGTCGTCTTATTTTGGTTCAATTTAGGGATGTTGTCAAAACAAATTTATCTCGGGCTTTTATATTGAATATAATTTTTAAGACCTATATGATATTTTTACTATATGGTACAAGTTTTAAATGAATGAAAATTACAACTTGAGCTTTACATATTTTCTAAAGGGGTTAGAGCTATGGGTGCTTCAGTTAAGAAATTGGGTAGCATTCTCATTGAATAAGAAGTCTAGAGACAAAACAAGAAGCACACCAACTCATTTGATTTTTAGAAATATGTAGAAAATAAAATAAAATACATTTGGCTTGAGGATTAAGGGTTGAGGTGTACAGTAGTTTAACAGCTTCAAAAAAAAATAAGGAATGAGGTGTGTACAGGGCATGCTTGGATTAAGGAGGTGTAATCAAAGGGGAAATGGTGGATTTGGATTTCCCTCTATTCCGTCCCTCTTCCGATAATAGCCTCCAAGGAAGTGGAATCGATCTCACTACTTGGAACATTCGAGAGTAATTGATAGTGAAACTCCAGGTGTGACATGGGTCCCTAGGAGGATCTCCTAGTCAAGGTGGACCGCCATGTGGTTCCAATTAAGTAGGATTTGTTTTTATTATCTTTTGAGTAGTTTTCCAAATTGTGAGCATTATTTTTTTAATTATTTCTTATTTGCACTGGGTGTAGATAAAGTTTCTCTAGAACTGAAGCTCTTTCATAGTTGCCGGGGATTGAGATCGGGACCGTTGGATGAGAGATGCACGAAGATCTGTGGGGTGGGAATCGAGATCCATACAACATAAGTTAAAGGGATCGTGATCCCAATATAAAGGGAGCGCAATATGAATTTTGTGCTACAAATTTGTTCAAGATCAAATGGTAAAGTGTATGAGTCGAGGTCCCCCAACTTAGGATTGAAGCTCCCCAAGAGCACTTAACTAGGGTACTCTAGCTTGGAAATGAAGTTTGTTGAACAATATGATTTATGTTTTTTTTAGAGTTAAAAAAAGTATCATTATATGTAAAGAATCCCTTTTTTAAACCATTTTTTAATTTTTTATTATCATTGGAGGTGTTTCATAAGTGAAAAGTGAAACTGAAACACAAAATGAGGATACAAATTTCGGTCCTTAGGTATAAAAGAAGCTCAAGTCATTAGCATCATAACATTTTCCCAACTATTTGGGGTCGGCTATTTCATGGAAAGTTTTGGCAAAGTTTTACATTGGCTGCCTACCTAACGTGAGCCACCTCCTTTACTCGGGCTTGGGACGGGTTAAGGAAAATTTTAAAGTCCTCACCCTTCTTAGACCAGTAAAAGAAGCTCAAGTATTTGATGAAATTGTGGTGTCCTTGTTTCCCCTCATTTAGGTCCTTTCATTTATATACAATTGGGTATGCAACTAGCCAAATGCTCTCTAGAGGGGAGAAAAAAAGGTCTAGTGGCAATAAAAGTTTCAACCTGCAACGTTCTCTTTAATGGTGGGTGTGGTCAACGAGAGGGCATTAAAGACAAAGATGAGTTGTATAAAAGCTTATGGAGTTCATGATAAGTGAAATGAAAACGATTTAGAGTAGGACATTGCGAAGCTTTAGCTTTGCAGATACTCTCCTTCATCTACTGGTTCCATAACATAATATGGCAACGTGTTGTATGTAATGGTGTTTGTTTTTGTGATTTACAAGTTCATAGTTCAAACTTCAAGCTTCAAGACCCTGATTACCTTTGTGGGATTGGGACTACTTCACAACTTGTTGGTCTCTATAGTGAAAGCCAATTCAGATTTCAGAATTTTTAGAGAAATATGTTCTTGCAGAGAGAGAGAGAGAGAGAGAGAGGTGGGGGATGAGAGGGCTAATCTCCAGTACCAAGTAAACAAAACTCGATTCCACATTTGTGGAGGCTCGATTTCACTTACTCATGGTCCAATGATTTGTATGCAAGGGATATGGTTCCCATAAACCAAGGATCGAGATCCCCAGTTTTGTGGATTGGGATCCCTAAATTCAGAAAATGTCCAAAATCGAGATCCCTTGTCCCAAAGCGCAAAATCAAGCTTCCAGAACTGGAGCGACCACTTCCTAGGCTTTCCCGGTAACTGTGGTTCTTTGCTGTATGGACTAGAACAGTTAGAAATATATTCTAGTTTGATTAGCAATCTTTTTTAATTGTTTCAGACTTCAAGTATGGGTAGATTAGGAACCGCTATACATAGACTTACTGGCCATTGGTCATAGCAATCAATTTTGAAGTAATAAAATTTGAGTTCATTAAATCGTCCTGAGATGTCAGTCATCAACTCTTGTTGCAGGGAGAGCGATTTCTACAATTCTAGCTTAAGAATGGGAGAGTCCCCCCAACATGTGGCAATTTTAGAGCCTTTTTTTTTCTTTCCATTTTTTGTGGCGTTTCAAAATCTGAACTTCCCCCAAACCAAATTTGTCATCCTATTTGTACTCCCTCAAATCAACCCTTCCCAAGGCTAATCCACCTCATTCCCAAAACCATCCAACCCTAAATTAGCACTAATGTTGCTTCATTCCCTTCAAATTCATCATTAACCCTCTTTGGACCAGCAATTTTTCAGAAACCTCAACCCTCATCCCTCTAAAACCAACAATAGTTTTTTCCCCAGCCATGCCAAAGCCTTCTCCATCACTTAAGCCTCAATCCTGCCTTATTTGACCTCCAATTCCGATGTCCTATCTGAAGTAGAAGACTTTGATATCCTCAAAACTGTGTTACCCAAAAATTTTAGACCTCTTAAACCTCCTAGGACTCCTATTTCAACTAGGAATCCTAACCCAAGCAGTACTTCTGAAGTAGGATGCCCAGCTTGATTAGGACATTGATCCCAATTATTGCTCCTAACCCGATTATGACTTCTAATGGAACTCTAACTCACTTCTTCCATCTCCATAAAAACCCAAGAAAGGTTGATACACTCATATAGGGTCCATTTACATTGGCCCTACATCAGTAATGGCATTTTGTGAAGGAGAGGATTGGAACCTCAAGGCCTCTCTCAAGGCCTATAAGTAGATGTTCATACCATCTCTTAGAGAAAGTGTCCAAATAGTCTCAAATTGAGATAGAGAAGAGTGAAAGGTCTGTGTCTAGTGCTTAAAGGATGAAGTGCTCATGATCAGGGAGTGATTGGCTTGAGGTTCTCCATGTGGCTGCATTATTGAACAAGGGTTGATTATGCAGCTGGTCTCTTGCTTCCATCTTGTTAGACATGGTGCTCCATTTCTCTCTCCCTCCCTCCCTCTCTCTCTCTCTCTCTCTCTCTCTCTCTCTCTCTCTCTCTCTCTCTCTCTCTCTCTCTTTTTCTTCTTCTTCGTCTTCTTTTTTTATTTTATGTTGGGATCTGGTAGAAATAGAACTCAAGACATCATTTTGTGGTACCTTACTACCCTAACCATTTTTGACTTGATCCGATTCCTTTGGATATGGTGCTCCTGTAACTTATGTATTTCCTTCTATCAAAAATGATTTTTTATGGTTGCCAGCATGTATGATTTGATACTTTATATTCTTCTAAGTGAACGCAAAAGTTTATACGAGGAAGTCAACCTTATACTGTAGAAATAAGGTGCACATAAAAAATCCACTCAAAAATGTTGTTCGGATGTCGAAAAACTTTGCAATTGATCATCTCGACCTCAAGATGTATGGATATGAAAAAAAAAAGGATTTGGAATTCCACAAATAATGCATCTTGTAACACATTATCTAAATTGTCCATTTTCAAGCATTTTAAGTGTTTATAGATATGCTCAATCTACACCATTTTTAGAGTTTTAAGTGTTTATAGATATGCTCAATCAACACCATTTTTAGAGGTTTAACTTTCAAATTAGGTGCTAAAGTAGATTTTAAGGCCATTGTAAGTGTTTCCAGCAGCCAAACTGCATCTTTTAACAAGATTTAGAGGTGTGCCTTTCTTTGATTGTTTAAGGTTGGCACCTTATACAAACTGCACCCGTGAGTGCAATTGACTATATTGTATTAAAGAAAAGTGAGATATATCTCATGTACAATTGAAGGCAGTTTGTTCCAAAAAAGAACTACATGGCTTTGTCCCATATAGAATTGATCTGGTAAATGTTCCTCTGCGACAAATTCTTTTCAATGCTGAAGATGCCTTTGCATGTTGTGTTCGGACCAATGGCTAATTATCTTCAGATCTCTAATTCAGGATTGATTTTTAAATTGAACCCAATTGATCTAGCCATGGTTCAAAGAGAGCTCCAACTAACCAGCAAAAGTGGAAAAATAGAAGTTGAAGAGAGTTCTTACAGTCCTTATGAAGACCCACATAAAATATAGGGATAGCTGACTTCTAGTTAGTGGCCCAAAGATCATCAGTATCAAAGTACAGTGGGTTTATGATCCATTAAAGAAGTGCAGTTTACGATGTTGACGGCCGGAGTTGCATCAATCAAGATGCTAGGGTGGCCCCCAATTAGCTTGAGAAATCCCCTAATATACTTCAAATGCATGGCTACATCATTTGCATAACAAGCTTTTTGAATTTTGACTATGGAGATGCAACGTTGGAGGAAATTTCCAAGGTCATATTATAAGGTCCATTTGGAACCTACTTAGTGGAATGTGATGAAGAGATGGCTTTGTGCAGGTGGTTCAAAGCAGATGTCGTTTAAAGAAATTGTACTCTTTTGTCTAGCCCTTTTCCAGTGAAAATGAACCAATAGCTAAGCGTCCTTATGAAAACTTGCCAAAATTTGAGTTCATATTCTACTTTTTTGAGAGAGTGTGTGTGTGTGTGTATATAGATAAATAGACAACGAAATGGTAGCAGTTAAATTTAAATTTATAAACTCCACTAAGAAATCTACATATTCCATTTAAAATATCACTCTGACAGTGCCCTGTTCAATTTCTATAGGAGTTAGTTTAAAAACAATAATTGTGACAGAGGCCCAATATAACTCATGGTGCATTAGTGTGTGTAGATTGTGCGATTTTTATCCTGATGAATGTAGCATTCATTCTCTGACTGCTTATGTTTCCACCTGACTGCATAATTGCACTTATGCTTATGTGAAAATGTCATTCATTTGTTCTTCACATGTCTTTCAGTTGAGGGCGGCTCTTGATCCGAAGAGGCATTACAAGAAAGGCAGCTCTGAAGTGCTTCCCAAGTATTTTCAGGTGAGTAGATTTGTGGCTGCACAAACTTAAATGGCAAATATCTTTTAGTTAATTGTCAAAAGCTATATAATTATTTTTTTGAATGAATGGTCATAATAATAGGTAGGTTGAGTCATATGTGCAATGTTTGGCCCTCATGATTGTTGTAGTGTGTGTGTGTGTGTGTTTGTGTGTGATAGAGAGAGAGAGAGAGAGAGAGAGAGAGAGAGAGAGTTCTGCATATGTATTTACAATTGTATTAATTTTGAAAAATAGAATTAATGGTCATATGTCTATTGGTCAGGTTGGGACTGTGATTGAAGATGCATCAGAGTATTTCTCAAGGCTGACGAAGAAGCAGAGGAGGCCAACAATTGCAGATCAAATGCTCTCCGACCCTTCCTTTCAAGAGTACAGGTGAGACACTATCCATCTTTTAAAAGTAGGTAGGAATAGAATCTTATTATCTTTTAATTTATGTTCTGTTAATTTTGTTCGTTCTTGAGTCACCACTTTCTTTATATTGTAAAATGCTTCCTTTATACCGAAAGATTGGATCTTCTACACTGATAAGTATATGCTGGATATGGTGCATCTTGTGCAAATAATGTAAAATAAAATTATGGGGTTCAAACCTGAGCTTAAGTCTGACTGTGTGTGTGTGTGTGCGTGAGAGAGAGAGAGAGAGAGAGAGAGAGAGAGAGAGAGAGCACATTGCTTTATGCTCATACTTAGGCTCTGGACACCATTGATTTATTTCTATAGATTGAAATGATGCATGGAATGGTTGATGAAAACCCTTCTTTGTTTGGAATTACAGGAAGCGTAAAATTTCGAAGATTAACGAGCAACTACAAGGAACTAGTAGGAGGAGGAACAAGAAGCAAAAATTGGGACGTAAGCATTGATGCTGAACTAGCTGTGACCTGGGTAGATTCCCTTAGAAAGAGGGTTCTGCCATTTGTATTGTGCGGTTTGAGCTTAAAAAATTCTAATTATTTCAGATGGGTTTACAAGAATATCTACAAGTTCAATTGTAAATTTTGTCCCTGCCAAAAATGGGCCCTTTGTTGTTGTTGTTGTTCAGTGTGTGTGTGTGTGAGAGAGAGAGAGAGAGAGAGAGAGAGAGAGAAGAGAGAGATTCCACACACACACGGATTTTCCCATTATTGGCTGCTTGAAGAATTGAGAAAGGATGAGGGATAATGGATATATTTCAACTCCTCACTTTGGCTATCACCAATTATTAATCTCCTCTGTGGTAATAATGGGTTCTTCCTTTTGGGATGATCTTTTTAATTTAGTGATCTTATCAATCCCTGATCTTCTCACCTTCTCTAAATACGATTTCCTTTAGAATACCATTAAACTGACTAAAACACCTAAAAGTCTATTGAGGTGGTCAAAGCTTCGTCTTCTTTTTCTTACCGCTCTCTGCTCAACACTTTTTGTTTTTTTAATATCGCTAGTGTAGCTTGGTTATTATGTTTTTTAGGTTGATCTTTTTATATTTTTTGGGTTCATGATGAACAGGTGCATGCAGTCAGGCCCATCAGTTCAACCTCAATATACGCCTTTTTAGGTTTATATTTTTATATTGTTTAGGTGCATGCGATCAAGAAATTCGGTTCAACCTGAGTTATATAGAGCAACCCATATATAAAAAGGACCCGGTTTCTATGCTGGCTTTGTTGAAATGCAGGGCTAGTAATAAATCTATTTTGGAGGTGGATTTTTGGATTAAGGACATGTAATCTCTAGCATGGAGATCATGAATATAAAAATTAAAAATAATAATTTTAGTAAGAAAACATTTGGACCATTACATTGTTTTTTTATGGAACACTTACTTGCATCCATCTTTAAGATGGATGTTTTACATTTTTTGGACCGCATATGTAATCATACAGGCTGGCCTGCATGAAACAATTTTCCATATAAAAAAGAGACCATTTTCTTTTGATTCAATCTGATTAATTTTAAATCGTGTATTGTAGAGTGTTATTGACTAGATGCAAAATTAAAAAAAAAATTAAAAAATCGAACTTATGCCTAAAATCATCTGATTTGATACATATCCTAGGACCGCAGCATAATGTAAGTTTATGAAAATAATCCTGGACAGGTGTCGTTGCGGAATGGCATTAATTTCGAAAGTAGTACAAACACTGTATTGGAAAAGTTTATATGGAGCTAAGGTTCCAAACAATTAGGTTTGAGCCTACCTAAAAGTTTCACTAGCAGAGGTTTATTTTGATGCTCAAATATCTTCAAATTGATCTTCTCGACATCAAGATACATGGACATGAGAAATGGATTTCAAGTTTTGAAAATAGTGTATTTGGTGACGTATTATTGGACGGTCAGTTTTCAAGATTTTCAAGTTTTCATAGATCTGTCGATCTACACTGTCTTTTAAGCTTTAAATTTTATAAATAAATATGAAAATATATTTTAAGGCTATCACAAAGATTTTCAATATTAAAACCACAATTTTCGAGCCTAGGCTCTATACAAACCTTACCTACTTTATTTTGTAGGGAAATTATCACAAATATACCTTAATTTAAGGTTAATTGAAAAAAAACCCAAACTTTTGTTTATCTCTCTACACCTTTTTTTTTTCATTTTCATTTTTTTTTACCAAAATGACCTTCACAATAGTCACATTACCGTAATAGTTAGTGCACGTTATACCTTACTTTAAGTACGGTAATTCTTAGAAAAAATTATACGGTACTGAGGGCATTTTATACGGTACTTTAAGTAAAGTAATTTTACACTAACCCTTATACGGCATTTTAATAAGTGTGAATACTAACCCATGTTATACGGCACTTAAAATGACCCTTTTTTCATGTTTATCCATGTTATACGGCACTTAAAATGACCATTTTTTCATGTTTATCTCTATCGTCTCTAATTTTTTTTATGTATATCTATTTTTTCTCTTTCTAATTCTTTTTAATATTGAACTCATCTTTCACTCTCTAATTCTTTTTATCCCTTCTTTCTCTCTCTCTACAATCTCATTATCTTTTCCTTAGAGCGAGTAATCAATGTTTCGGCTATGCAAAAAACTGACATGATCTAAGGAAATGATGATGAGATTGTAAAAAGGACATGTTGTAAGCCATTTTTTCATATTTATCTCTTTCATCTCTAATTCTTTCTATGTATATCTATTTTTTCTCTCGCTAATTCCTTTTAGTATTTATCTCTTTTTCTCTCTCTAATTATTTTTTATCTCTTCTTTCTCTCTTTACAATCTCATCATCTTTTCTTTAGAGAGAGTAAATTCTTTTTTTGTATATCTATTATTTATCTCTCTAATTCTTTTTAATATTTTTATCTATTTTTTCTCTCTCTAATTCGTTTTATCT
The DNA here is from genome assembly GCF_054954075.1 of Amborella trichopoda. Classification (NCBI taxonomy): domain Eukaryota; kingdom Viridiplantae; phylum Streptophyta; class Magnoliopsida; order Amborellales; family Amborellaceae; genus Amborella; species Amborella trichopoda. The sequence goes on along the minus strand of NC_142343.1, from coordinate 43,860,082 downwards.
CTTTTTTCTCTCTCTACAATCTCATCATCGTTTCCTTAGAGAGAGTAATCAAACACAGTTTTGGCTATGCAAAACAGAGGACATGATCTAAGGAAATGAGGATGAGATTGTAGAAAGGGAAAAAAGAGATGAAAAAAAAGATTAGAGAGAGAAAGAAGAGATAAATATTAAAAATAGTTATAAAACAAGAAGCTATAAATAAAGATAAAAGAGATAAATATAAACATGATGATAAAAGGATTAACGACATTTTAAATGCTGGGTTAGTTTTTACGTACTTAAAATGCCGTATAATGGGTTTTAGTTTTTACGGTACTTAAAGTTTTGTAATTAGCTTCACGGTATGGCCAAAATCTTACGGTACTTTAAGTACCGTAATATTATTTGAAGTTACTACGGTATTTTAATTATTGTATAAAATGATATGTATTATAGTAGTTTTACTATCGTGAAGGTCATTTTGGTCTAAAAAAAATAAAAATTAAAAAATAAAAGTGTAGACATGATAATCAAAAGTTTAAAATTTTTTCCCAATTAACCTTAAATTAAAGTAAATTTACGATAATTTTTCTATTTTGTAAGATCTACAAAGAGGGCATTTATGTCACAAAAAAATAGGCACGTGAGTTCTTTTTCACGTGTGACACGGCCGTCCAAAAGGTCCTCCAAGTTTCCCGCCAAAAACGCCGGTGAACCCTCCACTTGGGTTGTCCATGTCAGCCCTAAAATAATTGGGTGTTTGTTGGAGTGATTAATAAATGCCCACCCGGCCGCACACGCTTTTTCTCCCTAAAACGACACCAAGGCGAGTACCACGCGGGGGAGGAGACTTTCATGCCATCACCCTCTACAAAACTTTCTCTCTCTCAAAACTCAATAATATAAAGACTAAAATTAGAAAAAACCATCTAACTTTCATGTGGGTGCGAATTCAAATAATCCACATTAAATTTTACATAGATATTTAAAAAAATCAAGTAATATATTTATATATATGATATCTTTTTTAAAAATTTATGTCAAATTTAATGATGATCATTTGAAATCCTACACACATGGATGTAAGAGAGTCTCATAGGATCTTTACTCGAAAGTATATGATAGAAACATTTACTTTTGAGAAGAGGTGGTTACAATTAATCTTGACCATTCGATGTAAAATTGGATGGCTGAATTTATTTCATTAACCAAACTCAAAGTTCAAAATAAATTTTCTCGAACTTCATGGCACACCCAAACTATCACATTTAACATCGAATAGTTACAAGTAATCGTGTCCTCCTTGTACCAAAGGTACTCAGTCTCATTGGATACAATCCTAAAACTAAAACTCTAAAGTCCAAACTAACCCTTTAAGTAGAAGTGGCATTGGGTCCGGTTCTTGCACCTAGACCCGACCGGAACATGAATGGTATTGAGTTTTGGTTTTGAAACCAGACCCAATCTTTTGCGTCCAAAATTTCGATACATACACAGATCCAAGATTGGGTACCTCGGGTCTACCAAGTCCTAAGCCTTGTCAAGTTTATTACCACCCTATGACTAAGTTTCTTTTTTCTTATTTTTTTCCTTTTTCTTTACCATCATATGCCCAACATCTACACAATTGCACAACATTTATGAATACCCACATATATCCACATTCATTGTTTTAAATAACTGAAAATTATTAAGAAATAAACATATGAACACCCATATTATTTGGTCCAGTCTAGCTAAATTAGGACCCAAATAGCATTCAGGTCCAGATTTTGGAACCAGACCCAACATTTCAAGTCCAATTTTAAACTCATACCTGGACCCAAGGTCGGGTCTACCCATTTCGTCCTAGGTCCGGTTGGGTCCATTGCCACCCCTACCTTTTAAGACCCTTTTCCCTCTCAAGTCTATTTAAAGTTAAAGCTTCAAATTTGATCTCTATTATTCTCGCTCTGCCCACTCCCTCTCTCTACAACCATTTCAAGTTTCAATCCTTTTATCGCCTTTATTGTTTTCATGAGTTGGTGTTGTCGCTCTCTTTACTAAAGGCGTCTCTCTTTTATCTCTCATGTCATGTAACTCTTTCCCATTCTCACTCATCTATTATTGTGGCGGAAGTATTTGGTGGAACCAAAAATAAGTAATTAAGCAAGATAGTATATTATGCGCTCCGGAGATGACACTATAAATTTAGGGATTGTATACAGCGAGATCGTTTATTTTTTATAAATAATGTCACAATTATTTATAATTGTTCGATGTAGAATATGATAGCCTGGATGTGTCATAAAGTTCAAAAAAATCTTTTTTGAACTTTACACTTGGTGAATATAATAAATATAGCCACCCATTCCATGGTCAAGATTAATTGTGACCGCTTTGTATCAAAGATAAATTGTCACAATTTATACCTTTCCATATACTTATTCTCTTGGTCCATAACCTAATTGTGTGGATTATTTCGATCTTAAATTCTAGAATCCACCTAAGCAGTGTTAAAAAGTGCGACTCGGGCTGGGGGCTTGGCCCAAGCCTGAGCCAAGTACGCATTTGAGTAAGTCGGCTCGAGTTGGGCCGTGAACGGTGGCAACAAAAAAGTGTTTAAATCTTAAATTTTGGAATCCACCTGAGCAGTGTTAAAAAGTGCGACTCGGGCTGGGGGCTTGGCCCAAGCCCGAACCAAGTATTCAGTTGAGTAAGATGGCCCGAGTTGGGCCGTGAACGGTGGCAACAAAACAATGTTTAAAGAATAAAAAAAATTAAAAAATCCTAAAAAAAGAAAAATATTTAAAGTAAAATTAAACAAAAAATATCCAAACGTGGTTAAAAAAGTAATTAAAAAAGTATTTTGGAAAAACAATTTGTGACTGGGGGTACGTTAGGAATAATCCAAATATAAGGGAAAAATGTAACCGTAAGTATTGGCCAAAACATTTTTCAATCTTTGCCAAAATGATAGAAAACATAAAGGAAAAAGTTTATATAGAGTCGAGGCTGTAAACAATCAAATTAGAGCCCACCTCAAAAATTTCACTAGAAGAGGTTGTTTTGATGTCCAAATATCATCAAATTGATCATCTCGACATCAAGATGCATGGCCATGAAAAAAAAAATGGATTTCAAGATTTGGAAATAGTATATTTTGTAATGTATTTTGGATTGTCAATTTTCAAGAATTTCAAGTTTTCATAGATCTATCGATCTACGCTATTTTTAAAGCTTTAAATTTTATAAATAATTATGAAAATATATTTTAAGGCTATCACAAAGATTTTCAGCATTAAAACTACATTTATCGACACTATTTTGAATGTAGGCTCTAATTTGATTCTTTAGAGCTTAGGTTCTATACGAAACGCACCCAAACATAAAAGGGCATGTTACAAATAAGTGTTTATTTTTTAAATTTTTATAAAAAAAGATATGTTTTTTAAGATCTTCGAGTTGGAAACCCAACCCGGAGATACTCCGACTCACCCGGGTGGTGAACACTACACCTAAGATTCACTCGATGATTTTTTTTTTAAAAAAAATTAATTAGATTTTGGGTTCTTCAACCGGATCTCGCTTTCCAAAGAAATGGACACTCTTACGTTTAATTTTGGACATGATTTTTTTCAAGCACATAAAAGTGAGACTTGAGAAAATACTTTTTGAGGTTAGTCCTAGGTTAAAGAGGTTGCATCAAATGCCCTTGGATTGTTAGACTCGAGAGTCGAGGGGATAAAAAAACAGTATACTCCAAGGGGCGCACTAAATCTTTTGGCAAATTCAAAATGGCTTATAATATATCTCAATCTCTTCCTTCCCTCTCTCATTAAATGGCTACATGGAAGAGTGACTAATTCATGCATATTAAAAAGAAAAACCATACTCAAATAAAAAGACTAATAAATAACTTGTGACCTATTTATAAATAAAAAACAAAAATAATAAAAACCTGTCTAATCTCATAGAAAAAACAGCCAAAGTTTCAATATCTTCATGGATAGCCTGACTCATCATAATTTATGAATATTTCCAATCCCGAGGAAGAAAAATAAATATCCAATTTTATGTTCATTTTTTGAAACGGCCTCCAATTTTAGGTTCATTGCATTGAGATCTCCCAATATTACATAAGTTCATAGAATTTGATTTGGAATCACCGTGACTTTTATATGCATCAATGGCATTGAGATCCAATTTTACATTTCTAAGTAAGTGAATATTGGCCCTTTAAGATTTAGCCAAATAAGAATCACCGAAGCCAGCTTAAAAGTGATGGTTCATGCTTCCCACCATTTTTAACACTTTTTTTTCAATTTAAATATAAAAACACTGCAGAAAACTGGCAAGCTGGTTCTAGTAGTTTCAATCAACGTTTTAAAACCTAGTGATTCTCAATCTGGATTGTTGATCTGGATAGATTTTAGTTGAGATTGAACTATTTTTGAAATGATTGGGTCCCGGTTGGTTCTCTCCTCAAATCCACTTTAGATTTTTTTAAAAAATTTATTTAATATTTTTTTAGATCCCCTTCTAAATCCCCATTTCATAAATTTTTATTTTAATTTTTGAATTTTATTTATTTTTTATGTTCTATAGATCACATATATCCTTACTCCATTTGAATCACCAATCGAACAATGACGACATGGACACGACCCAAGGGATTGACCTGAATTTCGGGCTTAAATCCCGAAATTTGGACTCCCGCCAGTAATGCCCTGGTTAGGGGTATAATTGTCATTAGTGTTGCCAAGGAGTGGCTTTTTTGTCAATTGGGTGGAGAAAGAGGCATTTTTAGCACCATCGTGAATAGTGGGTGTTATGCTTAAAATCCTTTCTCTCTCTCTATTGTCCTCTCACTCTCTCTCTCTCTCTCTTCAGTCCACATTAGCCTGCTTCTTCCCTGACACTGCATCCGTTTTATCTCTGAACTCTGAAGAGAGAAGAGAGATGGATTAATCCAAGGGTCGCTTCAAATAGGTACTCTCTCTCTCTCTCTCTCTCTACTCGGTCGCCTCAAATAGGTATTCTCTCTCTCTCTCTCTCTCTCTCTCTCTGGTTTGAGTCCACATTTGCCTGATGCTTCAGTAAAAATCCTGCCTCCTACTCGCAGGAACCAGAAGAGATCTGTTTGTTCGATGGCTTCTATCTGAACACCGTCTTAAATCGGTATGCTCTCGGTCCCTCTTCCTCTTCGTCTCTCTCTCTCAAGATTGACTGGATATTTACTTGATTTCGCCCCTGTAATAGATCTCATCATCTCTGGAATCGCTAAGTCCTGTGCAAGCACCTTGGGCCTCTCTCTCTTTCTGCAATCTAAACTTTGTATAAAAGATTTAAAACAGCTCTCTCTCCTCTCTCTCCGCATCATTTGAAGCCTCTGCGTTTCTTGCTTTCTCCAAGCATGGCCTGAAACCAATACTTATATCTCTCTCTTGTACTGCATGAATCTCTCTCTCTTCGATTTCCTCTCTCTGTGACTGCCTGAAAATCAATGTCTCTCTGCCTGAAAGTCTCCCTACTAGAGTGCCTAAAAGTTTTACATCATTAGATTAATGAGATGCCCTTCTCTCAGTGAGTACCTGAAAATCAATCTCTTGTTCTCTCTCTTGTTTTATACTTAAAATTCTCTCTCTCTCTGACTGCCTGGAAATCAATCTCGTGTTCTCTCTTGTTTTATACTTAAAATTCTCTCTCTCTCTCTCTCTGACTGCCTGAAGATTTTTACATCATTGATTGTGAAATGCCCTGGTGTGGAAGCAGTGTTTTCCCTTTAAAATTTGAATTATGGAAATATCGAAAATGACTTCTTAGGAAACGACGATACCAACCCCATCATTTTTCCCTTCCTTTTTAAAAGTGCATTTCCTTTGAGAATATCGTGGCGCCTCTTTTCTATTTCTTCATTGCTTAATGACCTAAAGACCCTTAATTGTACCAATGAATAACAATATACTTCCTAATCTACTGGAAGAACAAGATTATCCGGACTGAACATGGTTGCCAGGACTGGACTGGTTAGGTGACTGGTGCGGTGCTTTGGCCTGTTTGGTTTATATTAAAAATTGGGTTTATTAGAGACAATTAAAATTAGTATTTGACCAATTTTGGCAGCGTCCACCAGTCGGTATCGAGTTTGGACAGGCTTGATTGGCTAACATTGATTAGTTGGCCAATTTGGTCTATAGCAATTGGATGAATTTTTTTGTTTTTTTGGGTAATTCGGCAGAGAAGACAGCCCCTATACGATTTTCAATAGATCAAGGAGTTACATTTTGAAGGTGTTATAGTTGGGGGTATCACATGTGGAAATGGATACCACTGAAATTGGGTGTGGGGATGCTACCATAATGACCTTGGCCCTTTTCTTAAAAACAAGAAAATTTGATATTTGACTAGTGCCAATCTGGCCTGTTAATTTGGAGGTCATACCAATTAGAGTGGCCAACTAAGCTTAGACAATTTTTTTTTCGCAATATATTTTATATTTTTCGATAATAATTTTTATATTCTTTTGAAATCGTCCGGACCTAATAAACATATTAGTTTTGACTAGACCAAATCTCTTATCGATATAACTTGTTAAAAGGACAATTGGGCTGATTAACATTACTATGAATATTGCATAATTTAGGGGGTTTCCCAAAATTATGGTCTGAAATATACTTGAATTTATTCGAACAAATTATTTGAGAAATTTTGGGTAGATTTTTTAGCTTAAGTTTTCAAATTTTTTAAGACTTTCCTGCATTCAACAAAATTTGGTGGAAACTCGAACAAATTCCAAACTTAATGTTAGATTGATCTTGGACAAATATCAATAAAAATTAGCCAAAATTTCGTGATTGTGTCATTGGGGTGGTGCGGTTGACTCTTGAAGCTAAATGCATGTCTTGCAACCAAATTTCAATTAAATTTGATGAAATTTCAGTCGAACTTCGCGATTGATTTCGGCTCTCACTAACTTGCAGCGAAATTTCAGTTGTTATTGGGTCATTTGTATTAAGTATTTGGGCTGATACATTTCTTGAAATTTGGATGAAATGCCCTAAAATTCAGTGGAAATATAATGGGTTGCTTGTATTCAAAACAATTTAATTTTAATAAAAAATAATGGGTAGGTAGCTGTCATATTAAATGACTATCTAAATGAGTATGTTGGTTTAGATGTTTTATTGGAGAAGATGTGTATTTCTTTTTTCTTTTTACCTAAAAACTGATGACTTGTTTATTATTATTTTTTTTCCAGGTCTTGTTTCTTGCTGAATTAGTGTAGAAATAATTCATCTTAAAGCAGCCTCATCAGGTACATATAATCTTGTAAAAACTGCTTCTTTTTGCCATATTACTATTTTTTGAGGAAATAATTTCACAAATTACGGTTTAAATGCAAATTTAGTAAGTCTTGGAGAATCTGGACCGTCAAGATTAAAGCTCATTGCTTTTAAATAGCTGGTCCAACGTTCAATGACATCAGAATTTTTTTCCTTTTTATTCTTTATTGAGGAAAAATATCAATTAAGGGGGTCAGAATCCAAAATTATCAAGGCACTCAAGAGATCTCAATTAACATTTAATAGTTTACGTTTTAATTTTATTTCGCCCACATACCTTTCCAAATTTTTTTTGAAAATGTCCAGATTGGTTAAGGGTGGAGAACGGTGAACAAGACGAGCATTTCAGTAATCTGAAATTCTGAATCACTTAAAATGGCAAACCTAATGGCAAAGTTTCAAAGTACTTTCGAAATTATTGAAATTCTTTGCTTTTTAAAGGTTCCAACTCTGTACAGGGATAATTTGAGTATTTTTAAGATATTATACTGAAGTACACGAGTGAAATGACAATTAAAAGGTAAACCTCTAATGAATGTTTTAGAAAATGGATGAGTGGGGTGGATCGTCCACCCTCAATCCCCATCTCGATTGGCTGGATCCGTGATTCAGATCGTTCTCAAATTGTCCAGATCGGTGATCCAAAAAAAAATAAAAAAAATAAAAAATTAATAGTAAAATTTATGGGGCAGGGATGTAGGGTGACCAAGTACCACATTAGATATGCTGAAAAAGAAGAAAGAAAATGAAAAGGGGGATTTTAGGGGGAACTGGGTCTGGACCCATATCATTTCAGAAGCGGTTTGGTCTGTATTGATTTTGCATCCTGATTGACGATCCATATCAGAAATTGCCGGGTTCTAAAACATTGCTCTAATGTAAATTAGGATTGTTTGACGTCTTAATGATTGTATATGGAATGTTGACCCGTTAAATGATATTATTTATTTATCTTTAAATTTCAAATAAGTGGTGTGCAACAAGCACAAATTTTTTAAGTTTACACTTGATTACTTGCATTTCCTATGGAATTAGAATTAACGGATAATAAATTAGGCATATATACGATATATTCACCATTTAAAACTGGATAAGTAGAAGTAGATCAAGGGATTGGGTTGTTGGAATGTGTCTCCTGACATATTCAAAATCCATTTATTTCAGCTGTTGTCCATTTTCAACTTTCTAAATAGTTCAACTGTTACAGATATTTTCATAATTTTTTCTAAAAATTAGGGAGGGAAATTGAAAACTGCCCTTTCAACAAATTCTGAACGATTATAGAGAGGGCTTTTTGAAATTAGGACTAATAAAATGGGTGAAATGTATAGAGTGCGTCTCTCCTAATATTTTGATAAATTTTCAACGATGAATTATATCATATATTTGAAGCTTAGCTTAGGAAATCCATGTGAACTTTAGATATCTTGGACTTTCACTGTGTATTGCCATGTTGAGAATACATGTTAGTCAACTTAACCTGTACATATATGGCCCATGGTGCGATTTCCAAGAGAGAGAGAGACGAATTATTAGGTGGGCCAAAGTTTATTCAATTCTGCTTTCAATACAGAGACAGGGAGAGAGAGCAAACACCCATTTAGAGAGAGAGAGGGATCATTAGATCAAACACACGGAGAGATATGGACCAAGTTTGGGTACTGGCCTTGCTAGAGAGAGGAATTACTATTACATGGGGCCAAGGTTTGGGTATTTCAGGGCGCAAGGGGTCCGGATCGGGTCAACCCAAATATTATTCGGGTCCAAAATACCCGTCAGGCCTGGGTTTACTCGTCGGGTCGTGGGTCCATTACCACCCTCTGACTGAATTTTTTATTTTTATTTTTATTTGTATTTTTTTTACCATCATATACCCTATGACGGTAAGCTTTTTTTTTTTTTGCCATTCATTTGGCTCTCCTAAGCTTGCTGCATTTATTCCGGATCTAGCAGGCATGTGGAGAAAGCGTTTCTCTCATCAATAAACTGATAAGGTGCTCTCTCTCTCCTTGAGATTTGGTGAACTATCCTGCCTACCGCCTGGTTTAGATCCATTTCCAGTTGTGATGATTCATGATTTGAGTCATGTGGCCATTCCTCAAAAAACTTATTTTTATTCGTTTTCAGTTTGACTTCAACCATTATAAAAATAAAGTTGAGAGAGAGAGAGAGAACAAACGCATATTCTAATTCCTAATTCTAGATTTTCATGTACTCCTTTACGTGTGTATTAATTGGAGAGAGGGAGAGCAAACATTATTTGATACATTGCAAACATCCATTTTATGACTGACAGAGCACACATTCATTTCAAATTTGAGAGAGAGATCATTAGATCAAACAGAGCGAGAGCGAGAGCGAGAGCGTGAGCGAGAGAGAGAGAGCAAACACCCATTTAGAGAGAGAGAGAGAGAGAGAGAGAGAGAGAGAGAGAGAGAGGAATCATTAGATCAAACACATAGAGAGACAGCGAGATCAAATACTCATTTTAAACTTGCTTAAGTATGCGCGTAGAGAGAGACCCATTTTAAATTTGCTGAAGTATACGCGTGATGCTCGCTCTTTGCATGATACATTTGAGTGTGCCAAGTGTCCTTAGAACAGGATTAAAATAGGGCGCTCAACTCCGTCATCATGCATTGGCGTTACAATGCCCTTTGCCTTTAAGGGTCTTTCAATCTCAAGAGTCTCCCCCTCTTCTAAATCTACCTGACACACACAATTAAGAAAAGCACCATTTTTTAGACTGAAATCAATGTTGAGTTGTTATATATATTTTTAATATGAGATAAAGAAAAAGGCGCTTTCATATTCCTCTGAACCTCTTGAAACTCTACTCCCAAGAAAACCCATCCCTTCTCTCTTGGGGTACAGCTTGATTTGCACATTGCACAAGATTTGAGCTCCTCCCCCTGTATAAAGTGAACCCCATCTGTTCTCTTGGGGTATTGCTTGATTTTCACATTGCACAAAAATTAAGTTCTTCCCTTTGTATAAAGTGAACCCATCTCTTCACTCTTGGGGCATTGCTTGGTTTTCACATTGCACGAAAGTTAAGTTTTTTCCCCATGTATAAGGTGAACCCATCTCTTCTCTCTCGGGGTATAGCTTGCTGACTTGCACACCTCACAAAAGTTGAGCTCCTCCCCTTGTATAAAGTGAACCATCTCCTCTCTGTTGAGTTATAGCTTGATTTTACCATTGCTCAAAAATTGAGTTCTTCCCCTTGTATAAAGTGAACCTCATCTCTTCTCTCCTGGGGTATAGCTTGATTTGCACACTGCACAAATTTTTGAGCTCTTCCTCTTCCAAGGTGAGTTTCATCCGCAACTGTGGGTGTTTGTGATTTCATCTTAAATTTGTTTCTCTCTTTTTTTGTTGTATTGGTCACTTTCAATGCTTCAGCTGGATTATACACTAGTTGCAAAAGACGTGCTTGGATTCAGCTTGGGATGTCCAAAACTTCTAGCACTATGCATCACATAATTGACTTGAACAACTTACTGAATCAGTGTTTACAAAATTGGATTCGGTCTTCAACTTTCGATGGGTCTGAACCTGAGCCCCCAATTGGACTTGACCAAGTTGGAGTTAAAGCGGGTTATTTTTAGTAAGAAACATTGAAGCGATATAAAAAAATTCAGGGAGTCAGAGCGATTCTTGGGTTTCCAACGTAGAATCACTTGGCTCCCGATCCCGAGTGGGCTTGGACGATTTCAAATGGTCCGTGATTTTTAAATCACTGATTGTGCACTTGGAACTTATAATGTTGCATGATTCCTTTTCCTTTCCTCATCATAAGGTTTTTACCATTCTTTGAGTTTGACATTCCATTGTTTAAAAGATCATAAGTAGTTTTGAATTTCAGAGAGAGTGAGAGAGAGAAATTTATGTGACCCATTTATATCAATTGTTGCAGTGCCCTCTTGAAAATGGCCTCGACCAAACACATGAAGAAGACAACATCCATGCGCTCCCACTCATGGTGGTGGGACAGCCATATTAGCCCCAAGAACTCAAAATGGCTCTCTGAAAATCTTGAAGGTACCACATCTCTCTCGATTACCATTACGTACACATAAGGTCATAGATTAACAGGATAGAGACTTAAGAGAACAATGCTAAGTTGGGGTTATCTACATTGAGGGAGATGATTTTATAAGCTAACAGCACGTTATAGGCTGGACAGCTGAGATCGTAGCTGAAGATAGACTTAATTTACGTCAATAGTTTTCCGTGGATTCAATTTTTTTTGTTTGGAGCACATAGATAATATGTTAATCATCGTCGTCAAAGCCTTTTCCCAATTAACTGGAGTCGGCTACACGAATCCCGATCTGCCATTTGATCTATTAAGGTAAGCAAATAATGTAGGTTCATGATTTATGATAAGTTTTGGCAAAATTTTATGTTAGCTGCCTTCTGAACGCAACTCAGCCCTTTACCCAAGCATGGACGGGTTAAGGAAAATTTTAAGGTCCTCATCTTTCTTAGACCATGTGTGTAAATTTCAGGTCAATCAAACACCTGATTTTCTTAAAACTCTAATTTTGTTAGCACACAAATTCAAGTGGTTTTCTCTTTCTATTTAAATGTTGGTTTTTTAGCCTATAATGTTCTATAGACTGGCTGACCATTTACCGAAATCACAGTACCCTTGGATCCTATGGTGAAAGAGTGAAGTCCCCAAGTTTTGGGAGGGCGATATTTGGTCCGCCTGTAATGGATCAGCTTAACCATCTAATTGTTAGGACACTAAATGGCCATCTCTTTCTGTGAATTGGTTATTGTGGTGGGAAAATTTGGCTAGTGACCAAATGTAATGAAAGATTAGGTTAAACTAGTAGGCTATTTGTTGGATGCTGTGTTATTATAAATAATTTAGGAAAACTCTTGTTAACATTGGCCCTTGTTATCTGGCATTGACCATCAACAGAAATTTGCGAATTGCCAAATTACCTTGCAAATTACCAAATTGCATTTTGAAGTGTCTAAGTTAATGTTTAAACAAACAGACTGGTGAGTCAAACTGTTCACCCACCAGTTCCGAGTAGAACTGGCCAAGTCGGCGACTTGGCTCAGCGAATTCAGCAAAATTTAAGAAGTTTAAAATGCTTAAAATAGGTTTAGGAACTTCAAATCGTTCTGGTAACACTAGTTTTATAATAAAAAATATTTTGTTTTAGATATGATTTCTAGGTGTATTAGGCCGAGTCCCTAGTTGGGAAGAAAATCAGCTTCCTGCCAGTTTCAGTTTGACTCTGTGATTTTTTAAGTACTGGTCCAAATAAAGGAGAAGTTAATTATTGACATAAAAATCAACAGAAGTTGACAGGGTTTGCTATATTATGTTAGCAAATTCAGCTAATATTTGAAAAATTTCCAATATTAGGTCAATTAGTTGCAACACTTGTTTAGATCTTGAGATGATCCAAAACCTTGAAATAACATAAATAGTATTTGGATTCATTGCTCTTTTTAAAGTGACTATTTTTAATCCTATTTTACTCTGTCTCCCACTTGTAAATTTAGGCTCAAGTTAAAGTAGCATTTTTAAAAAATTTAACAAGTCAGCCTTGATATTTCAACTTTGGTACACTTGCTTGAACAATGCACAGTTGAAGGATTTTTAAATCCTTGGTTAATTTTAAATTGGCATAGTTTCTTTCTTTATGTTCAAAGAAGAAGTATTGTAACTTTGAAAAAATAATCAAGGATTTGAATGGGATGTGTAGCATTGGCCAAGTGCCATTGATATTGCTAGTTGGATACACATCCAACAAGACCGTAGTAAAAGTATAGTGTACTTCATATGATTGAACCTATGGTCATGAGTGTTATCACTGGTCAATCAATCAATGGATAGTTATGACATGGTGGTGAGAGGGGGTGGAACCCCCAAGAGAAGGAAATAGCCGAAATGGTATCTCCCACTCCCATTATCACCGCCTATCAATTTCTGGAGGTTGGCAGCACTAGCAACCACAGTTTTTCTATGATCCTAGGGACCATAATGTACTTGTCCCAAGATGGCTCGTTGTGTATTCATGGCCATGTTGCCTCATTTTGAACCCATAAACTTGGCCCAAAGTTCATGGTGATGTATGAAATATCACTATTGAGCAAACAATGGGTTGGACAATGATGGAGGTTTAGACATGCCAGTGGATTTATGACATGTTGGATGGGACTCACTTCCCCTCCATCATCATCCCAACCTTTCAAGGGACAGTGATGGCACCTGTGATTATACCATTTCCATGGTTACACTGCTCACGAGCATACTTCCCTCCGCCTCTGTACAGTTATTGATGGATGAGCATCCACTAGGGGAGCCTAGCGGGCGCCTAAGGCCCTTGGGGTCATCCTAGGTTCATGGCTGCCTTGGGCAGGGGCCTACTAGGTGGGCCCCAAGGTGCATTTTATCCTCCCATTGTTTCTCTCTCTACCATCAAAGCAAGGCCCTGCCATTTCCTCCTTTCCTATTCGTCCGGCAAAGATAGAAACGTGAGAGGAAGAAGGTCTTTTTTTTTCTTTTTCTTTTTGCGAATGGTGCGTGAAAGCTCTCCCCATGCATGGACAAAAAAAAAAGAAAAAAAAAAAGGTGAAGGTAGTGTTGCTGATTTTTTTCCTTTTGTGTCTTGAGCAGATTTTTTTTTTTTTTAGCAAATTTTTTTTTTTCTTCGATGAATGATTGTTATTTCTACAAACATTCATTGCGATGATCGTGGGTTGCAAATCTAACGTTGTTTTTCTTCTAATGGGTATGAGATTGTCTACTGGGATGTATTATTTATTGATGCCTTAAACCTTTAAATGAAAATCATCATTCTTTCATTTTTTCTCCCCTTTTTGAGATAATATATAGTTCCTTTGTTGTTATCATAAATCTACAATTTCATTTTATTTACTGTTGTTTAATCTATTTTAGGATTTTTCATTTTTTTATTATTACTTTTTTGTATTTTTTCTTTCCACAAATTTGGAGTGAGAAATTTTATGCTGGAAACCCTTTTACTGCTGCTTGCTTGCAATTTGGGAATCATCTATTGAGAGAGGTAGAAGAATTGTTGATAAATCTGATCCACATTGACGGTCCATATCACCAGTTGTTGCAAATTTTTATTGATCTCTTTTTTTTTTTTTAACAGACTATCGCCTAGTGAGTTCAAAACTATAAATTAGATTTATTTTATTTGATATGTATTTTTTTTTATTATTCATGGATCAAAAGTTAGAATTAAATATAGAAAGACTCAATGGACAAATTTATAATGTGTGGAAAAGAAGATTGACTTTGATCTTAGAGCATGAGAATTTATTTCATATAATTTCAACTTAAGTTCCTACTGAACCCGATGATGACAACACTAGGGTAGAAAAATCAGCATATACTAATTGAGAAAAAAAAATTAAGAAGAATAGGAACATAATGTTGAGAAACATGGATCGTGAATTATTATTGAGCTCAAATGAATCTTCTGATCCCAAAAATGAACTTCATATCGCTTAGCATTAAGTCTCTTGATCGAAAGCAAGTTATAAAGCATAAAAGGAGTATAAAAAGTATTAGTATACGGGCAAGAAATGCTCATTTGGGAAGGCTAATATATAAGTGTCAATACCCAATACATTAGATTTAGAATTATTGCTCATAGAGATGACATGTTCGCCGGCTTTAAGCTCCTTAAATTTTAATAAATTTTAAAAAGCCCTCTCTAGACTTTGATATGTGCTTACTGGCTCCAGAGTCCACCCACCAATTGTCAATAAGTACATTAGCTATCAAGCAATCAATCGCTACACAAAAGTAGTCATGACCTTTGTCGGTGTTTTTGGTGCTCCCTTGTTTGGGCACTGGGATTTTTAGTGTCGCACCTTCCCACAAATGAAACATGTGCCCTTGGGTCTATTGTGCATAGGCTTCTTGTCTTTATTTTCAAAGTTATGTCTTTTATTATTGTTCTAAGGTTGATAAGATATTCTTTTGTTAGAGGATTCTCCATATTGAGGGTTTTGATATGGGCCATGCGAAGTGTATCAACGCTAGCAAGATTTTGAAGCGTAAGATTCTTGCGGTTTAAAGATAATGTAGTGTAAGATCTTAGCATATTCCCAGGAACTAGACAAACTATTAAGTGTAGTCAAAACTTGTTGATCAGTCAAAAGATGACTCGTACTAATAAGTTGTTTGCCCAGCAAAATCATTTCCCTAACATGTTCAACTACAAATTCATTTTTTTTCATCATGGAAGAATAGTACTCGAGTCAGTGCTTTTAAATTACTCATTGAAGTCACCCCAAATTTGTATTTTCAATTTATCATAAATATCTTTGTATTTTTAAATTCATCGAAGCTCAATAATAATTCATCATCCATGTTTCTCAAAATCACGTTCTTTTTATTTTATTTTTTTCAATTAGCATATGTTATTTTTTCTGTCCTAGTGTTGTCATCACTGGATTTAGTAGGAAATTCTATTGAAATTATATGATTTAAATTTTCATGCTCTAAGATCAAAGCCAATCTTCTTTTCCACACGTTATAATTTTACATATTGGGTCTTTCAATCTTCAATTTTAGATTTTGATTCATGAATAATAAAATAAAATACAAACCAAGTAAAATAAATCTGAGTTCTAATTTCAATCTCATTGGGAGATAGTTTAAACTATTGAGAAAAAATACTCTAAAAAATTTGCAATAAGCGGATCATCTTAATCAACAATTCTTTTACCCTTCTCAGCAGATGAATCCCATATTAATGTAAGTAGCAGTATTGGGGTTTCCAAACAAAAAAAATTCTCTCTAAAGATTTATGGAAAGAAAAACTATAGAAAAATTATTATAATAATAAAAATAGATGATCTTAAAATGAATAATAATCAGCAATAAATAAAATAAAATTACGGATTTTTTATAACAACTCAGAAGAAAACTATATATTATCGTAGAAAGAGGAAAATCAGAATTGAAAGACTGATGATTTTCATTTAAGGGTTTAGGGTATCAATAAATAGTGTATTATAGTAGCCAAATTTTTATCCACTAAAAAAAAAAAAAAAAAGTTGATAAAAAAAAAAAAAAAAAAAAAGGGAAGGGAATCAAAGAAACTTGCCTTTCTCGCTCCTTATCCCGTTCACTATTCTCTCTATTTTGAATGCAGGAGATTTCTCTGATGATCCTTTGCGAAAAATCGCAAAAAAATTAGGAGAAAATTTCTCCTTTGCAATGAATTTAGAGAGAGAGAAGAGAGAGAGGGGAAGGGTGTAGGGGTTTAGCCCTTTTTTTTTTTTGACGGGAGTTATGGATCGGGGCATACATTACAAGTCTAAAGGTGGGTGTTCTAGAATGGATGGAAATGCCCTCGATAGACTTGGATAATTGAGCAATAAATTAGAATATAATAACTTGGGCAGGAAAGAGTGGTAAAAATACAAAAAATACCTCAAAAAATAGCCCCTATATATGTATATATATATATATATATATATTTATTTATTTATTTATTTATTTTATTTTTTATTTTTATTTTTTTTCATAAAAAAAAACAGAAATCCTATGCATATAGATATTTCTAATAAGGGATCGATAAAAAAATAGCCCCAATATTTTTTTTGTTTTTTTCATTAAGAAAATCCTATGCATATAGATCTTTCTAATAAGAGATCAATAAAAAAGGATCAGTGCCCCTGATCAGGCACTCTAAAAATCCATCTGGATCGGTGAATAGGCTATCCGGATTGAGAATCGATTGAATCCGTTTAATTAAGCTTTAAAAAAAATCTAAAAAAATTATTAAATTTCATTACACATGTTGTTTTTTAGGAATCTAGTAAACAATGGGGGTACTGTATTATTAACTTTCATTTTTTTCATCAATTTGTGAATATTGAGATGTTATTTCCCTATATGAACTTATAATAAGTATTAAATTTATATCATACAAAAGAAAAATCATAGAAATATCATGGATAAAGTATACAATCATACATGGACTACAATAAAAAGTGAATTAAATCGATGAAAAAATGGCCACTAAAATCTCGAATTGGCGGAAAACCCTAATCCGTTAAAAAAAACCCAAATTATTACAACCTAACTAACTATAATATTATATACTGAAATTGAATTGTTGGTTTATATTTTATAATTATGTACAAATAACAACAAATCCAAAAAAATAAGAAGATGTGCTATATTTTTTTTTGCTTCTTGTATTACCTTTCATTTTTTTTTTTTACAACAAATATAAGAAAATGATGCTATTAAGGTACCTTTTATTTTAGTTTTTTTATTTTTTGACAATAAATACTTGTTGTAGTTCCTTTTAATACTTGTTATATTACCTTTTGTTTTTTTGACAAGAAAATAAAAAAATATTGTATCACCTTTTTTTTTTTTTTGAAAAATCTTTTGTTTTTTTTTTTCTTTTACCTTATTTTCTTCCTTTTAGATTTATTTTTTTTCTTTTTCTCCATGTACTTTATTTTCTTCTTTTTACATTTTTTTAAAAAAAAAACCTTTTATTTTTTATTTTTTTCTTTTTACTTTATTTTCTTCCTTTTAGGCAACAAAAATAAGTTGGATAGCGCCCAAGGTGCTCGAAGTTGTGACCTTTTACTTTATTTTTTTCCTTTTAGGAAACAAAAATAAGGAAGTTGAGATCTTTTAATTTATTTTTTTCCTTTTAAGAAACAAAAATAAGTTGGAAATAAGTTGGATGGCGCCCATGGGGCTCGAAGTTGAGATGTCTAGGAAGAAATTGTGAGTCATAACCAACTGCACCACGTAATAATATTGTATTTTGAATTGCCGTCTAAATATTATAATGATTTTATGCGCACAATGTGTGAGAATTATCCCACATCGAAGCTTTAATATAAGTCTGCATGGTATAAATGCTTCTGTCAGGCCATCAATAAATGCGTCAATTATTTAGCAGGATTGAGACCCATGCACTACATGTTCCTAACATGTGGCATCAAAAATGCCTGCCCCTCAATTTTAAAAAAATTTTGGATTTTACCCTTGACCATTGAAATCGCTTGTATGACTGTAGCGACTCGCCACCCCTGTAGCAACTCGCCACCCCTGACAGTTGAAATCGCCTGTGTGATTGTAGCGACTCGTCACCCCTGATCGTTGAAATCGCTTGTGTGATTGTAATCGCCTCGCCACCGCTGAAATCGCCTATGTGACTGTAATCGCCTCGCCACCCCTGAAATCGCCCATGTGACTGTAATCGCCTCGCCACCCCTGAAATCGCCTGTGTGACTGTAATCGTCTTGCCTCCCCTGAAATCGCGTGTGTGACTGTAATCACCTCGCCACCCTTGAAATCGCTCGTGTGACTGTAATCGCCTGGCCACCCCTGACTGTTGAAATTGCCCGTGTCACTATAATTGGTCGGTGTCATTGTAGCAA
The DNA here is from genome assembly GCF_054954075.1 of Amborella trichopoda. Taxonomy (NCBI): domain Eukaryota; kingdom Viridiplantae; phylum Streptophyta; class Magnoliopsida; order Amborellales; family Amborellaceae; genus Amborella; species Amborella trichopoda. The sequence goes on along the minus strand of NC_142343.1, from coordinate 43,841,351 downwards.
CTTGCCATCCTGGCCGTTGAAATCGTCGGTGTCAATGTAGCGACTCGCCACCCTTGACCGTTGAAATCGCCCGTGTGGCTGTAATCATCGGTATCATTTTAGTGACTTTCCACCCCTGACCGTTGAAATCGCCAGTGTAACTGTAGGGACTCGCGAGTTATCGCTACGAATCGCCCCTCAATTTTTTTAAAAAATTGGACTTTACCCTTGGGATTTTACGCTAACCATTGAAATTGCCCGTGTTACTATAGCAACTCGCCGAGTTATCGCTACAAATCGCCCCTCAATTTTAAAATTTTTTCGGACTTTACCCCTGACTGTTGAAATCGCCCGTGTCACTATAGCGACTCGTTGAGTTATCGCTACGAATTGCTCGATTCTCGCGATTTTGTGTAATACGGTGGAATCGGTACGGGGGTACCAATTTCTGTATCGAACCGGGCAAGTACGGTTTGACTCGACGAGTTTTCAAACGAGCTTTCAAACACTGGTTGAAACCATCCGATGACAGGCTACCTTGAGAGTCTTCTTTGGTGAATCTCATTCACCTTGCATCTTTTTTTTTCTTCTTTTTCTATCCTTTTTTTTTTTCTAACATTTGTTTAGGGGTTAACCTCTTTTTGTAGAAAACACATTTGGTTTGTAATTCTCTCATTCATAGTCTATAGGAGTAGAGATCCAAGTATCTTTAATTCCTTAAGTGCAGCTAATTAGGATTGATAAGTTGTCACCAATCTGTTAATCCTATATAATGAGCTGAGCTAAAGATGTCATTAGTTTGTTAATGACTCAAATAATAGGATGTCATCCAAGCATTCTTACAATTTGATAAAAAATATTTAGAAATTAAATAAACTTTGTATATTTATAGAAAAATAATTCTTACAAGAAATCCAAACACACCATTGGATTTTCCCTCTAGTGCAATATCCTATTAAAGCTAAAAAATGGATCCTCCTTTATGGTATTTCCTCATGTTAACTATATGGGATTTCACATATATTACAATATGGCTTTTGTACCATTATTGAAAAAAGTTCATGTGACAAGGGCATAATTGGCCACATTTCCAAAATATACATTTGACATTGTGCGCTATATGTGTGCAAGAGAGGGAGAGAGGAGCAATTTGTTGTTTTGTGTGTTTGAGAAAGAGAGAGATTATGTTATGTATGTGTGCTGTGTTGTGTCTCTTTTGTTCCCCTCTCTTTTTTCAACCATTTTCTCTATTGAACGACTCAGTATAGTTCTTTTGCTGCGTGTATGTTTTTTATTCCTCTTTCTTTTCAACCATTCTCTCAAAATTGAATCAGTCCCTATCTCTTAAAAACAGGGATTTCTGGTTGTGTTATATTCTCTCTCCTCTTGAAGCAATTCTCTCTCTATTTAACCAGTCTCTTTTTATAAATAGTCAATCTCTCTCAATTAGGTTTTATTTGCTGTCAGTGCCTTACACTTTTCAAGACCTTGATACTATTGTCATATCATATGCTTTGTAGTATACTTGCTCCATCACCATCTAACCTATTAATATGGCGGTGATGACCTCTGTTGATCATGTGAATCATAGCATGTTTTCTATTTTTAGTGCCGATGGATCTTAATCTTGCAGAGATGGATCAGAGTGTGAAGCGCATGCTGAAGCTGATTGAGGAGGAAGGTGACTCTTTTGCGAAGAAGGCTGAGATGTACTATGAGAGGCGGCCATTGCTTGTCTCCCATGTCGAGGATTTCTATCGCATGTACCGTTCCTTGGCTGAGCGATACGACCACCTGACTGTAGAGCTCAGAAAGAACATGCCTTCAGTTCTCGAAGAGTCAGGAGACTCTCCAAGCCCTGACTCTTCCTCTACCCATTCTCGGAAGTCCTCAAGGCCGAGGTCTAAGCATAGAGCTGCGGGTTTTGATGTTTTTCTGGGCTCTGATAAGAGTACCACTGACCATTCTCAAAGGGGAAGTGACTCGGGGTCCTCTTCATCAGATTCTGACTCATCGTCGTCAAATTCGGACTCTTCGAATAATAAGGAGTTTTCGGAGAATGGCTCAGATGGGGGGTTGAGGAGGAGGATTTTGGAGCTGGAGGAGGAGCTTAGAGAGGTGAGGGAGAAGCTTAGGGTGGCAGAGGAGGCAAGATTTTTGGGACCGATGGCAGGTGGTGGAGATTCAGTGGAGAGTCTGAGGGCGATTGAGAGGGCTCGGGAGTTGGAGGATAGCAATGGGAAGTTGAGGGAGGAGATTGAGAGGTTGGGGCTAGAGATTGAGAGGGCAAATGAGGAGAGAGAAAGGATTAGGATAAAGGCTCAAGAAGAGAGGGAAGAGCTCAAGGCTAGGTCTAGGTTCGAGAGAGAGGAGTTTGAGGTGAGGGCTAGGGTCGAAAGAGAGGAGCTTGAGGCAAGATCACGAGCAGAGAGAGAGGAGGTCGAGGAGAGGGCTCGGTTAGAGAGAGAAGCATTAGAAGCAAAAGCTCAAAAGGGGATGGAAGCACTGGAGGCAAAGAACCAGAAGGAAATACAAGATCTACTGGCAAAGGCTTCAATGGAGAGGGATGCAGTGGAGGCAAAGTATCAAGAAGAGAGAGATGGCCTGGTGGCAAAAGAACAAGAGGAGAGAGCGAGGCGTGAGACAAAGGCTCAGGCAGAAAGAGAAGAGATCGAGGCTCGGGCTCGGCTAGAGAGAGACGCACTAGAGGCAAAGACGAGGCAGGAGAGAGAAACCCTGTTGGCAAGAACCCAGATAGAGAAAGAAGAGTTTGAAGCAATGGCCAGGGCAGAGAGAGAAGTGCTAGAGGCGAAGGCAAAAGAGGAGAGAGAGGCGCTCGGGGAGAGCGTCAGAGAGGCCGACAAACACTTGCACGAGCTGCACCTCGATCATGCGAGGCTCATGGAAGTGGTGCAGGCAGGTGGAGCCCGTATCGTCGAGCTTGAGGCAAAGGTGATGGAGCTCAGAGAGGAAAAGAGAGAGGCAATTCGGCAGTTGTGTTTCTCTCTCAACCATTTCCGTGATGGGTACCACCAGCTCAGGCAGGTGCTCCATGGCCGGCCAGCTGGAGTCTCAGTTGTCTAGGGGTATTTTTATCTTTTATTTCTGGGTGCTGGGAGAAGTTTGAATCTCCCTTTTGGAAAAATATGAGCGTTCTTAAGAAAGCTTTGGTGAATTTGTGAACTTGGAACTCTCTTGAGTGTTTATTTCAATCCAATGGCACAATACATGGTATGATGGGAAGTGTAAATCTATTGAATACGTATGGCTTTGCTTTTCTAGTATCTGGATTTGGCCAATAATCAGCCCTATAGATCAGGATTTGAAAATGGGAATTGGGCTGACTCGAGTTGATCCAACACTCTTTGTCTAACTTGGGCGGTCCGCTTCCGATATACTTGGTCTAACTTGGGTGGTTTTGAGTCGGCTACAATTACAAAGATCATGATAAGAAACTGAGTTAGACGACATTGGGGATTTTCTATTTGGGAGTTATCCATCTCCCATTTTCGATTCGGATAATGGTCGCATTGGCAATTCATTTTTTATTTTGGGTAGTTTTGGTAAGAATCAAATTTGAGATGTAGCGTTCCTAATCATAATCATTTGTGTCACATCAACAAATTTTTTATTTTCGGTAGTTGGTAAGAATCAAATTTGAGATGTAGTGCTCTTAACTGTTGCTTAAGAATGTCTTAATGATTAGAGTGAGAGAGCTGGTTGTCTTATATATATATATATATATATAAGTATTGTATACAATGAGATCATTTACTTTTGATACAAGGTGGTCACAATTATTTACAACCATCCAATATGAAATTTGATAGCTTGGATGTGTCACAAAGTTTGAGTTTGGCTAATAGAATAATTGCAGCCACCCAATTTCATATCTAATAGTCAAGATTAATGTGACCACCTTGTATCAAAGGTAGATAGCCACATTCTATACTTTCCCTTTTATATGTACGTTGTCGTCATGCAAAGGAGCAAATGAACTTGGCTATTCAAACCATTGTTTGCAAAGTCATTGCTACTCGGTTTTGGGCTCGAGCCTGAATTATCCCGAGTTGGGTGTCCAACTCATGGGTATTAAAAATAAAAATAAATAAATCATAAAAAACCCTAAATAAATGGAAAGTGTTTTAGCCATAAATACTTATTTTTGCATTTTTCCATCTTTTTTTATTTATTTTGAAAATACCCTCTTTATAAGTTGATTTTTAAAAATCTATTTTTTATCATTTTTTTAACCTCATTTTGATGTGTTTTTTTGCCTTATCTTATTTTAAACATATATTTCTTTCTTTTTTAGATTTTTAGATTTTTAGATTTTTATATTTTAATTTTTTTACATTTTTTATCATTTTTTAATCATTTATTTTTTTGTTGCTAGAATACTCGCCATTAATCAAACTTAGTTACTAGGACTCGGTCCGAGTACTCGGTCGGGCATGGGCTGAGTACTCGTCCCAAGCAATGGTTTCCATCATTGGCCCAAATATGCACCAATATTTATCTTTTCTGAAAAAAATATCAGTTATATGCTAAAACAATCTAATCAATCAATTTAGGCATTAGAGGAGTTACTTTGTACGACTTTGGCACTCGGGCATCTCCTCGAGGCCGCTGTTTAAATTGATCACATTCCCTCATATTGATTTAAAAAAAAAAGAAAAATATCTTTTTATTTTTTATTTTTTATTTTTAATTTTTATATCTCATCAAACTCAATAATTGAAAATATTATTTGTAAAAAACAAGACTCAATCTTTTCTATCTTCCAACCCCCTAAACCCTTTTGACCATGTATTATTAACTTCAATAACTTATGAAATGACTCTATCTTTCTTTCTCTAAAACTTCATTTCTCTTTCACATCATTGTCTCTATCTAAAATTCAAACTCCATCTCTCTCTCTCACATCATCGTCTCTCTGTCAAAACTCCATCTCTCTCCCTAAGACTCAAATTTTATCTCTTTCTCTCTCTAAAACTCCTTCTCTCTTTAAAACCCAAACTCCATCTCTCTCTCTCTAAAACTCCATCTCTCTCACACATACATAACAAGGTGTGCTCGTGTTCGAGCTCAAGCTAAACCCCTTGGCTAGTAAACTCACCGAGAAACAAAGAGAGAGAGAGATGAAGTTTGAATAGCGTATCATTTTAGTGTTTATTTGGGGTAAAAAATTTATGGTCAAAAGGGTCTAGGGGATTGTAAGATAGAAAAAATAGAGACCTTTTGCTTATCAGTAACATTTTCAATTTTTGAGTCTCATGAGTTATGAAAGTTAAAAATAGGTGATAAGGAAATATTTTCCCTTAAAAAAATTGGCTCCAACTTAGGTGGACCTAATCAATTGATGCAAATACTTTGCATTAACATTTAAGATATTTTATTTTAAACTTGAATAAAATGAGTATTTATGTTACTTGACTCAAGTCAATGTGACATGAGCTAAATATAAATAAACCTTCTCATACCCAAACTTAGTAATATGAAAATTGCTTTACCATATGTTATACTCAAGATCTTAAAAAATAGATGGCTGACCTAGATTGCGCATCTAGATTTTCGATTCAGTTTAGTGGATCAGTCCAAATTGGCGATCAGGTCTATTGAACCGGTCATTAAAAAAAAAAAAGGTTAAAAAAAGTAAAAATAGGGTAGGGAATAGGGCGTGTCATGGGGGAAACATGCTGGTTCCTGACATTTCACAAGAACGGGTCCGTCCCTAATAATTCCTAATTCAGATCGGCTAGATCTGATCCAAATCGGCATTTTTAAAAAAACATTAGTTATACTTGTCATGGGTTCTTAACCTTGGAACTATTTTGCATAAGTTAAGTAAGATTGAGCAAAATGATAGTTACAATCCTGCCTCTTCAAGGTTTATAATTTCTCTTGGAAAATTCTTGTTTGATGTCCCTAACCCTAAAAATGGAGGGAAGTAATCATCATTTTGCCATAATCTAGTGTCCTGACCAAAATGCCAATTCTTTTCCATTTGTTTTGGCTTAGGAATCTAGAGCTCATTTTTCACAAGAAATCCCAGCTCAGGTTCCTAACCCTGACAAAGTTAGGTTATTTACATTATTTGGCTATGTCCGCTTGAGTGGATCCAGAAATGCCAAATATACTTGTTTGATGTTCCAAATCCAGAATGTAGGGCAACTAGTATATTTAAACATGACTTTTTAAAAATACATCTTATGGAAAATCTTAGAAATTAACTAATTTAATGCTAAACTGGTTAATTTAACCACCTTAATGATTTAAGATGGTATGACTATTTTAATGATAATTCTTGGAGAAGGTTTTTGTTTTTTTGACAAATGTTATTAATTATGATTGCAAATCAACAAAGCAACAATATCAATCGCTCATCACATCATTTAAAAATGCAAAGGACTCCATGGACACACCCCCTTTTGCAAGCCCGTCCGCCAAAACATTCGACTCCCTAAAAACATGCTGAAACGATAAGTGCAACTCTGCTTCTAACTTCACCACTTGTACTCAAACAGAATGTAACAGCCAAAGAACACACTGCTCCTAATTACAACAACTGATCACATTTAAAGAATCTCCCTCCATGATGACCGGCAGCCCCAAGTTTAGACCTTTTAAAATAATCAAACCTCTGAGTAACACACTAAACTTGACACAGTTGGCAGTAGCTACCCCGATAGGACCAACAAAGGCACATCCAATATATCCTGACGAATCACGGATCACTCGTCCAATCCCCGCAGGATCTGGGTTCCCTAAAGAACTTCCATCAAAATTAAGCTTAAGGCAGTCCAAATTCGGACGTATCCAACGACCCCTTGGTCTGCACTTGATTTTCTTGAAATACAGTAAGGATGCAAGATTATTCCGCATATCATATTGAGAAATACCTCTCCCTTCCTCTAACACAAACATCCAACACCAGCTCGTGTGCAAAATGCGTTGTAACACCCCTACCACAAGATAGACTTACACCCTCAAAAGTATGTCTATTTTGCTCTTTCCATAATACCCAGCAAATTGCTCCTTTGATAATATGCCAAAATCTAATCCCCAATTTAGGTAGTCCCAAAGAGGTAAGTTGGGAAATAACACCCAACACACTTTGTGGCATTACCATAGCCATCCCAACCGTCCCAAAAAAGTAGCTCCAAATAAGAGAGGCAAAATGGCAATGAACATGCAAATGTGAGATAGACTCTTCGTCCTCCTTACACATAAGACACACATTTGGCAAATGCTTCCCTCTCTTGATTAGGTTATCCACTATTAGGACTTTATTTTGGCCTGCCAACCACATAAAGCATTGTACTTTGTGAGGAATGGGCCACTTCCAAATTTGTGCTATCTGAGGTAAGGACCACCTAAAACGGTCATGCATTAGCAGGGAATACATGCCTTTCACCGAAAACATCCCATCTTTACTGTGCTCCCAAATAGCCTCATCTTCAATGGAATCACACAAAACCACCAACTATAACCACTGCCATAGACTTGCGATATCTGCAGCAAAACTATCAGAAGCTCTATTGTAGGGAAACTGAATACACCAAGACACCTACTCCCCCAAACTCTAATACAACTCCATTAGCAAAGCATTAGGTGAGGTAGTCTTAGCAAAGAGATTAGGGAAAGACACCTTCAAAGGGTAACCCCCAATCACTTACGGTGCCAAAAAGAAACCTTGGAACCATTCCCTACACACCATCTAATATCTCTCAAACTATAGGACTTGCACAAGAAGATATCCTTCCAAAAACTCGATCTCAAAGCGCTTCCTCGACTACCTCCAATCCATACCCCAAATCTATCACAACCATATTTAGCAATCAAAATATTACACCACAATTGATCCTTGCAAAATAAGCTCTGTCACCACCATTTTGTAATTAAAGCCTCATTCATAAGCCCAACCCTGCGTATCCCCAATCCTCCCTCATTTTTTGGGGTACACACTCTATCCCATCTCAATAAGTGATATTTCCTATTTTCTTCAAAAGAACCCCAAAACTTCTCATCATCTTCTCAACCTTCTTGCAAACTGTTGTGGGCATTTTCAACAAGGACATTTGGTAGATGGGCAAATTGGACAAACAAGATTTAACTAAGGTAACTCTTCCCCCTATAGACAAATATTTCGACTTCCACAACTCTAATTTAAACTGAGCTCTTTGGACAACCTTATCCCACACCGATATAGGCAACCTAGAATCCGAGATGAGTAATCCCAAGTAACATATTGAGAACTTTTCTACTTTGCACCCAAGTACCCTCGCTAGCTCCACCACCATCTCACTGTTACAGTTCACATCCACCATAGAAGTTTTGGTCACATTCACCGTTAAGCCTATACCTACCTCACAACACTTACGAAATCTCCCAAGGAATTCGTTATAGTCATTTTTCACCTCTGAGAAGATCAGAGTATCATTCGCATACTAAAGATGGGAAATAGAGGGACCATCACGACCAACCTGAAATCCAACAAAGTGTCCCGGTTAACCACATTAGATACCATTAAGCTGAAGCATTTCGCATAAATGGTAAATAAAAAAGGGGACAACGGATCTCCTTGATGGAGACCTCTTGACGACTTGAAAAAACCTCTGGGGCAACCATCAATAATAACCGAGAAATGTACGGAGGAAAGACAACCATAGATCCACTTGCACCAATTCACACCAAACCCATAGACAAGGTGTTTGTTCATCCGTATCCAAATCTAATCTCTTTTCAAAAAGTCCATTTAGAGATGGATTTTATTTTTAAAATAACATGTCGAAAATCTTAACTCCCACAATCATAAACACGAAAAGAAAAATTTTTTAGACCTAGAAAAAGTCCACGATTTTGAACACATTCATTGTATTTCATTTGCATGTCATCATATTTGCTCATATTTTAAGATGCAAATAAAAATTTTGTTTAAAGTGAATTTGGATGTCCTTCATGCTAAATGGTTCTTTAAAATAAAATTTGGATGGTTTGGATTTTATTTTATGCTATTTATTTTATTTTATTTTATTTTCATATCATCATATTTGCTCAATCTTTTTGGAATGGAAACACATCTTTTTCTTTCAATTTTTTTTGAGGTAGTCTCATGTGGGAGTATACATTCCATTTATTCCCTCAGGCAAAATTCAACCTAGGAGTAATTTAAAATCCTAAAAATTGGGGATTTAATCTCCTCACCCATAAACTAACTTCAATAAAGAAAAATTCCAAATTGCACTCTATAGACTTGAAAAAAAATTATGTCTCAAGATTGAACAAAGACCATTCAATTTTTTAAAAGGTGCGATCTAAGCATTCGAAAACTCAAAATTCACATTTTTTCTTTTAAAAATTATCATCTAACAATTATTAGGTAGTTCTCAAAATTTTTGAATTGAAAAAAAAAAAACCCAAGTAGAGGGAGGACATGCATAACATGCTCCCATGGGAGCATAATACGCTTGCTCTTATAAAGGCAAGTAATGGCATACGAACTCTAGCAGTGTCATTGGAACTACAATTAATCTCAACCATCTCTCATGATGTGTAGATGGTGGATTTATTATTATTATTATTATTATTATTTATATATATATATATATATATATATATATATATATATATATATATATATATATATATATATATATATATATATATATATATATATATATATATAGAAATGATCCTATAAGACCTTCTCCCACTCATGTGTGTAGGACTTCAAAAGATCACAATTGAATTTGGCACGGATCTATAGAAAAGTCAAATCCCCCATCTATAAGATAAATTTTTTAAAGATTCGTGCTAAATTTAATGGTGATCATTTGGGATCCTACATACATGAGTATAGAAGGGTCTCATAGGATCATTATTATATATATACATGAGTATAGAAGGGCTTCATAGGATCATTATTATATATATATATATATATATATATATATCACAATTATTATTGTCCATCAAATTTTAAATTAGGTGGTTGTAAAAGTGTCATTAACTAGACTCAAAGTTTCAAAAGAAATTTTTCGAATTTTATGACACATCCCAAACTATCTAATTTAAAATCTAAAGGCTAGGAAAAATTGTGACATTGTATAAAATTTTGTACATAAACGTTCGTATTATACAATGGTCTATTGTATACTTTTCCTATATTGAAAATAGTTTATGTAAGTGCGAGGCTCTAAACAATAAAATTAGGGCATATTTCAAAAATTTCATTAAAAGAAATTATTATCAAATTGCTAATGTGGACTTCAAGATACATGGATATAAAAAAAAAAATGGATTTCAAAATTTGAAAATATTACATATTGTAATATATTTTTAAATTTTAGAATTAACTATAAAAATATATTTTAAAACCATCACAAACATTTCCAGCATTGAAACCACATTCTTTTACGCTATTTGAAGGGGCATTTTACTTTGATTGTTTAGAGCCTCGGCTCTATATATTATATCGTGCACTGGTTTACCAGACGTACTGTGCGCCTGGTCCCGTTTTTCCGTTTGATTTTAAAGGGCCAGCTCCTCCGATCAATGCTCACTCTCTCTCTCTCTCTCTCTCTCTTTCCATTTGGCGTTTTTCCAAGTTTCGGCTCATGGCATCGCCTTCCCTCTCTCTGTTTTCGAGGGCTAGGGGTCCATTATCTGTCTTTGTATTCTTTTGAGGACTAGGTTTTCACTCTCTCTCTTCTATCTTTGTTTTTGAGGGCTAGGGTTTCATTGCCATTCCCCACCCATGTTCAGGCTTTGTTGATTTTGTTTGTTTTTCCCACCATTTTCAGAAGAAGTGATCAAATCCGATAAGCCGGGAAAGGAAGAAGGATGCCATTGTTCTTGTCTGATGAGGAGCTCCGCCGTTTGGCAGGTGATGGGATGGCGGTGGCGGAGAGAGCGGATGCTTTCATCCGCGAGTTGCAAGCTGGCTTCCATGCTCAGATGGATGCGGGCGCCAGCAGTGCCGAGGAGAGCTACGCCCTCGTCGAGCAGAAGTTTGTGTCTCTCTCTTCCCGCTCCTCTGAATTGGAAGCCCGCAATGCCCGCCTCACGTCCACCCTTGACGAGCGCACCGCCGAAATAGCAAAGCTTCAGGCTGAAACCCATCAGCTCCAAGTCAAGGCGGTATGCTCTCTCTCTTTCTCTCTCTCTCTCTCTCTCTCTCTCTCTCTCTCTCTCTCTCTCTCTCTCTCTCTGACACAAACACAGACGCATACCATATGTCTATTTCTTCTAGCAGTCTTGTGATTTCTCAGTCCTTCTTCTTGTAGATCTCTTCTGTTATATTTTTATGATGGATAAATGTGCTTTCTTCTTATTGTTATTGTCGTTATCATTGTAATTCATCCATCTCCCTGTACTTATCTGTTTCCATCCCTTCCCCCCTTCTTCTTATTTCTTTTTCCTTGTCCCTCTCTCCCAACTATAGCTAGCAAGTCAGGGGATAACAATATATTGTTCCAAGAAGTTGGAGGCAAAATATGGGGTAAAATAGAGATGTCAAAAATTATGTAAGTTCAAGAATCGTGAAGATTTCGGATTTGGCTCAAAAAATGGTGCAAAAAAAATCGGATATGTAAAGATACCACAAGATAAGGTTATGATTTGCAGGTATTGTATTGATACATTAAAGTAATTGAACAATAGTTTTATGTCTTTGCCTAGTTCCACCAGGGTAATACTTGCCAATTTTTGTTTGTATTTTCATTGAATACATCAATAACTCTTACTCTTCTATCACGCAACACAAACATTGAAACAATAACAACAATACTAAATAAAAGAACTACATTAGCAAATAACAAGAATTTTGACCCTCACTATATGATTGTAGTTAACTAAAACACAAAAACCCAACTAATGATTCAAAAATCTGAATCGCACCCTGAGTCAGCAGGGGTCTGATTCGAATTCCCCCAGCCCGACTTGAGTGATTCTCCAGACGGGCTGCATTTAACCAAAAAAAAAAAGGCTTTGAAAATGAAGGAAGTCGGGCAATTCTGGGTCTTTTGGCCCATAAAATGGCTTTCCTTTTGATTGTGTCCAACTCGGGTAATTCTCCTGTCCGACAGGCAATCTTTAAATCATTGATCCCAACCATCTTCTACGTTCTCGATTGCGATTCTTCTATATCGTCTCTTGTATTTTCTTCATTTGATGTTTGCTCAGTGTCCTCCAGTGTTCCTTCCTACCTTCTCCTCTTCTTCTTGTTCTTGGTCTTCCTCTATCTCTCTCTCTCTTATATTCATCTTGTCTTCGTCAATTTTCTTATGTGTCTCTTCTCTGCCATTTCTGTGTTTGATACTTTCTTATTTCCTAGGATTTGCCAGTTTGTATTTCATTTCATTTGGTTGCTATTTCTTTCTTCATGACCATTGCAGATTAGTAAAGATTCAGAAGTGGAGCGATTGAGTGTTGAAGTTTCCGAGCTTCACCAATCGAAGCGGCAGCTGTTAGAGCTTCTAGAGCAAAAGGATTCGGAGATCAATGAGAAGAATGCTGTGATTAATAGCTACCTTGACAAAATTGTCAAGTTGACGGATACTGTTAGCTTGAAAGAGGCTAAGTTACATGATGGTGAATCAGAGCTGTCACGATCTCGTGCTACTTGTGCTCGCCTTGCCCAGGAGAAAGAGCTTATTGAGAAGCATAATGCCTGGCTGAATGATGAGCTAACATCGAAAGTGAATAGTCTTCTAGAACTACGCAGGTCTCATGCTGAATATGAGGTTGACATGTCTGCTAAACTTGCCGACGTCGAGAAACAACTAAATCAATGTACTGGTTCGCTAAAATGGAACAAAGAAAGAGTGAAGGAGCTGGAAGAAAGGTTGGCAGCTGCACAGGAGGAGTTATGCTCAAGTAAAAATACGGCTGCTGCTAAGGAAGAGCAGTTCTCTGCTGAAATTGTTACTGCTACGAGGCTTGTGGAATTATATAAAGAAAGTAGTGAAGAATGGTCTAAGAAGGCAGGGGAGCTTGAAGGTGTTATAAAGGCTTTGGAGACACATTCGAACCAAGTTGAAGATGACTATAAAGAGAAGCTTGAGAGGCAAACAACTTTAAAAAATGAACTTGAGAAGGAAGCTGCTTCCCTAAAGGAGAAATTGGAGAAGTGTGAACAGGATATTGAGAATGCGAGAAAGGAAAATGAGCTAGACCTTCTTCAGCTTGTCAGTGTACCGGTTAATTCAACTGGAGAAGCAACAGTCACTAGCTTGGAAGGTAGAAAAGGAGTTGAGGGCAACAAAATGATTGTCCCGAAGATGCCATATGGTGTGTCAGGGACAGCTTTAGCGGCTTCTCTTCTCCGTGATGGTTGGAGTTTAGCCAAAATGTACACCAAGTACCAAGAAGCCGTTGATGCATTACGGCATGAGCAACTAGGTAGAAAACAATCCGAAATTATCCTAGAGCGCGTTCTATATGAAATTGAGGAGAAAGCTAAAGTTGTCATGCATGAAAGAGAGGAGAATGGAAAAATGCTTGAAGCGTATACTTCAATGAATGAAAAATTGCAGCAGGCACTTTCTGATCAGGCTGGGTTTGAAAAAACCATAAGGGAATTGAAAGCAGATTTGAAACAGCATGAGCGGGACTCCAGATTTAAAGAAAGGGAGATTGAGGACCTCAAAAGACAAGTGGTAGTTCTTTTGAAGGAATGCCGTGATATTCAGCTTCGTTATGGAGTAGGGAATGGGAATTTTCCTGATGATGCACCAAGTCATGCGGTTGCTGACTTGGAGGTTGATTCTGAAACAGATAAAGTGATTTCTGAGAACCTTTTAACATTTAAGGGTATAAATGGTTTATTGGAGCAGAATGTGAAACTTCGCAGTTTGGTCCGTTCACTTACTGCACAAGTTGAGCAAAACCAAGAAGAGTTAAAGGAGGCATTTCATTTGGAGCTTAGAAATAAAACTGAAGAAGCAGCCTCCAAGGTTGAGGCTGTTTTGAGAAGGTCTGAAGAGCAAGTGCAAATGATTGAATCACTTCATAGTGCAGTGGGAATGTATAAGAGACTATATGAAGAGGAGGTAAAAAATCGTGCTGCATATCCCCCACTTTTAGAAGCAATTCCAGATGACGGAAGAAAGGACCTTTTGCGTCTCTTTGAAGGGTCCCAGGAAGCAACAAAGAAGGCCTATGAACAAGCAGCAGAGCGTGCTAAATCTCTTGAAGAGGAAGTCGCTAAAGCACGAAGTGAGGCAACATTTCTACGTCTCGAGCGTGATAAATTAGCTATGGAAGCAAAATTTGCACGTGAACGGCTTGATAACTTCGTTAAGGACTCTGAGAATCAGAGAAATGAAGCAAATGCCATTCTTGCTAGAAATGTGGAATTCTCTCAAATGATAATTGAATATCAGCGGAAGTTGCGTGAAAGTGCTCAAATTGTACAAGCCTCTGACGAGCTCTCACAGAAGTTGTCAGTGGAGCTGTCTCTTCTGAAGCATGAAAAAGATATTTTGGTGAATGCGGAGAAGCGAGCATCTGAGGAAGTTGTGAGTTTGACCAGGAGGGTGCACCGCTTACAGGCTAGCTTGGACACATTTCAAAGTGCAGAGGAAGTTCGTGAAGAGGCGAGAACCACTGGGAAAAGGAAACTAGAGGAAGAACTGCAACGTGTTCAAAGGGAGTGGGCTGAAGCTAAGCGAGAGCTTCAGGAAGAAAGGGAACATGTTCGGCATCTTACCAATGATCGGGAACGAACACTAAAAGATGCTATGCGACAAGTGGAAGACATGGGTAACAAGTTGACTAATGCATTGCAGAGTGTAGCCGCTGCAGAGGCTAGGGCAGCTGTATCTGAGGCTCGTTGCATTGATCTGCAGGCGAAACTCAAGCATTCTGAAGATAAATTTGCTGTAAAGGGCCCTGGTACAGCATCAGCTGTCTCTCTAACCAATGAGGCATTCACAGATCTGCAAAAAGCAAAAGAAGAAATTCAAAACTTGAAAGATGAAGCAAGATCGTACAAGGATCACATGTTGCAGTTTAAGCACATAGCACAAGTGAATGAAGATGCTTTGAAACAGATAGAAGTTGCTCATCATGAGTACAGTACAGAGGCAGAAAAAATGAAGAGATCATTAGAAGCTGAAATTGGATCTCTGAGAAGAAGGATTTCTGAACTCGAAAGCGATCTTTTATCAAAGGACAGAGATACTGCATTGGTCATTGCTGAAAAAGAGGCATCACTGTCTTCTGCTTTGGCGGAGATTGTGCGACTTAATGAGATGCACTCTGCTAAAATATCTCAAAGTGAGGAACTGGAAATTCGGATATCTTCGCTGAAGGAAGATCTGGAGAAGGAGCATATGCGCTGGCGTACTGCCCAAAACAATTATGAGAGACAGGTTATCCTACAATCTGAGACAATTCAGGAACTCACTAGAACTTCTGAGGTTCTGGCTCTTCTGCAAGATGAAGCGTCACAATTACGCAAGACTGTGGATGCTCTGAGAAGTGAAAATGATATTTTGAAGGCAACATGGACTAGAGAGAAGACAGAGTTGGAGATGTCAAAAGTTGAAGCAGAGAAGAAGTACAAGGAAATTGATGAAGTGAATAAGATCTTGCTCAATCGCCTTGAAGCACTGGACATCAGACTTGCTGAAAGGGAACGCAGTGTTGCTGGACAGTCTCCCGATAAAAAGAATGAGAGTGACCTGCAAAATGTGATTGGCTACTTGCGCCGGTCAAAGGAGATAGCAGAGACAGAGATCTCCTTGCTGAAACAAGAACGGCTTCGGTTACAAACACAGCTTGAAAGTGCTCTAAAGGCTTGTGAGAGAACCCAAAGTGAGTTAAATGCCGAGCATGCTAATTCAAGAACAGCAATTTACACAGATGAAGAATTTAAGTCCCTTGAACTTCAGGTTAGAGAATTAAATTTGCTACGCGAGAGCAACATGCAGCTTCGACAGGAAAATAAGCACAATTTTGATGAGTGTCAGAGACTTCATGAGGTTGCTCAAAAAGCTAATGCAGAGGTAGAACATTTGGGTAGACTCCTAAAGGAAAAGGAAGTTGAGCTGGAAGCATCCCATAAAGAACTTGAGAAGCAGAAGTCAGAGTTGGGCCACTGGGAAAACAGAGTATCTAAATTACTCGAGTCATACAAGAATATTGATGTGGGAAACTATGAAAATCTGAAGGCTGATTTTGAACGAGTCCAGGAAAATCTGGTGGCCAAGGAAGCTGAGCTCGAAGAACTAAAAAAGATTTCTGTGGAGAAAGAGGAGAAGATATTGCAGTTGGAGCTAGAGCTTGAAAGCAGAAAACTGGAATTAACTGAAATGGAGAAAAAGATCCAGGATGCTACTCAAATTGAGGATAAACTCAAAGCAGAAATTGAAAGACTGAAGAAGCTTACAAACAGCTGGAGGAGAAAAGCTGAGGCCGTGATGAAGGAGAAGGAAGAATTGAACAGAGAGAAACAAGCTCTTTCCAAGCAGCTGGAAGACTATAAATCAAGCAAGAGGAGCACAGGGGAGACCCCAAAGCAACATGAAACAATTATTCGTCAAGAGCAGATAGAAAATGAGAAGGACACACGTATACAGACGCTGGAGAAATTGTTTGAGAAGGAGAGGGAGGAGCTTCGCAAAGAGAGGGTAAATCGAAAACATGACAGGAAGATTTTTGAAGGGATCGTTCAGAAGGCTGCTCAGGAAAAGAAGAAATTGGAAGAGGAACTTAAACACATGCATGCAAGAGATAGAGGTACAGAGAATAGTGGGTTGGCAGCAGCTCAACTGTCCTCGGAAACAGAGCTGGATGAGAAAACGGCTGGGTATTTTTTGGCTATAGAGCAGATGGAGGAGGCAGCAGGTCTATCCGTTAGTGACAGTGGCCATGGACAGACATCAGAGCAACCCCTGCCTGTGGATACATTGTCATCTGCTGGAGCAAATGATAAATCCAGCCGGCAAGTTTCTTCTACAACTCCCCTCATTCCACCAACTACAGAGACAACTCCTCCTGCTGCTCTGCCAGTAAAGGGATCAGAGGAACATCAGTTGGTGTCAAAGCCCCCCATGGCTGAAGCCCGGAAATTTTCAAGGAAGATCGTTCGGCCAAAGCTGGAGCGTCCATCTGCTTCATCTCAGCAGCAGCAACAGCATGTTGCTGAGGTAGCAGCAGCAGAGGCTACTTCAGAAATTGACACTAGTGGGCATAAGGGCAATGAGGCAGAGGAAGCAAGACAACCTTCCATTGATAACCTGGAGGTCCCAATGCCAACAACCAGTGGTGCTCGAAAACGTTTGGCTTCTTCTTTGGACTTGAAGGAAGATGAAGCAGCAGTTCTCTCCCATGACCAACAAGAACAACAGTCACTTGATCTGACAAAGAAGTCGAGGACTGATGACCAAACCAGTTTTGTTACCCTTCCTCCTCTTCCTGCTGATGATCAGTTGTTATCTGGGGAATCGGCTCACATTTCTGATGAGCAAGAGAAGCTCATTAAGGAAGAAGATACAGCTGGGCTCAACAGAAAGGAACAAACACCCAACAGTGTCATGAACGAAGTTGAGGCTGAGCCTCCTCATCAGAATCTAGAGGCAGCAAATGAGGCTGAGCCACCATTATCGGAGAACCCTGAGTCACCTGGGAACACTGTTGCAGAGGATGATGATGCATCAAAGAAGACTGACGACCAGGAAACAACATCATCTCCAATGGAGATGGTGGTGGAAGAGAGGGAAGAGGGGGAGCTAGTGGCTGAGGAGGAGGGGGCTATGGATGATGATGCAGTGATGATGCCACTGGAGTCATCATTTTTGGCAGAAGAAGGCGAGGCTGCACCTCAGGTGGAGGCAGAAGTTGAAACTCAAGCTGAGACTGAGGTTGACGCTGGGGTTGAGGCCGAGGAGGCCTCTATGCATGAGGAGCAGCAGCAGCGAGGGCATCATGTGGGTGGTGAACAAGCGGCAGAGGAGGGGAATGACGGCAAATCTAACAACGACAAGGAATCCAAGGCCCTTGAGAGTGGTGCAAGTGGTTTGGCTGAGACTGAGCAC
Organism: Amborella trichopoda; assembly: GCF_054954075.1. NCBI lineage: Eukaryota > Viridiplantae > Streptophyta > Magnoliopsida > Amborellales > Amborellaceae > Amborella > Amborella trichopoda. Next base: position 43,823,328 of record NC_142343.1, on the reverse strand, counting down.
AAGGAAGAAACAACAGCAGCTTCTACTACAACAGTAGTTCACCAACCTCGGGAGTTGAGCACACCAGGGGGAAGGACAATGTCAAGGCGTTTGGACAGAGGGTTTTCTTCACCAGCTAGAGGAGTAGGACGTGGCAGAGGTGGAAGGGGCAACAGGAGAAATGTGGGCAGCCAAGGTGGTCGTGGGTGATGTTCTGATGAGGAATCAGAAGACCAGTTGACTTGTTTGTACTGGTGAGGTTTATTTTTTCTTTGTTTTTTTGGTCTCTGAACTCTTTGGTTCCATGACATAAATGGTTTATTTGTCTCTGGTTTTACTCATCCATTTCATGGAATTTTTTGTTTTGGTTTGTAGTTGGTTTGGTGTCTGATTAATGAAAAACTCATGGTATCTGGGGGTTCATTGGCATTGAATGTTTATTGATGGTGTCATGATAGTTTCTTGTCATTGATGATATAATACTTTCTGAGGCTAATCCATGTCATAGTATTATTTCTGAGGCTAATCCATGTCTACAGTGTTTTTTTAAGCATTGATTGTTATTGATTGTATCATGAGAGTTTTTACGTGACATTTGCTTAATATGAATGGAATAAGATTGAATAGGCTTTGATGATTGAAGTAAGGTGTTTGTCATGGACTCTTAAGCCTAGGTTATTTTGAATTCTCTTATTAAAATTGATCTATTATTTTCATCTATCATAAAAATACTGACTTCTTCTGTACTTTGAGATTAAAACTTACATGCAATACTTTCAGGTTTCTGGTAAGGTCCCAAAAAGTTTCTTTTGCTTCAAACTATTGTAGTAAGCTTTGCATTTATATTAACAACGTTGTCGTTGTTATGGTTAGGGTTCCCATTCTTTCCTGTAAATCTTGCTGCTACCACTCTTCTATTCTTCGTATTACTTGTTTGTCATTATAGGTTTTTAGCACCTGAGATTGTTAGCATGCTGAAATTTAAGTGAATTAATACTTAATTGGAGACCATTTTATTAGTTTTAAATGCTATAGTGCTGAAACCAACAGTTCCTCACAGAATGAGGATTGTTTTATTAGGAATGATGAAATCTATCATAATACCTTCCCTCATAGTCATAGCTGTTGCAAACAATCTAAGGATGGTTTGTTTCGTGCAATATGGCTATCGACCTACTGTTTGTTAGATTAATGTGAATGGTTGAGTTGTGCTCATAATAGCTGTGATACTACTAAAAGTTTGAAGAGTTGGTGAATTCTTTTCAAAAATCTGTATAGATCAACCTTCTAAATCTAATGGTTAAGTTATATGAAGAGATTCACCTGAACTAATGTTCTCTTTTGTTCTTTGTTTGTGCTTGTTGCGGTTTTTTTGTTTTTTTGGGAAGAAGCAAAGGCGGGAGTTGATTATCAAGAATTCACCTTTCCTTGAAGGCATATAAAATGGTAAGCGATAAATATTGATTTTGACTCTTTTAAGTCTTTATATCTTGCTTTGATCTTTTATTTACTCGTAAAACTAAAATTGTGCAATGGGATACACTTCCTTGACTTTCATCTAGAAAGACACCTAGCGATGGACATGTGCAAAATGAGGACATCCATCAGACGAATGGAAATTTGTCAAAATACATCTCTAACTGATCATATGTATTTTGATTGGATTTTTGAAATTAAATTAAAAGAAATGTAAAATGCTAAATATTTCATCTCATAGGTGCATTTTGATATACTTGTCTTAGAAAAATGATTCTTCAGTTTTTTGTTTTGTATAATGAGTAAGGTTACGTTGAAACGGTTGCTGTTTAGCTGGAAGGTATCCAATATTCATTCAGTAGAGGGGGCTCATCACCTTATTCAGATATTAATAATGGAGTTTAGGAAAGGAGCAGAGCATCTACTCCACAGCTATAGCAGTTGATGTGCAGTTGGGAATGCCTAATGTTTCAATAGTTAACTGCCTTACAACTGGAATTTCATGGCATTCAGCAATATTAATACTGATTTTTCCGTAGTCTCTCTCTCTCTCTCTCTCTCTCTCTCTCTCTCTCTCTCTATATATATATATATATATATATATATATATATATATATATATATAGCTTTTATGATTTTAACATTCCTTGTGTTATTTGCAGCCAGACCCTGAAATCTATGTATAGGTGCATTTTGATATAATTGTCTTAGAAAAATGATTCTTCAGTTTTTTGTTTTGTATAATGAGTAAGGTTATGTTGAAACGGTTGCTGTTTAGCTGGAAAGTTATCCAATATTCATTCAGTAGAGAGGGCTCGTCACCTTATTCAGATATTAATAATGGAGTATAGGAAAGGAGCAGAACATCTACTCCACAGCTATAGCAGTTGATGTGCAGTTGGGAATGCCTAATGTTTCAATAGTTAACTGCCTAACAACTGGAATTTCATGGCATTCAGTAATATTAATACTGATTTTTCCGTAGTCTCTCTCTCTCTCTCTCTCTCTCTCTCTCTCTCTCTCTCTCTCTATATATATATATATATATAGCTTTATGATTTTAACATTCCTTGTGTTATTTGCAGCCAGACCCTGAAACCTATTTACTCACAATTCAATTCGATCGGAGAGGCGTTTAAAATCAGTTTTGAGCTCATAGGTCTTGTGCGCCTCCTAGGACTGGGGAAAGGTTGGAGTGAGTGAGTTTCGGATTGCACTCTACAAACTCTGTTTTTGCACGAGTGTTTGTGCAATATAAAATACTATCGTTTTGGAAATGGGGAGTTTATCTATGTGTTTCTAAGGGCTCAAAACTTGCCCTATAGTGGATGAATGAAATCTATATAGATAAAATATAAGCATTGGCTTCAATTTTATGTGGTCTTATAATGTGCTCAGATGCTAAATTTTAAGAAGAAATTACTAATCTATTTATGGTGTTATCAAGACCAGACCAGCCAGGTTGTTCTAATTAGTTGGACGTCTGATGGTTTTTTTTTTTTTTTGGCCCCTGTCCCATAACAAAAATTAGGTTTCGTTGGAACCGGTTAAAGTTAATGTTTAACCGATTTTGGTGGCATTGGTTGATCTAACCTAAAGTTTTTAACTGATTAGGTCAGCTAAACAAAATTGGTGATTTTTTAATGTATTTTATATTTTTCAGCTATTATTATTTTTTTCTATTAGAAGTTTGGTTTTTTTTTTTTTCCCTCGAGCGGAAAATATTTTCCTCCTAGATGCATTAGTAGGGTTGAAGAATAATAGGGAGGTTTATGTTTTTTAACTGGATATTTGAATTTTGAAAAATGCATTTGTGTATTGATTTGTTGAGTGCCTCGGGTGATATTCAAGAGCAGTTCAGATGTTTTCCTGGCAGAGGGAACCCATGCAGATCACATGCATAATTTAAAAAATATGCAAAGAGGTCATTTACTTTCAGCATAACGTGGTCACAATCATTTTTGGCTTTTAGGTTTCAAATGGCTTTTAGGTTTAAAAAATGAGGTAGTTGTAAATATGTTATTGATTAGATTCAAATTTCTAAATTTTTTTTTGAATTTTGTCACATACTTTAAGTCATCCAATTTGATATTTGTACGAAAGATAAATGATCTTGTGGTATATAGCTAGTCTATGGGACTGTATACTATGATACCATTTTTTTTTAGGGAAAATTACATACATATATGTTGTAGTCTCTGTTATTACGGCTCTATCGAAGAGTTTACGTTATTACCAACGTATACGTTTTTTTTATGTCAAAACGGAAATTTAAAAACAAGACGATTTTACCTTTTTTTCGGTTGTTGAACAACCGAATTCAAAGTATTTTTGGTTGTTCAACAATCGAAAATACACCAATTTCGGTTCTTGAAGAACCTTAAATTTTCGGTTGTTGAAGAGCCGAAAATTTATTCAAGAACCAAAAAATGCGTTCTCTTGTGGCGTATTTTTTCTACTTTGAACTTATTAGATAAAATCAAAAGGGAACAACTAGTTTGGGCCCCTAAATTTAGAAGAAATTTTAGGGATTATGGGATTAGACGATAAAATCAAAGGGGAACAACTAGTTTGGGCCCCTAAATTTAGGAGAAATTTTAGGGATTATGAGATTAGACGATTAGGAGAAATTTTGTAGTGTATTCTCTTTCTATCTCTTATGGTTATTGGGCCCTTAAATTTAGGATAAATTTTAGGGATTATGAGATTAGACGGTTTGGAGAAATTTTGTAGTGTATTCTCTTTCTACCTCTTTGAAGGCATGGTTATTTGATAAAATCAGGTGGGAACAGTTAGTTTGAGCCCATAAATTTAGGAGAAATCTCAGAGGTTATGAACTTACCCAAAAAAAGACCATAGACGAAGGGAGAGAGAGTTTACAAAAAAACCATTTTACTCGAGATGAACAACCAACAATCCAAAATATTTTGAATTCGGTTGTTCAACAAAGAAAAATGGAAAAGTCGTATTTTTAAAAAAATTTTGTTTTGACATGAAAAAAAACAGGCATCGTAGTAATAACGGAAACTATTCGGTAGAGTCGTAATAACGAAAACTATAACGGATATATACGTAATTTTCCTTTTTTTTAATAAAATGAGCTAACAATCAGTTTTAGCCATTAGATGTGAAATCTAATAGATGAAAGTGTATCATGGCATTTGAGAAATTTTTTTTTGGATTTTGTATCTAAACAATGATATGACCTCAACCATTAGATTTCAAATCTTAACGATTAATAAATAGTGATCGTTTCTATAAGGTTGCAACCTTAAACAATCTAATTAAGGTGCACCTCCAAATTTTTTCATAATATGTAATTTTGGTATAAAAAATTCTTAAGATTATATGAAAATCTATTTTTATATCTAATTATAAAATTTTAAACTCCAAAAATAGTTAAAATCAAGTAGATGTATAAATATATGAAAATCTTGAAAATGGTCAGTCTAGGCAATATATTGCAAGCTGCACTATTTTTGAGATTTAAAATCCTTTTTTTTTTTTAATATTCATACATCTTGATATCAAGATGATCAATTAGAGGGTTTTTTAACATTAAAACAACATTTTCTAATGGATTTTTAAGGTGTATCTATAATTCTACATTTCAGGTTACGAGGTTATATAAACTTTTTTCATATATATATATATATGGAAAATACTATGCAACGCCTATAGGCGAAAATGAACAGTGATTTCACCTACCCCCATCACCGTCCAAAGTTCACGCAGTCACGATTGTCCGGTAGTGTTTCATTTTTCTTTTTTTTTTTTATAAATCGGAATGACCTGAAATTTGGAGCGTGTATTCATAAAAAATAGGGGAATATTTTTAAAAATATAAAAAAAATTATTTTACATGAAAAAAATTGATGTATTTTGGTCAATTTTTTTTATAGATAATTTTTTTTATATATTTTTATTAGATGCACCTCAGTAAGATGTATATACCCTCCAAATTTCAGGTCATTCCAATTTGTAGAAAACAAAATGAAAAATAAAACACTACCCGACAATCGTGACCGTGCGATGAAATTTAGGGAGTGATGAAGATAGGCGAAATCAGTATTCATTTTCACCTATAAGCATTGGGAAGGCTTTTCCTCTATATATATATCTATTATACACTATAACTTGTTGAGAAAATATATATATTACACACTATAACTTGTTGAGAAAATAACATCCTTGTGCTGAATATGGACCCTCCAAGTTTTGGTCAAATATAAATATTTCGGAACTCAAAGTGCAATTTTTTTCATATGGGAGTGGTAATTCTAATTTGATCCCAAAGTTTCACAGTTTTTTTTAAAAAAAACCTCCTAAAGGTATTTAACATGAAGGATCAAATACGCTTTCGTAAAAGTATGATATACATCCTCTGATCCCAATATATGTTCCTAAGGAAACAAATAAACAAATCTTAATTTTAACTAAGAAAATTTTAAAGCATAGATAATTTCCCCTCAACATAAATGCTATAGTTAGAACGAGGCTCAGGTTTAAAGCCAAATTTCTATACCCACCAAAAAGTGTAGTCGCCTAAAATAATAATAATCTATTTTTGCTCTGGATTATGAACTTTGAAATTTGAAAACTGGTGCAAATTTTATGGATACATAAGTACTTGAACGCTTCAAATAAGGAAAATTGTTGTATGCGTATGGGGACGCATTCCTACACTTGCATCCCCTCAAGGCGTAAAATGTACGTCTTAAACATAGATGCAAATGGGTGGTCCCTTCAAAAAATAATTATACTAGTGGTCTAAATATTTTTATAAAATTATTATTTTCAAATTTCTAAATTTATTTATTTATTTTATATATTAATGATCTCCATGTTAGATATTAAGTATTTTTTAAAAAAATAAGTTCAAAATCCATCTCAAAATAGAATTTTAAGAGGGGATTCATTTCTACATATGAGCCCATATGAGTCCCTAGGACTTAGAGAAACCAAGTCCTTCAGATAATGTGTTATAAAGTATATTAATGTTATGTACTTTTTTTTTTTTTTAAAGGGGCATGTTTGATTACTGGAAAGTAAACATTCATTATAAACTATATTTTTTGTTTCATGGAAACTAAAATCTTATCTTTTTTGTTAGAGGAAGTTCAAGGTAACCTGTGTTTTGATAACCTAGTGAAATGTTTTAGAAGCTATGGGTAATTGTGTTTTATAACATACTGCAAGTTATGTATACCTATATTTGATAACTTGTTGGAATGTTAAAGAAGTTCATGGTATCTATATTTGATTGATAACAAGCCAGTTTGAAATGTTCATTTATGACATATAGTCTTCTTCTTTTTTCTTATAAATTATTCTCAAAAAAAAAGAAGACAATATGTCATATATGATACTCGTAATCTTCAACATGTCCAACAAAATGAATATTTAAGATCAATTGTATAAGGAATATGTCGTCCTCTCCCTCTCCATCTCCCAAAACAAACGCCTTTCATAAGGTGGCCTCTAGAGACTGCATGGCAATTAAATGGTGTCATGTTTAATTTTTAAGAACATATTATTTCTAATATAGAGATCATGAATTTGAAAAAAAAATTAAAGAATTTAAATTTTTTAAAGGGTGCGGGTTCTATAAGGTTGTAACCTTAAACAATCCAATTAAGGTGCACCTTAAAATTTTACCATATCATGTAATTTTATTGTAAAAATTTCTTAGTATTATGTTAGAATCTATTTTCATACCTAATTAGAAAATTTTAAAATCCAAAAATGGTTAAAATCAAGTAGATCTATTAATATATGAAAATCTTAAAAATGGATGGTCTAGATAATGTGTTGCTAGATGCACTATTTTCGGGACTCATATTTTTTTTTCAACATTAAAACAACATTTTCGATAGATTTTTGAGGTGCATCCGTGATTCTATATTTTAAGGTTGCAACCTTATTAAAAATTTTCTCATTTTTAAATAATAGTTTAATAAAGAAAACATTTGGTCTAATAGTTTCAATTGTTTTTAAATGAACGGTTCATTTGCATCAATCTTTAAAATCAATCTCGTTATTTTTCTGTGCTATTTTTTAAGGTTCAAAATTATAGATGTTCAACTTGATTAGGTCTCATATCCGTAATTCTTCGTCGAATAGGATACTGCCTGAACGGACGGTCCAGGTTAACAATTCTTCATCGGACGGGGCAGAACGCATTAAATATTGGAGTTAAAAACACAATGGCCTTAGCCCTAGCAGAACCTCGCCGCACTGTGAAACAGCAGCCGGTAATTCTCTCTCTCTGCGTCTCTCCTCTCTGTGCATTTCTATCTCTTCACCTCTCTCTCTCTCTCTCTCTCTCTCTCTCTCTCTCTATATATATATATATCTGTTGGATGGGATTTTCCCTCGTGAAAGGAGAACCTGAAGGTTGATCTTGAGGCATTGATCCCTTCTAAAATATTCATACCCATTCATCTATATGAATCCATGAACCCTGATTTCTTTCTATTTGGTGAATTTTCAGCGAATTTCGTTGTTTTTGTGCCTTAATTTTATTGTGGTGCTGCTTCGCTCTCTGAAAAAATGGTATGCTTCAAAATCCCCTTTTTTTTTGCACATTTTTGCTCGAATACTACCATTTGATTGTTAATTTGAACTCAAAATGGAAATATGATCTCTGCCTCCTTTTATATCCTTCATGTATTTTCCTTTTAGCTGGCGTTTAGGGATAATATCTCTAGTATTGAGCAGGGTTTGGAGTTGGCATTTAATACTCCAGTTTATATCTGTGTACTTATTATTTATTTGAGATTTTTCGGGTATATGGAAATCGAAAATGTGTTAATCGAACTAATAATTATTTATTGTTTGAGAACACACACAGCTGCAATTGTTTTTTGTTCAAGACATGTATTTTATTTTGATATTATTAACTAAAATGGCAAGCTAATTCACAATTGTCACTCTCGCGAATGGGGCGAACTTTAACGTTTGAAAAACAAAGATAAACTTATTTTGATTAATGCACCCTCTATGCGCTGGAACGCGGTGAAAAACTAAATGAAGGAAAGTAGTGGTTGGAAAAATTTCAAGAGGATGATTTAATTGTTAAACATGTTTTCTAGCATTTATGAATGCAAAATTATATAGAATCTAAGGTTAGAGCACCTCCAAGAATCAATATCATGAAGTATTTGCACTGCGGTTGTATTTGAGGATTTCTTTCTTATCATCATCCAATTTTTTTCGTTTGTTTTATTCGCAGTTTGTATCCTATGTTTTCTGTTCGTTTCCCATGATAAAGTGGTATTAGTAAGAAAATATCATTGAGATTTGTGATGATTAATAAATGAAAGGCAATTATCTCTTGTAGTAGGGATCGGACTCTTGACTTGGAGGGTAATCCTATGGAATCCTATTAGGATTTTCTTGACTTGATTGAATGAAGTTTCATCAATTTTTATTTTTCATGTAGCAAACTAAACACAGGCTTAAGTGCATTCTTCTCACCTTCATCCTGAAGTTTGATGAGGTGGAGATAATTAACATTGTTGATCTGTTAGACCAATAGTAGGTGTGTAAAATCCTTGAAAAGGTTGGAGCTAATAGATTTTGTTGAGTTGTGGGGCTAGTAATATTCCCACAAATGCTATGAGGGGATAAGTGTATTTTTTGCAGTGTTTTGGTTGTTGTAAATTTATCGATTCTAGTTGGAAGATAGGCATGAATTGATTGTGGAAATAACCTCTAGATGGAGAAATGATCATATTGCCCGGGGATTTCTTCATTAACTAATGAGGCTCATGGTTTTTGGTAGCTGAAATTGACATTCTCGATTGTGGTGGGTTTATAGGCCATATTCTTTTGCATTTTATCAATGGCTTTTTCTGTAGGATTCTTTATAAAACTTAAGGGTATTAAGCAATGAGGGCCCATGTTTTATTTTAGTTTGTGTCGACAATGGAGGCTTTTGGCAACTGTCCTAAAGAAAATTAAAAATAAAGCTTGCGGTTTGTCTGCGGTGTCAACCTTAAGCAATTAAAGTAATGTGCACCTCTAAATCTTGCCTAAAGATGCAGTTCTCGTGCTGTTAATCTTTATGATGGCCAAAAAATCTACCTAACTATGAAATTTAAAGCTAAAAATTTTATGTAAATCGAGTAGATCTATAAACAATTAAGACTTTTGAAAATGGACCTTCTAGATCATGTGCTACAAGATGCATTAGTTTTAGGATTCATAAATCTTTTTTTTTTTAATATCCCTGTCTTGAGGTTCGGATGATCAAATATAGGGTTTCTCGAAGTCGGAATAACCTTTTTAGGTGGATTTTGAGGTGCATCTTACTTTTTCAGTATATAGCTGACACCTTATATAAACGTTTTGGTCTTATCTCATAAAATAAATGGTGGAAATCTTTAGCAGAATCATCGGACTTTGGGTTTGGAGTTTGAACAAGGATCTTAGGCTTAGAGATGGGGAAAATATATACTATAGATAACATGTCATTCATGAAAGATGTGTTAAGAATCAAGAGATAAAGACGTATGGGGGCTCTCATATATTGTTATGAACTAGAAGAGAACAAGAGAGAGTTTTGATGAAATAAAAAGATAGTCTCTTAAGAGACATTCACTAAAGCTAGAATGAAAAAGAAACGATAGAAGTTTAGGTGGCTAAGAAAAGCACTCAATTTGTAGGATGGGGGGCAGGTAACTGATTGTCCAATGAGAAGACCATGCAGTACCACTCCTACTTTAGCTAAGTGGTCTACTTTGTCATTTGCTTCCCTCAAAATATGGTGGAATGTGACTATACCTTTTTTGGTATGATGAATTATCTTTTCTATCATATCTCTATCTTCCACCAAAATTTTTCCATCTTTGAGTCCATTGACAATGAATTCAGGGAATCCTTTTCAACATTAACATTGAGAAATCCCCCCTCAAGAGTAACATTGAGAGAATCCCCTATCAATAGTAACATTGAGATAATGTCCCTCGGTGAGTAGTTGGCTTAAGAATCCTTAAAATCTTTGCATATATCCCTAGCAATGATCAAGGTGCCCAAAGATCCGCCATCAAAGCAAAGCTTAAGGGCCCAAATTTGAGGGGGCTTCTGATGAATTGCTATAGCCATGAATGTCTCTCCTCTAATAAGATGGCCAATATCCAGTTTTAAAGAGCACTAGGCGGCACCTAGGCGGCTGTGGTGGCCCAAGCCGCCCAATGCCTAGGCGGGCGCTCAGAGCTTGGGTGGCCCAGTTAAAAAAAAAGAAAAGATAGAATTCGATAAGAGATGACCATAATCCATATTTTCATACAATGCTAAAACAATAAAACCATACAAGCATACACTGATAGTCTGATACACACAAAAGTTAGATAGTAGAAACTAGAAGTAAAAACTAAAAATAAGAAAAAGAAAATATACAGAAATTCAGAAAATATACAGTCTAGGACGCATTAGTCAGCAGTCAATACTCAACAGGCAACACTCAACACCAAGAGTCAAGCGTCTTCAACTCTTCATTCTCCAGGTATCTTCATCAGAAGGAATAGGGTAAGCTTCATCATATGCATCAGATTTGAGGCCATCATCATCAGTCATCTCCCTCTTCAGTATTACACTCGTCCTTCTCTTTTTCTTCTGGATCTCCATCTTCCTCGTCCTCTTCTTCAACCTCCCTCTTACTATGTGCACATGGGGCCCTAGGAGTCTTGGCTGCTCTACCTTTTTCTATCTTTTTGTGCTTTCCTTGAGCTCAAATATTGTATAATCTCCTCCCTGGTGGCCTTAGGAACATTTTTACACGGGGCAACATCCCCTTTAATACTGGCAAGGTGTTTTTTGAACCTGTAAATACCCCCATTAGTATCCTTTTCACAGTAATTGCATTTAATACGGTTTTTGTCATTCAGATTTGGGTTATAACCATACTTCCAATCGGGATCACCACTTCTAGAAGAACCGGGAGAAGATATTTCCATAGAACAAGAGTCATTTTCATCCTTTTTTGGTTCTTCTAAATTCAAAAATTGTCTAATCTCATCCTTAATAGTTTTAAGAATCTTTTTACAAGAAGCAACATTCCCTTTAATACCAGCAATATGTTTCTTGAATCGATTAATACCTCCATTGGTATTTTTTTCACAAAAATTACACCTTATACAATTTTTATCATTTGGTTTGGGGTTATGACCATACTTCCAACCCGGATCACTACTTGTTTCCTATAGGTTGCAATATGTATTTACAATTGGACTGTACATGACCTTCCACAAGCCAACAAGAAAAGATCAATATCATATTTTTACTTAAAATAAGTTACAAGTTGAATATGTAACATAATAATTCTTTTTAAAAAAAATCGATTGCCAGTATCTTACTTTTGTTGGTATCTATGTGTTCATATGTCAATGCAATGAATGGGAGTAACTATCGAGGGTGGAGCTTAGATGCCTAAAGTGTTAATATGTAAATCGGCCTTCTTTTATTAGAATTATTGTCAAGCAATACTCTTTCAAGTACAACCAAGTCAGGACTAATTGACTTCAAAATGAGAAGAATTGGGAAACTACCTTGAGCAAATACTAAATCACAATCCTTAGAATTTATTAGAATTGTCATGTTGCTTTATGGTGCTTTTTCGAATATTTAGCTCTATTTTATTTTATTATCCAGGTCAACGTTCCTAAAACGAAGAAAACTTACTGCAAGAACAAGGAATGCAAAAAGCATACCTTGCATAAGGTCACCCAGTACAAAAAAGGGAAGGATAGCCTTGCTGTCCAAGGTGGGTCACTACAACCAACGCCCAAGTACTCGTATGATAAATAGTTGTGCTTTCAACTGTTCTTATATCATGAAACTGCGAAAGAGAAGGCAACTTTATTTGTGAATTCTGCAGGCAAGAGACGATACGACCGCAAGCAGTCAGGTTATGGTGGTCAGACAAAACCCGTTTTCCATAAAAAGGTAGGTTTTAATGATTTTGTGATAGTATTCTACTTAAATGATAAGAGCAATCTGGTTAAAGAGTGTGTATGGGCTATTTTCAGGCAAAAACAACTAAGAAGATTGTGTTGAGGCTGCAGTGTCAATCATGCAAGCATGTCTCTCAACATCCCATCAAGGTGAGCTGCCTGCTTCTTTGTTGGGGAATGCTATGTAGCTCGAACATTGGGAGATGTCGGGACAAATTTCTATGATTTAGTGTTTGTTTTCTGATAGTGACTGAATTTGGTATTTCTTTGCGCTGCCAATAATCTATACACACGTCTTAAAATGCTTAATGGATTTTTCGTCTGAATAATTGTGCTAGGTGTGTATGTATATAACCCAGGGAACACAGACTTCTTTATAGATAATGTTATTCAAACCCTAAAGTACACAGCTATTAATTTATCCTTAGCTAATCATTTAGTTAATAGTTTTCTTTCCTTTTCATTTTGTTTTTCTTTAATAGTTTTGCATTTTGTGGAGCACAAATAGTAATTATAGTACTTCAATTTCGAATATTTGTATAAGATCTTGTTTAGGTTCTTGTATTTTGTTCCATCTCAGGCTGTGTTCCATCACAGTGACAGCCTGACAGATTGTGTTCTTTGGAAATTGTAGAGAGTTTGTTATTTTGGTTCCCACTCATGAAATGTTCAGGGGAAGTAAGAAAGGAACATTTTTCTGAAAATAGGAAAAACAGTTTGAAAAATGTTGTAGTGTTTTTAACAATACCGATTCTAAAAAGTGGAAAACTGGGGGTTTTTTAGTTTGGAATCTCCAGCCTCCCTATGTAGTTTGACTTGGGTGATTCTCTAGTGGGGGCACACCTTTTGAAACACTGGTGCATAGAATATAGTATACACTTAAAATTACACCAAGTGATATCTTCAGTACATATCCAAAATGGACACATGGATGGAGTCCACTATTTGCGTACAGCTAGTATCTGGAACTGGTGTTCGGTATTAGATATTAATCAATTATATCAAGCCAACATTGTGTACCTTCTAAAGCAACAGACTAGGTTTTTGTGCATCACTACTTTATTAGTTTAGTGAAGGCACCAGACTGACTAGCCTATGTTATCTTCTTTGCAGCGATGCAAGCATTTTGAAATCGGTGGGGACAAGAAAGGAAAGGGCACGTCTCTCTTCTAAGGTGGGGTATGCTGTTATCTCAAGATGTTTTTCTATGTTCACATGAGCATTTGTTTTCTCTATCGGATCAACGGATTGTCAAAACGGTTTTAGTTATACATGAGACATCTCAGACTCTTCTTTTGTTTGTTGTCCCACTCAATTTTTTTTCTGGGAAATTTCAACTTCTTAAAAGTTCAATAGCTATATGAATACAGAAGAGTGTGATGGGTACTCAGCCTGGTTCTGAGCCGAAGGGAATCTGTGATTGCTTTTTGGAGCGACTTACTATGATTTGGAATGGAGTATTACTAAATATGAAACCAGTGGGGTCAACAGGCTGGGACAGCCCTAGAGGCCTGGCCACATGCCGCAGGCCCTTTTGGCAGATGGATGGCGTTGGTCCGGCCTTCCTATGATTTGGAATGGCTTTCCAAATATGAAAACTGGGGAAGCAAGGCATACACCTCTAGTGACTGTGTTACACCACCATTATTCCATAGTCCATTCATGGTGATGGTTGGTATATATGATCTGCAGTTTTTGATGATGACCGTTCACCTAAATTTTGTAAATCACCACTAATTGTCATTAAGAATGGATGGTGGATGTACCGTGTACCATTAGCTGGTATATGCTCTACTTTTGCGAAAACTAAATGAAATTGCATGGGGACGTTAGTAAATATGTATCTTTTTAATGGTTCAATTTTTGTAGGGCTGTAGCTATTCAGGGTTTCACCAGCTTGTTTCGTCCTAAATCTTTAAAAAAATCCTCAAAGAGGACTGAGAATTGTGAACGTTGGGTGTTTTGTTTTCACAAGATATTAGCACCAATATAGGAGCTATTGGTGTATTTGAACAACAATTCTCTCTAAACAAGTCACTCTGAGGTATTAATGTTTTAGAACCCTATTGTCACACCATGTCACCTATTGGATATGGGATTGTATATTATGAAGCGTATAAGGAGGTCACAATTATTTTGAACTATCAAATGTGAAATTTGACGTTTCAAAGAGTGTCACATGGTTTAAGAAATTTTGTTTTGGACTTTGTGCCTAGGCAAATGATACATCTTCTGCCATCCGATTTCATATTCAATGGTCAAAAATAATTATGACTTCTTTGTATAAAAGATAAAGGATCTTATTGTATACATTTCTATTAGATATTAGTATTTTACTATTAGGAGATATTAATTTGAATATATTAGATAGTGGCTTTTACAAAGGGATTGTATGCAAGAAGACCATTTACCTTTGATACAAGGTGGTCACAATTACTTATAACCAGATGTGAAATTTGATGTCACAAAGTTTGAAAAAATCTCTTTTGAAGTTTGAGTTTGATCAAAGGGATAATTGCAGCTACTCAATTTCACATCCAATGGTCAAGATGAATGTGAGCACCTTGTACTAAAAGAAAATAGTCTCATTCTATACTTTTCTTTTTCTTTTAAAACTTTCAATATTTCACACAAATTTTTTTTTTTCAAAACCACTTTGTTTCATTGGAGGGTTAAAATTGAAATTGTAGCTTGATGTGTACTTAAATGGACCTTTTGAAGTAGGATGACAAGAACTTTAATGGTAGGGATTGTATATCTTAAGACTCCTTATCGTTAGTATAAGGAGGATAAATTCACCCTTAGTAGTCAGTTGTGAAATGGTCGTCGGTTGTGAAATCTGACGGTTTGGGATTTGTCACAAATGGAAACCTTTCTTTAAACTTTGAATCAGATACTTATAATTATGTTGTTTTGCATCTAATTATGATTGTGATTTCTTTGTATCAAAAGTGTATGGTTTTATTGTATATTTTTTTAAAATAATATCTTATATGTATTTTGATCAAATATTTTCTTGATCCTTTTGAAGATTGACGGTTCTTTTGTCGTAGTAAATAATGTTTTTTATAATAAAATTTGAACTACCATTTGAATGGACCCTCCTATTTAGTAATACAATTGTTAACTTCCTCAAAAAACTACCTTATGAATGGAAAAAGTTCATTTAAAGGTGATGCCCTAAACAATCAAATTAAGGCGCAGTTCAAAAATTTACTCAAAGTAGTAGTATTGATGCTAAAAAATCTTTAAATCGATAATCTGGACTTCAAAACGTACGGACATGATAAAAAATGTATATTTTGTAATGTATTTTATGGGCTTTCAAAGTAGTAGTATCGATGCTCAAAAATCTTTTAAGTCGATAATCTCAACTTCAAAATGTACGGACATGGTAAAAAATGTATTTCAAATCTTGGAAAGTGTATTTCGTAATGTATTTTATGGACTTTCAATTTTCAAGATTTTCATGTGGTAATAGATCCGCCCGATCTATACTATTGCTCATGCGTTAAATATTGTAATTGGACCAGGCTATTCCAAAAATTGTTTGATTGTTTAGGGCCTGAGCCTTATACAAGCCGCACTTTTTTTTAATTAAGGGATGGTATATGATGAGACGTCACGAGCACCACAAGCTGTTTGATATAGGCATCTAGGTCGTGTCTTTTAGTTCCCAAATTTTAGTTCCCAAAATTTTCAATCTATGGTTGCTGAGAAGTGATTTAAAAAATGTTGGATTGGCATGGAATCATCCGATCTGATTCAGGAATCTATCACCTCGTGCCAATTTTATGATTATATAAGAAATTGTTTGGGTCTAGAATAGAGCTGGTGATTTTCTATGGTAAAACAACGTTTTGCTATAGTATAGTAAAAACATTGTTAGCAAACATGCCGATTAACTAATCCAAATTGGTTTTTGGCCAATTCATTATTTTTGCATGTGTTTTATGTCTGAGTAACTGTTTTTTTCGTAAAATAAAACGGCGATCCGAACTGTTGATTCACCAATCTAGATTGATTTTTACGATGTTCGATCTTGATCACCAATCTGATTTTTAAATCAATGGTCACAAATGATTGTGGCTTTTTGTACCAAATATAATCAATCTTATTATATCCATTTTAGTGATTGTGCTAAGAAAACAATATTTGTTAGTACTCTATAGGTGTGGTTTATATTACGCGTGAACCTTTAACAGTCATGCCTCCAAACCATAAACCATACCAGAAGATGCAGTTACAAATGGCTTGAAAAATCTATTTCTCATCCCTAATTATAAACTCTAGAGTTCCAAAAATAGTGTAGATTGAGCCGATGTATAAACATGAAAATGGACAGTCCGCTTAAGGCGTCACAAAATACATTATGTTTACGACTAACAATTATTTTTTGGTATTGATAGATCTTGGCGTTGAGCTGGTCAATTTGAGAGTTTTCTGAAGTTGGAATACTCTTTTTAGTGGGGTTTTTTAGATACACTTTGATTTTGTAGTATGAGGTTGATACTTTTTATAAGCTTTTTCGTTTCATCGTTTGTCGATTAATAAATAAACGAACAAAAAGAGAAAAGCGCGATTGAGGAACAGCCTGCCATCCTTGCAATAAATATAAGCCAAAGGATACAAGAGAGGATACAAGAAAGTAGAGAGAGAGAGAGAGGACACAAGAAAAGTAGAGAGAGAGGAGGAGGTAAAAGGGAAAAGAGGAAGAAGTATGGAACGGACTCTGGTTTTTCTTGCCATTCCACATCTTTACAACTCACTAAGTCCTGAAACATGTCAAAGAAGAGAGAGAAACAATGAAGGACAACTAGGAAGAGACAGAGACCAGTTAGCCAAATAGTTGGCATTCAAAAAAGAAAAGAAATTAAAAAATTGAACAACTAAGCCAAACAAGCACCCATATACAAAGAGTTATTAAGCACAATTAGCATATGATGAGCACAATAAATAACACAGAGAGAGTGGCAAAGCCTAAAATGTCTAATCATAACCCAAATAATGGCGAGTTATTTAGGACGGGATTTGTTTGACGGTTTGGACCTTAAAGCAGTTTCTTCTTGAACAGTCTGGTTTTAAAGAAGAGATAGGTTTTGGTTGGAAATTGGTTAAAATTAATATTTGACTTATTTTTTATAATTGGATTTGTTGGATGTGATTAAAAGATTAAAAAAAAAATTTAAATATATTTATATTTTTGTTTGTTTATTTTTAAAAATCCGATCAAATTCGTTTACAAGTTCTATAATGAGGATGAGAGCAATGTAAAAGAAAAAAACGCCATGACCAAATTAGCATCAATCCAAATCCAAATAAGGATTAGAGAAGAATTAGAGAGAGAGAGCGGCCATGCCCAAATGAGAGAAAGAAGCTAACCTCAAACTAGCATATGATGAGCCACCATTGAGAGAGGAGAGAGTGAAAGAGAGAGAGGTGAGATAGCCCCAATTAGCATATAATAAGCCAATTAAGAGAGAGAGAGAGATAGAAAATGAGAAGTCAATTAAGAGAGAGGGAGATCTAGTGCCCAATATAGCAAATGACAGGCCAATTAAGAGAGAGGGAGAGAGAAAGGTAGGGGGTTATGGAGAGTGAGGGCCTAGGCCCCAATATACAATAAATACAAACCAATTGGGACCTTGGCCCAATTTAGAGAGAGAAAAAAAAAGGAAAAGAGAGGACTTGGCCCCCAATTTAAAGAGAAGGAGAGGACCTCGGCTCCTTGTCAATGGGTTGGTGGATTTTTTTTTGTCAAAAATGATATTATTTTAATTGAGATTTTGATCTTGGATTATGTAATTTTTTTTTTAAATCGTTGATTAATAAAGTTCTGAACTTTTATTATAATAATAATAATAACAATAATTAAAAAAAAAAGAGAAAAAAAGCCTCGGCTCCGATTTAAGAGAGAGGAGAGGGAGATGGAGGGGGGTGTCATTGAGTGACGTCACGGTCGGCAATTTTCCATAATAATTAGTGGACGTGGAGGGATACCCATTTAAGCAACACCGACCTTCTAATTCAATGCTCACCGCGTGGGTCCCATACCCCTCACAATCTACTGCCACATGGCAAACTCACTTCAGCCTCACAATTTTACTGCCACGTGGCAAACACACTTACCACTGCAATTGACACCTGGTGACGTGGAATAACAACAACCGTCGGTTTAATCTTGGAAAAACGCTCAACTAATCGGCGATTAATCGAATGCTTTTACGCACAATTATGTTTATCTCTTTTTAAGAATTGGAAAATATTCTGGGATTGATGAGTGCAACGCACCTGTTAAAAGATGTTTTTTTAATGGATGGAAATTTGCAAATTAATCATCTTGATCTTTTTAATTGGAGTAATGACCCTTATGGATTTGAAAAACAAAAGACGGACTTCATGTCTTGCTAGTTTGGGTCCTTGAAAATTTAATTTTCATGATATTCTCCTTAGAAATAAGGCATCTCCAATGGTTTCCACTAATCGATGCTCAAATCAAGTTAAATCTTCCCATTTTTCTCATTTTTTTCTACTTTAATGGGAAAATATCTTCTTAATAAATAGGTAAAAAATTTATTTTAAAAATAATTTTTTCACCCCAATTATCTCTCTCCTAGAAACTACACGTTTTCTCTCTTTGGAATTAACACCACTTAATTACCACTCTAGATTCATTTGACAACGACTAATTATTTTTAAAAAATCCCTATACAATCTTTGAAATTTCAAATTTTATGGTTAGGAGCAGAAATAGATAGAAAAATGAGTTTTAGTGGTAAGTCAAATTCTACAATGGCATATAGTAGTAAGTACCAGGTCAATTCATCTACTTCAAATTATTGGTTTTCAAAACAACGTTTCGATTTTTCAAAAGAAGAGAGAAAAAAAAGGGCAATTTCTTTCCCTAGTGGTGCTAAATGGTACCACCAAAAATAATTTTGAGTTTTAAATTTGACTTTAGAGAGAGAGGGGTTGTTTTGGCCTTTTGGGTTCGAAATAAGTTGTTTCAAAATTCAAAAAGTCAAAAGATTTAATGCTCATCATTCATTTACTCACTTGGGTATATTCACATTAGGGGTATTTTGAGGACCGTAATTCTTGAGATGTAACCTTCTCAACCAACATGTGAGATGCAATTAAAAAAATCCCAAATGGTTTTCTTATCGGGTCTGAAAAAAATAATGTCTCAAAATTAAATTGAAACCATCTAATTTTGGAAGCGTGAGATCCTAGTCTTAGAAAACATAAAATTCAATTTCTTTTTTTCTTTTGGACATTAACATCTAGTAATTTTTATATGGTTCCCAAAATTTAAAATAAAAAAAATCTTCCCAAGCAAGTCTTCTGCGGTAGGGAGTAAGTGTACAATATGTACTCCTGTAAATTTACAATGTAGTCGGTCCTATGGGAGCACAATTTACATGCTCAAGAAATTTTTTTAAAAATATAAGTTTAGAATTTGAAGAAAATGAGATATTATCATTCCTTATAAAAAAAAATTTAAAAAAACTTTGAAATATTATCTTGAGGGTTTTCTCTTTTGTTATTTTTGTCGAATTGGCCGCTATCTATTTTTTTAAATAGTTTAAAAGTTATTTTTTTAAAAATATTAGTGCAGTAAGTGAAAATAAAAATCACAATATAAAGACTGAGGTGTAGGGGTGCTACCACCATAATCCCAGCCCCTTTACCAAAAGAGTTAACTTTCTCTTCTCATTCAGACCTATCCAGATGGTTTCATGTGCTTCTTAATTACTCACTCTACGAATGTTTAGTCAAACAAATAGCATCCATGAGTTAGCTAAAAGCCAATAATCATAACCAATAAAAACAGGTCCATGAGTTAGCTAAAAGGCAATAATCATAACCAATAAAAACAAAACCATTTTTTTTTACCATAACTACTAATATATTGTAACAATCCTAAAATTTAAAAAAAAAAAAAAAAAAAAAAAACAAAGAAAAAAGAAAAAGAAAAAAAAGAGAAAAGATATTTTTAAATAGGTGATAATTCGTATGAGCATGATGGTCCTTAGGGACCATCACTATTTTCAAAAGTTTTTACCTGGTTTAAGCTCTTGCTTGCTGCTTTGCCACGTCCTTTCATGGACGTGGTTTTCATATGTTAAAAACGGACTTTTAACGCGACACTTCAGGTATGAGGTGGAGCCTAATAAAATAATATAATAATATGTTATAATAATTTAAATAGCGGAGGTGAGGACTCCCACCATAGAAAATTTTGAGATCTCTCTCTCTGGTCGAAACACAGTGAACTCCTCTTTCAAGCCGAATTTTTATCGGAAGCTCCCTCTCAAATATTTGTATGTAAGTGACATCATCTTCTTAAAAAATAGTATGTTTTTAATAAATAGTGATATTTCCGTCCAAGATCTTTATTTTATAAGCTTTGTGTGTAAGTGACCCCATTGTCTCGAAAAATAATCCATTCTTTTTAAAAATAAAATGAAATAATTATTTCTACTTATTAACATGAATTTTAGGCGCGATAAATTTTATACGCACGCGACCTCATTATCTTGAAAAATAATCCTTTTAATAAAAAATTGTGATATTTTATCTATGTTAGAAATTTTAAATGCTGTAAATTCTTAGAAAAATAAATTTATTTATTTTTCTTGTCTATTGTTAAAAAATTTTAGATACTGTAAAATTATTAAAAATAAATGTGATATTTCTACTGTTAGTAAAATTGTGGGAATTCTTTCTACTGTTTTTGAATATTTAGACATTGTAAATTTCATGTGCAAATGACTGCCTTATTATTTGAAAACTGATATTTTTGCATTTGATTATAGCATCGTCTGTGAAATGTTCATTTGTCAATGGATATCCCATAAATTGTGATAATTCCGTATTCTTGAATTTCTATAAGAGTTTTTGTATACATATTAAATTGACAATTATGCTAGACTGTCTTTACGAACTGCTACTTTTCTAAATTTGAGCCCAAAATATTTGATTGGTTATTTTTGAAATGTTATTAAAAGTGAATGTTATTAATGGTTTCAGTGAGATTCATATTAATGATTTCAGTGATACGTTGAGTACATGATATTGCTGCGTTCGAATGTTTAAAGAGATTTAGAAATACTTTAAGTATACAAGTGGACTCATCTGGCTCGCCGGTGAGGTATAAGTGGACCTATCCGGGACGCCGGTAGGGATTAAGTGGACTCATCCGGTACACCGGTGAAGTATAAGTGGACCTGCAGGGATTAAGTGGACCTATCTGGGACGCCGATAGGGATTAAGTGGACCCATCAGGACGCTGATTGGGTATATAGGTGATCTACTTGAGACGCCAGTAGGGTATTTTGTGGAATCTTTTTAATTATGCATTGATGTTAAAATGTGATATGTATTTCAATTATTCGAATTATACTTAATTATGCATTTTGAAAGTGAAACTGTTAATGCATTCCTGTTAATAGATCGCCTTTTTGAAAATATTGATATCTTTCAATCATGATTATTTTTAGGATTATGATGATCACTTACTGAGTAGCCAAACTCATCAAATTATGGTAAACAATTTTTCAGGATAAATGCGGATTCATTTTGAGTGCTAGTCAAGATCAACCTTGGAAGATATTGTTGTTGTGATAACTTTCTTTTGTTACCTAGTAAGAATTTGCCACTGTAAATTTGTCCTATCAAGAAATATATATATGTTTTGACTGTCATATCTCAAGAATATCAGTATTGTAAATTCTTGGGGTGTGACAATTATGGTATCAGAGCAATAGGTTTAAGATTCTTAGGAATGGAAATTTAAAAAGAATGTACTTAAAATCACATTTATTGTGTGTACAGACCGGGACAAAGTCAAGATCCAGAATAGCTGAGGCTAATATGGAAGGAATTCACAAAGCCTTGAAAAATATGGTTACTCTAATGCAACATCAGATGGAAAACAACAATCCACCCAGGCAGTCAGTTATAGGAAATGGTGGGAGTAATATCGAACAATTTAAGAAATTGAACTCACCTTCTTTTAAGGGTGCTGTAAACCCACTGGAAGCCGAGGGATGGATTATGCAATTGGAAAAAATATTCGAGGTTATGGAATGTCCTGATGATAAGAAGGTGGCCTTGGCAGTTTTTATGTTAGAAGGTGAGGCACAACACTGGTGGCAAATGGCAAAAGGAGTATTGGTCAAAGAAAATAAACCCTTGACTTAGGAAGTATTTCTAGAGGCATTTAATGAAAAGTATTTCTCAGATTTTATTCGAGACAAAAAAGAAATGGAATTTTTAGAATTAATCTAAGGAAATAGGACAGTAGCACAGTACGAGACCAAGTTTACTGAATTGACCAGGTTTGCACCACATATGATTAACAATGAGGCAAGAAAGGTGAAGAAATTTGAAAGGGGTCTAAGGCCAGCTATTAGAAGCAGAATATCAGTCTTGAAATTGAGAACTTATACTGAAATAGTGGATCGAGCCCAAATTGTCGAAAAAGATTTTGAAGATTACCAAAAGACGAAAAATCAGAAAAGTCATGTTAGACCTACATCATCTAATCGACAACAGTTTGAAAGGCCAAACAAGAAGCCAAGGCCCTCCCCATTTCAAAACCCAATAGAACCATATAGAAAATGTGGGAAAAACCATGGATCAAGCCCTTGTTATTGGAATACCGGAGCCTATTTTAAATGTGGAAAATTGGGACACCAGATTAGACAATGTCCTAGCTTACAGACACAACAGCTTCCAAAGCAGGGAGAGATAGCCCCACAGCCTCAGATGAAGGGAAGAGTATTTGCGATTACCGAGCAAGACGTTCAGGCCTCAAAATTAGTGATCCAAGGTACTCTTACTATCTTCCAAAAAGTAGCTCATGTTTTGATTGATCCTGGATCTACTCATTCATTTGTGTCACAACACTTTGCATGCCACTTAAGGGTAGAACCAGAACAATTAGAATACATTCTAGAGGTAGCCACACCGATGGAAAAGTCAATTAACACTAATATATTGTACAAATCATGTGTAATAAAGATAGAAGCCACTTAAGGGTAGAACCAGAACAATTAAAATATATTCTAGAGGTAGCCACACCGATGGAAAAGTCAATTAACACTAATATATTGTACAAATCATGTGTAATAAAGATAGAAGAAAAGGAACTGTTCGTTGATTTAATACTCTTGGAAATTCAAGATTTTGATGTAATCTTAGGCATGGATTGGCTTTCTGCATATCATGCAAGTATTGATTGTTATAAGAAAATTGTTACCTTTAGTATTCCGAATCAACCAGTATTTTACTTCAATGGTGTCAAATAAGACTCCCCATTATATTTAATCTCTTGTATTCGGGCTAATCGCCTCTTTCGAAAAGGGTGTCAAGGCTTTCTTGCCTATATCAAAGAAGATAGGAAAGAAGAAATAAATTTGGATACCACTCCGGTTATCCGAGAATTTCCTGACGTTTTTCCAGAAAAATTGCCACGATTACCGCCTGACAGGGAAATTGAATTCTCCATTGAATTATTGCCAGGGGTAGCACCAATTTCTAAGGCACCTTACAGAATGGCACCTGCAGAACTTAAGGAACTGAAACAACAATTGGAAGAATTATTAGATAAAGGTTTTATCAGGCCCAGTGTGTCACCTTGGGGTGCTCCAGTACTGTTTGTCAAAAAGAAAGATGGGACTATGAGATTGTGTATTGATTATAGACAGTTGAACCAAGTGACAGTGAAAAATAAGTATTCATTACCTAGAATTGATGATTTATTTGATCAATTCCAAGGATCACAAGTATTTTAAAAAATTGATCTTAGATCTGGATACCATCAGCTTAAGATTAAAAGTGAAGATGTTCCCAAGACAGCTTTCAGAACAAGGTATGGCCCTTATGAATTTTTAGTCATGCCTTTTGGATTAACCAATGCACCGGCTGCATTTATGGATTTGATGAATCGGATCTTTAGGCCCTTTTTGGATAAATTTATTGTGGTATTCATCGATGATATTTTAATTTATTCCAATAATTAGAAGGAACATGAGCAGCATGTAAGAATGGTATTGCAAATATTACGAGAAAAGAAATTGTATGCCAAACTTAGTAAATGTGAATTTTGGCGTGAACAAGTGACATTTTTAGGACATGTTATATCAAAAGAAGGTCTATCAGTTGATCCTTCAAAGGTTGAAGCCGTTGT
This sequence comes from Amborella trichopoda, assembly GCF_054954075.1. NCBI lineage: Eukaryota > Viridiplantae > Streptophyta > Magnoliopsida > Amborellales > Amborellaceae > Amborella > Amborella trichopoda. The sequence continues at coordinate 43,798,722 of NC_142343.1, read as the reverse complement.
TAATTGGAAACAACCAAGTAATATGACTGAGGTTCGAAGCTTTTTGGGATTGACAGGATATTACAGAAAACTTGTAGAAGGATTTTCTCGAATCGCAACCCCATTGACTCGATTGACACAGAAAAATGTCAAATTTGAGTGGACAAGTGAATGTGAGGAGAGTTTTCAAGAACTAAAAGCTCGATTAACTTCAGCACCTATTTTAACTATTCCTGAGGGGAGTGGGGGATTTGTGATTTATAGTGATGCTTCACATAAAGGCTTGGGATGTGTATTAATGCAATATGGGAAAGTAGTGGCATATGCATTCTGACAGTTGAAAGAATATGAGAAAAAATATCCAATTCTTGACTTAGAGCTAGCTGCAATAGTATTCGCTTTGAAAATATGGAGGCATTATCTATATGGTGAGCAATTCGAAATATACATGGATCATAAGAGTTTGAAATACCTCTTCTCTCAGAAGGATTTAAATATGCGGCAGATAAGATGGATGGATTTCTTAAAAGATTATGATTGTACAATCCATTATCATTAAGGAAAAGCTAACATTGTGGCCGACGCTCTAAGTAGAAAATCTACGGGAGTCTTAACTCATCTAATGATCTAAGAAATGAGATTGTTAGAGGAAATAGTGGATTGGCATCCAACTCCGTCCATTAATGGTGTGGTAAGTATGATTGCCAACATTAAGGCAGAACCCCAATTAATCCAACAGATTCGATTGGCACAAAAGAAAGACCCTCAGCTTATAACAATTATAGAAGAGGTGAAGCAAAGAAAGAGAGATGAATTCTCTATATGTAGTGAGGATTTACTAAGATTCAAAGGTTGGGTTTGTGTCCCGAATGATGAGTGTGAAAAAAACTATCTTGAAAGAAGCACATCATTCTTATTATACGATACATCCCGGAAGTATTAAAATGTATCAGGACCTGAAGAAAACCTTTTGGTGGAATAATATGAAAAAAGAGGTAGCACTATTTGTGTCTAAATGCCTAACATGCCAGCAAGTAAAAGCTGAACATCAAAGGCCCGCTGGGTTGTTACAGCCTTTACCCGTGCCAGAATGGAAGTGGGAGTACATCTCTATGGATTTTGTCTCTGGCTTGCCTAGAACAAATTCAGGACATGATAGCATTTGGGTCATTGTGGACCGGTTGACCAAAGCTGCCCACTTTCTACCGATTCGTACGACATACCCTTTGGATCGACTGGCCCAGTTGTACATTAAGGAAATAGTGCGGTTGCTTGGAGTTCCTATCAGTATTGTATCGAACAGGGATACTCAATTTACTTCTAAATTTTGGGCTAGACTACAGTCAGCCATGGGGACGAGACTCACGTTTAGTACTGCCTTTCACCCCCAAACTGATGGACAATCAGAGAGGACCATCCAAACCTTGGAAGATATGCTGAGGGCCTATGTTATTGACTTTACAGAAAGCTGGAATAACCATTTACCCCTAATTGAGTTTGCTTATAATAATAGCTTCCAAGCCAGTATTCAGATGACACCATATGAAGCCCTGTATGGAAGGAAATGCAGGTCACCCATATGTTGGGACGAGGTTGGTGAAAGAAAGCTTTTGGGGCCAGAAATTGTCTAGATAACTACAGATAAAATAGCATTAATTCTTGAAAGGCTCAGAACAGCTCAGTTTCGATAAAAGAGTTATGCCGATAACCAAAAAAGAGATCTTGAATTTGAAGAAGGTGATCGAGTTTTCCTAAAAATCTCACCAATAAAGGGCATTATGAGATTCGACAAGAAAGGAAAGTTGAGCCCACGTTACATCGGACCATTTGAAATCCTGGAAAGAATCGGAGGTGTCGTTTATAGACTTATCTTACCACCCGAATTGGCAAACGTCCATAATGTCTTTCATGTATCTTCACTACGAAAATATCAGCCCGACCCATCCCATATCTTGAAATATGAACCTTTACTGACCAGGAAGAACTTATCCTTCATTGCGCAGCCAATTTTGATATGGGATAGAAGAGTGCAAGTGTTGCACAAGAAGGAGATTCCTTTGGTCTGTGTATTATGGCAGTACCATTCAAGAGAGTCGACTTGAGAACGAGAAGACGATATCAGAGAAAAATACCCCTATCTTTTTCAGTAATCAGGTACACAAATTTAGAGGACTAAATTTCTTTAAACAGGGAAGAATGTAACAATCCTAAAATTTCAAAAAAAAAAAAAAAAAAGAAAAAAAAAAGAAAAAAAAGAAAAGATACTTTTAAATAGGTGATGGTTCGTATGAGCATGATGGTCCTTAGAGACCATCACTATTTTCAAAATTTTTTACCTGGTTTAAGCTCTTGCTTGCTGCTTTGCCACGACATGGTTTTCATATGTTAAAAACGGACTTTTAACGCGACACCTCTGGTATGAGGTGGAGCCTAAAAAATAATATAATATGTTATAAGAATTTAAATAGGGGAGGTGAGGACTCCCACCATAGAAAATTTTGAGATCTCTCTCTCTGGTCGAAACACAGTGAACTCCTCTCTCGAGCCGAATTTTTATCGGAAGCTCCCTCTCAAATATTTGTGTGTAAGTGACATCATCTTCCTGAAAAATAGTCTGTTTTTAATAAATAGTGATATTTCGGTTCAGGATCTTTATTTTATAAGTTTTGTGTATAAGTGATCTCATTGTCTCGAAAAATAATCTATTCTTTTTAAAAATAAAATGAGATAATTATTTCTACTTATTAACATGAATTTTAGGCGCGATAAATTTTATGCGCACGTGACCTCATTATCTTGAAAAATAATCGTTTTAATAAAATTTGTGATATTTTATCTATGTTAGAAATTTTAAATGCTGTAAATTCTTAGAAAAATAAATTTATTTATTTTTCTTGTCTATTGTTAAAAAATTTTAGATACTGTAAAATTATTAAAAATAAATGTGATATTTCTGCTGTTAGTAAAATTGTGGGAATTCTTTCTACTGTTTTTTAATATTTAGACATTGTAAATTTCATGTGCAAATGACTGCCTTATTATTTAAAAACTGATATTTTTGTATTTGATTATAGCATCGTCTGTGAAATGTTCATTTATCAATTGATATCCCATAAATTGTGATAATTCCGTATTCTTGAATTTCTATAAGAGTTTTTGTATACATATTAAATTGACAATTATGCTAGACTGTCTTTACGAACTGCTACCTTTCTAAATTTGAGCTCAAAATATTTGATTGGTTATTTTTGAAATGTTATTGAAAGTGAATGTTATTAATGGTTTCAGTGAGATTCATATTAATGATTTCAGTGATACGTTGAGTACATGATATTGCTGCTTTCGAATGTTTAAAGCAATGGTTTAAAAAACAGATCAGTGACCCGGATCGAGCTTCCAAAAAACCGATTCAGATCGGCGAATCGGCGATCCGGATCGGGAATCGGGTGAATCGGTCAGAATAAAGCTTAAAAAAAATCCGAAAAAATTATTAAAATTCATTATAAATATTGTTTTTTAGGAATTCAATAAGAAATAAGGGTACTCCATTAAGAATTTTCATGTTTTTGAATGAATATGCGAATATTGATATGTTCTTTCCCTGCATGAACCGCCATTCAGTATTTAATTTACATCACACAAAAGGATAAACATATAATTATCATGGAATAAGTATATCAACATACATGGACTACAATAAAGCATAAAATTAGTAACATATGATCTAAAAATAAAATGATAGACGACATTATTGTTCTTCTTGGTCACGCTGGTGCCATTGATTGAATTCGTTTAACAATTCATTGATTCGATCTAAAAACGAATCATCGATATTAGCAGGCGTCTGACTATTCCTAAATCCTTGAGTGTTAGTGTTTTGTTGTGTTCCCAATCTAAAATCCCTGAAGATTGTCTATCCTTCATGCTCACCTGCACTGTCGTGCTCATCCCTACACTGTTGCTGTTGGGACTCGATATGTGAATAATATGGCTGGGATAGGGTGGCATCAGAATCATCATCTCTCTCATTTTCTCTTTGAATAATATGGATTAAAAAAAAAAAAAACAAATTTTCAAAAAAATCGATCATGGATTAAAAAAAAAAATCACAAATTTTCAAAAAATTCTATCATGGATTACAAAAAAAAATTCGATCATGGATTAAAAAAAAAAAATCACAAATTTTCAAAAAATTCTATCATGGATTACAAAAAAAAATTCGATTACGGATTAAAAAAAAAAAATCACAAATTTTCAAAAATTCAATCATGGATTACAAAAAATTCGATCATGGATTACATAAAATTCGATCATGGATTACATAAAATTCGATCATGGATTACAAAAAAAAAAAAACAAAAAAAAACAAAAAATTCAATCGTGGATTACAAAAAAAGAAAAAAACAATTCGATCATGGATTACAAAAAACTCTATCATGGGTTACAAAAAAAGCAAAAAACAAAAAATTCGATCATGGATTACAAAAAAAAAAACAAACATTTCGATCATGGATTACAAAAAGAAAACAAACATTTCGATCATGTATTACAAAACATTTGATCATGGATTACAAAAAATTCTATCATGGGTTACAAAAAAAAAAACAAAAACAAAAAATTCGATCATGGATTACAAGAAAAAAAAAACAAACATTTCGATCATGGATTACAAAAAATTCGATCATGGATTACAAAAAATTCTATGGGTTACAAAAATTTGATCATGGATTACAAAAAAAAAAAAACAATTCAATCATGGATTACAAAAAAATCGATCAAGTATTACAAAAAAATCTATCATGGATTACAAAAAAAAAATAAAAATTCCGTACGGGAATCGCCGATTCACTGTACAGACTCGCCGATTCCGTACAGTGAATCGATGAGTCACTGTATAGAATCGTCCGGTCCTCTCTAGAACCGGACGATTCCCGTTTTTTTCGTCGATTCGATCCGTCCATGGCGATTCCCGAGTCGAACCGGGCGAGTCCGGTTCGACTCGACGTTTTTTTAAACACTGGTTTAAAGAGATTTAGAAATACTTTAAGTATGCAAGTGAACTCATCCAGCTTGCTGGTAAGGTATAAGTGGACCTATCCGGGACGCCGGTAGGGATTAAGTGGACTCATCCGGTACACCGGTGAGGTATAAGTGGACCTGCAGGGATTAAGTGGATCTATCTGGGACGCCGATAGGGATTAAGTTGACCCATCAGGACGCTGATGGGGTATATAGGTGACCTACTTGGGACGCCAGTAGGGTATTTTGTGAAATCCTTTTAATTATGCATTGATGTTAAAATGTGATATGTATTTTAATTATTCGAATTATACTTAATTATGCATTTTTGAAAGTGAAACTGTTAATGCATTCCTGTTAATAGATCTCCTTTTTGAAAATATTGATATCTTTCAATCATGATTATTTTTAGGATTATGATGATCACTTACTGAGTAGCCAAACTCATCAAATTATGGTAAACATTTTTTCAGGATAAATGCAGATTCATTCTGAGTGCTAGTCAAGATTAACCTTAGAAGATATTGTTGTTGTGCTAACTTTCTTTTGTTACCTTGTAAGAATTCGCCACTGTAAATTTGTCCTATCAAGAAATATATATATGTTTTGACTGACACATCTTTAGAATATCAGTATTGTAAATTCTCGGGGTGTGACATATATCCTACTAATTTATAACATCGAATACAAATATAAAGGGACAACAAAGCATGCCATTAAAGCTAAACCTTGCCAGCCTCTAAAACAATAATAAAGCATCACGAGCAACCCCTTGTGTGGCTTAGGTATCAACCTTCTCATTAGATTTTCTAAACAGTTAGTGCTACACGAATGATACTTTCAATCTCCTATATAGGGTGTGCCTTAGCATGAATATATAATGTTAGATCACAATTCATGATACAGATATGACAAAAGTTTTTCTGTGGCTGCTAACCAAACAAAAGTTTTTTCGTGGCTGCTAACCAAACACTATTGCCCTCATTTCTCATCCAAGCTTGAAAACGACAAATAATTATTGTAAAAGACCTCCAAATGATTTTACCCACTTTGGGTAACAATGGGAGATTCAAATGGTCTATGGTATGTCATGGAAGGTTTAGCCAAATATCCATCTTCCAGTAATACTGGCATCCATATTCCTTAGGTAAAAAGACATGATAAGAAAAGATGATCTCCTTATTCACCTTGCTTACACAATATACAGACACTCACTGTTATATGTCTGCTTTTTATTAGCTTATTATCCACCATAAACTAAAAATATTCAAACTAAGAAAAATTGTTTTTTTTTTTTTTTAGGGGTGAATATGTTTTCTTTGCTTTCTTTGTAACTTAAAGCTGTTTTCTTATAGATAATTTTGTTATATTATGTGCTTGACACAAATATAAGTGTTAGGAACATCAACTTTAAAATTGATCATTGAGACATGCTGTCAATTGACCAAGTGTTAGAAATGCCAAACTCCAATTTAACCTTATGAAATGTCGTATATGGAAGATGGAAGGTGGGAATTCAATTGATATCAGGGGTGCATTTGTTTCCATTGAAATTTCAGCAAAATGACCCATTTCCCACGTTTGTGGAATGAAAAAGCTGCTCCACCCACTTTCATAGAAATGAACCCACATACTGCTGCTATAGAAATAAATGATATTTTGTAGAAAATCTATTTCGTTTAGGTCGAGATATAAAAAAAAGAATTCAATTTACGAAAGATCTATCTCTGTTGAATTTATTTTCCAATATAAATTTCATAATTGACAAACCTTTTGTAGAATGGGCTTTGAAAAGAAAAGTCAACAAAAAGTCTGTTTTTAAATCTCTTTCATATATTTTCCTTTGTTTTAAACTTGTCCAATAAGGTTTAGGTCCTCCTAAATTTTTGTCCCATAAATCTAATATCAATTTTTAATATTTTTAAATTATACCAATCCAACGATCTATCACAAAAAATAGAGTGGATTTTAAACTCTTTCTTTACCATGATTCTTCTTAGCTGGTGCACCAAAATTTTCTGACGTAAAAATTGCATGAAATTTCAGCCCTAAGAAACACGCAAACTCGGCGATTTCTTTGACTCATTACGGTAAATATCTCCAAGAAACTCAAATAATCGGCGATGTTTTCAACTTAAGTCGTTACTAGCGGTGCAATGCCGGGATCCCACTCGACCTAAGTGCCACCTCAGCGTCGCGTATAATTAAATACGCGGTGAGCCTTCCTTGCTTTGGTTAATGACGAAAATAGCACTGTCTTTTTCTAATATGACCTAGATATCCGAACCTTTTAAAAAAGGACAAAATAGCCTATTCTTTCGCCAGAATAACAATGATACCCTTGTTAGTTATTGTTTGATTGGGAAATCCATCACGAAAAAAATTTATATAAAGATGCTATCTTATAACGTAGAACTACGGATGTCTTTCAAAAATCCATAAAAAAAAAATAGTTTTAATATTGAAAAACCCTTTGATTGATCATCGAGATGTATATCTATGAAAAATAAAAAGATTTTAAGTCTCGGTAATAGCGCATTTTACAACATATTATCTACACCATCCATTTTCAAGATTTTTTATATGTTTATAAATCTATTTGATTTTAAACATTTTTTAAATTTAAAATTATATAATTACATATAAAAATAGATTTTGAGATAATCTTAAAAAAAATTTACATCAAAATTATATACTATGATAAAATTTGAAAGGCACCTTACCTCTACACCTACGGAGGCATCCATATGCCAACCGCACCCATTTATCAAAGTATCTATGAGAGGAACTATTTATATTACATATATTTTTGTTTAGTAATTTAAAAAGGGTTTGCATACAATGAGGTTATTTACATTTTGTATAAAGAGGTCATAATTACTTATAACCATTCCATGTGAAATCTGATAGCTGGGGTGTCTTACAAAATTTGAGAAAATTTCTTTTGAACTTTGAGCTTAGTTAATGAAATAAATGCAGCCACTCAATTTCACATCCAATGGTCAAGATTAATTGTGACCACTTTGTACCAAAGGTAAATGGTTTCATCATATACTTCTCCATTTAAAAATGCTATTAAATTACAAGTGACCATATTTCATAAAAATCGGTTAAGTACTAAATAGTTGATAACTTGTGTATTCGACATTTTTCTCATTTTGATTTGAATTTCTCAATTATTTTATAATTTTTAGCAAAAAGGTTTATGAAAATTAACATAGCAAGTCATAGAATATGAATAAAAATAGTATATCTTGCAACACATTATCTAGATCGTCCATTTTCAAGATTTTTATATGTTTATAGATCTACTTGATTTGAACCATTTTTCGAGTTTAAAAATTTATAATTAGAGATGAAAATAGTTTCTCAAGCCATCCTAATAATTCTTGATACCAAAATTACATTTATAATAAAAGTTGGAGGTGCTCCTTAATTTGATTGTTTAAGGTTGCAACCTTATGCAAACTACACACTTTAAATAACATAGAGGAAAGCACAAGGATGAATCCTTTACGTACGATTGCTCACAACTTGACTGTAAAACCGTAAAATTTATAGTCTTAAGCCTAATGAACATAATTTCTATATCATTACTATCGCTAGGTTGATGTTCAAGACCTTAGCTTAGTGAAACAAAACACAAAAAATGAAATATGCAATTTTTGTTTCATCTTGATCAATCTTCCATGCCGATCGTAAATAGTTGGGATAAGACTTTGATGATGATAATTTGATCAATCATCCAACCAAAGATATAAAGACCATTGTAATGCAGTAGGATCTCAAAAATACATTGGTCTATATGGTCGTAATGGATATGAAGGCTGTAATGTTATTTTAAAGATGAAATTCATCAGAATTTACAAAAGATATTAATTATTTAATATTTTATATAAATCATGTTATTTAATTTCAAAATTCGATTAAAACGCACATAACCATGTGGAATAGTTGAAAAAATAAATTATCAAATTATTAAAAAATAGGTGTATTTTGATAAAGTTTTAAACCTCAGCTCAAGCACGTGAATTCCTTCGTGAATTCCTTTGTATGTCATAAAGAAGAAAAAGAATTTCAAGTCCAAAAATTAGTATATCTTATAACAAGTTCGCTTGACCATCTAGTTTCAAGAATTTAAAGTGTTTTGATTTGCTCAATCTCTATTATATTTATTAATATAATAATTTTAAATTTTATAATAAGCCATAAAAATAGATTTTCAAACAATCATAAGTTTCTCGTACCGCAATATATTTTAAAGTGTACGTTACGACATTTTGTGTTAGGTTAGGGTATTTTAGTAATTTTCACTGATGTTCTCTTTTGCTTTGACGTTATCTGTCTCTGTTTAAGCGTCTGAGCGACTCTGCCACTTGACAACGGGAGGTGGAGTCACCACTACGAACCTTCTTTTCTCGGTCAAATTTCTCTCTCTCTTTCTAAAATCAATTCTCTCTCTAAAACTCTCTCTCTCTCTCTCTCTATCTCTCAAATTCTCTCTCCCTCTCTCTATCTCTCAAATTCTCTCTCTCTATCTCTCAAATTCTCTCTCTCTAAGTTCAGTGACCAATTTCAGGTCAATACCCGTTCTCTCTCTCTGTCTCTTGGAGCAATTCAGTGTCCATTTTCACGTCAACCCTCTCTCTTTCTCTCTCTAAATCCGTCGCTTAAGTTCCAGTCAATCCTTCCAGATTACGCTGTCTCTCTAAAGCACGCTTTAGTGTCTGAGCTTTATTTAAAGTGTCCATTTTCTTCTTCATATTCTGCATCATTTTTTGCTCTGTTTCCTCAAAATCCCCCCTTTTCTCTCTACTTCCATTTTAAAAAATCATTTTGTCCATTTCACCATAAAAAAACCCATTTTTTTTCATATGTGTTTACCTCATATCCATTTGATTATATCGTTTGGGATCTCTTAAGAATGTTTCTATTTGCATGTTAGTATGCAATATTTTTCGTCCATTTTCCTGAAATTGTTTCTGCATTTTCTTGTATTATTTCATTGCAGATTATGAAGTTTTTGAAGTATAAATTGCATTTCATAACTGTTATTGTTTCTTATCATTCAGTGAATCTTGGGTTATTTGTGATTGCTCTGCATTTTTCCTGTGAAAGATTTTGAAAATTGACGGGTTTCTGAGGTCTTTGTGTCATTTACTTTTCATTGGAGTCTCTGCAATTTCAGTTTTTTTTTCAATATTTGTATTTCTCTGCTGAAAAATGAGGTTTTTTATATTGGGTTTAGATATCTGAATTTAATACAGCTCTCGAAAATTTTTGTACACAAATTTTGGGTTTTTTTTCTTTTTGTTGTTTTTCCCATGTACATTGAAAAAGGTCCTAAGTTTTTCATGGAGAGTTCTGTGTCCTTGTCCAAGTTCTAGGGTATTGTTTTTTACAATTCCTGTAACTGTTGAACATCTGAGCTCTTTAACATAAACTCAGAACATTTAGGGTTTCTTGGTATTTACTTGCATTTGCTTTTTCCAGGAAAAGTGTCTTTTTATGCAGAAGTCTCCATCTCCATTTGAGATCTAGGGCTTTTTCTCTGGTTTTTCACCATTTAAGGAGTTTTTGGTTGCATAAGGATTGATGATAATCGAAATTTCAGTCTCAAGTAGCTTCAAAATTCATGGCCACTGTTGCTAGAGTTCGTCTGGTCTATTGTCCGAATTGTCATCACCTTCTTCCGGAATTACCAAATATTCCTGTTTACCAGTGTGGGGGATGTGGAACAACTCTCCAAGGTAAGCTCAATGCCCATTTTGGCTTGGTTGTCCAACAATAATTATTGTTTATGATCATTTACTTCTCATAGTTCTTATAGTATTTTTTTTTTTCTTTTGATTTCTAATTTTTTTGTTTGATTGATCTTTGGGTATTACTTCGCACTGATGTTGTCTGGCCTAAAATTTCCATATATAACTCTTTTTTGGTATGATTGTTGCATTTCTGCGTTTGTTACTGGAAATTTTCCTTATAATATAGTGGTTTCTTCAATTCAGTGGTGAATTTTTCCTTATAATATGGTGGTCTGTTCAATTCAATGCTTATGCTTTATGTGGTAATCAGATGCTTCTTTAGATTTTTTCAAAGCCTTTCTTTTGTTTTGTTTCTTAATGAGATTAGAGTTCAATAAGTTCATGCTTCTTCCAACATTGTGCAGTGGAATTCATGATGAATACTTGTTCATATTATTGGGAAATAAGTGGAAATTTCCCAATTACATTAAAATTCGTGGATTAAAATCTTCTTGGTCTTTCTGTTTCTTTTTTCCCCCCCTTTTCCATGCCGTTTTTTTCTCTTTTTGGCGACTTGTCTCTCATTTTACTGGTTTAATTTGTTCTTATACATTATGTAGTTTTATATCCTGATATTCGTGTCTTTTGCAGCAAAAAATGGGGCCCTTCCAGCCCTCACCTCCTCTAAAGCAATAGAAGACAACTCAACTCAAAATCAATCCATTGTATGTCCCATTAAAAATGGATCAAATGCTTCAAGCAAAGTTCTCACAATTTGCTCAGATGAGGCTTCTACATCAGGTTCTGAGCATGTAAGTGATCGACTTGACCCACACAAAGAGATCGGCTGGTCTAAAACAAATGGGGATTCAGGATTTCCATCATCTCCAGATGTGATTAATCATAGAGGAAAGGAGGCAGCTTTTGAGAATGGGGAGCTGTGTCCAAGGAATAAAGCAGAAACCCCACAAGATAATTCAAAGCAAATGAGAAATGGAGAAAATAAGGAGATCTCTTCGCCACCTCAAAGGGCGCAAACGCGTAACGGAGAACAGCAGGAGGCTTCTCCAAAGAGAAACCCATCCATTGTTTCTCCTCACAGGCGAGCTCTTGGATATCGATCTCAATATATGGGATCTAGAGAGAAACTTAAGGGTCTAGAAACTTATGGTAATCATGAAGACACTTTTGAGTGTATGAGCAATAGCAATGCTTCAAGACCCAGCAGTGGCTCTTCTTTTGGTGACCAAAAGGTTTATCTCTCTAGAAAAGCCTTTCTTAAACAAGACGGGGGATTTTATGGGTCACCCAGAAATGGAAGGGAATTAAGTAATTCAGATTCCTTTCAGAGCTGGGGTAATGGGAGTAGCCCTAACTGGAGTTTGGATGGGTCAGAACCTCCTATGTATGAGATGCACGACCATGAAGGGAGGAATTTTGATAAGTTTTACCCAATGCCAGATCAAGTGCCATTTCGAAGAGATGGGTTTTCAAGGGGTCAACAAACTGAACCTATGTATCGAGATGAGGGTCCATCGAACTACGTGGAGGATCACATTCATGATGGGTTCTTTAGACCCCGCATGCATAGAGGAAAACCAGCTCATGTAGACAATCGGGGTATCCTGGCTTATGAGGCTGATCAAGATTCTTTGTTTCATGCTGGTTCTTATTTTGGGTCTGATAAGATTTTCAGTAATCATAGGGGAGCTCACCAAGATATGTATTGGCCTCATGGTTTTGAACATGAACCTCCACATTATTCCCCTAATTATGCCATTGCAGAGGGTCCAAGATTCTATAGGCACCCTCATGGAGCTCGTGTTAATGGAAAAATGTCACCATGGCCTTATGGGCTCTCTCAAATGCCTCCTGGTTATTCATATATGGATATGGATCGAGAATCTCCAAATGCGCATGCACATAGCCCCATTCCCAACCCAATGTGCTCTTGCTTACATTGCTACAATGAAAATTGGCAGAATCCTGGACAAATTGTATGTAGTCATGGATGTTGTAGGGCTGGTAGTCACAATATGCATTCCCATCCTTATGGTCCTAGTCCTATGGATTCCCCATTCCATGTTCATAGCCATAATATGCACCCTTGGGAGCATAATATGCACTCAAAAGAGAAAAGGTTAATGGAGTTTGAGCCTGCAAATAGTCACTACAAAGAGAAGGGGAACATGAAAAGAGGAATGGGATCCAAAGGGGAGGCTTGTCATTGCAGGCCTATAGCAAGTGGTGCTCCATTTGTGACTTGCTACAAATGCTTGCGGTTGCTTCAGCTACCTGAAAATTTCCATGTCTCCAGGAAGAAACACTACAAACTGAAATGTGGTGCGTGTTCTAGAGTGCTTTCATTTTCTCTAGAAGAGGGAGGGAAAATGGTACCAAAACCAGCAAAAAGTGAGAGCTCTCAAGGTGAGTTGGGGTCTATATCTCGTGGTAGTGCTACTTGTTCAGATACTTCTAAGCCTATGCCAGTCAATGAGGACCATTTGCAAGAGGAGCCAACTTCTGTTTCTGAAGATTATGACAATTCAGTCGGTAAAAATTACTCTACTGAGAGCAAAACTGCCTTCCCTTCTTCATTTCCCTACCCCCAAGATAATCCGAATGAGAGAAAGCACTTAGCAAGTGATTCTCCCAAGCTGATCAAAGATAGAATTGATACAACTAATGAGCCAAGAGAGGTGCCCAGAGGAGGAAAACAGTCATTGGGAACACCCGTTCCAGGCTCCCCACTTCATGAGCATTTTGGGTATTCTTCACCTAGTGAATTGCTTCGTAAGACTGATTCAGAGAGGAAGAGTCTTGAACATAGTGATCGGCATAAGGATTCGGAACCTGAAGAATCTCCAGATACCACGGAAATCAGTGAAGAAAGTGATGACCCATCAAAGAAGTCAAGTAAAGGTGGTGATGCATCTATTGGGGGGTTTATAAAGAAAAAGTTGAGAGACTTGGGTCAAGGATTGGAAAGTATGAAGTTGAAGGTCTCAGTAAATGGCAAACCTATACCAGACAGTCTGGTTACGAAGGCTGAGGAGAAAGCGGGGTCTATTCAGGCAGGAAACTATTGGTAAGTTCAACGCTGTGTCCTGCCTATGGTGTGTATAGATATACACTTCTTTTGGGTAGTTCAAAGATAGGAATTGAACTTGAGATTCAGCATTGCTAAAGTCAACTGCTAACAACTCAAGCCCAAGTCCGATTCCTAACTTTGTATAGTGATTTTGTTACTCAGCTCTTGAATATGGTTAAGGTAGTTGCATTTCTTCTCTTACCCAGAAACATGCTAGATTTTTCTTGGTTATTTCTAAACTTTCACTCAAAATGATATAAGGGACTGATTTTCTTATCTTATCCATGGCATGGATAAGAATATTTGCTTTCCTTCCATAGCATTAGGTGCTATGGAATGTTTGGACTTTGGAGGTCAGACTCTGAATACAACATGTAAAGGGGATATCTGACTGCGGAACCTGCATGTGGAGGTCCATTGTTTTGTTTGTATAAAATGGTCAAATACGTGTACATGTGTTTGTTTATGTATCTTACATAATCTGTGTGTTGTAAAATACAAATTCATTTAGTTGTTGCTATACTTGTAATTATTTCAGATGTGAGGTTTAGTTCCATACTCTAGAGTCCCTGATGTAAACCCCATGTCTCTGGTCCTTTTATTAATGTGAACAAGTCGAGATGTAATTCTCAAAAAAACGAGTCAAGATGTGGTATATGCAGCAGTTGGGAGCTTTTCATTCATCAGAGCCCCAGCTTTTTATGTATAAGACTCAATATGTATTATAGTATCATTTATCTGTCATAATTATGAGTACGGTGTGTATCTTTTACATTTATTTTTACGTTGTGTCAGTGCTTGATTGGCGTGGATGGTGACATATAATAAATCATAAATCCGTCATTCATGAGTTCAAACCGTGTGTTTCATTACAAGGTTACGTCTGGTGCATGCTTTATCTTTGTGCTTCACTATTCAGCAGATCTTGGCACATTATCCGGTAGCAAATGTACTGAATGTAATTTTAAAGATTAACAATCCACAACCCATTGGACATACTTTTTCTATCATATTTTGACTGGTGCTTATGGATATCCTTCTAAGAAAAGGGGATGCTACAAGGTTTCGTCCTTAGCTAGAGAGGGACATCTTAGACAATAGCTAATAATTGGAATACAGATGAATCATACTTCATGTGTACCTGATCATTAAAATCCTTGTAACCTTCCCACATTTACTAATAAAAAGAAGGGCAGAGAAAAATAGCCCCTATGTATTTGTAATACTATTAGCATGCGACAGTGTTACTTAATGAATGAGTTCCAGTTGGTGGTTGACCATCTCAAACTTTGGATTACATGGACGCTGATTCAAGACCAAATTTTATTTGAGTTCTCCTAGAATTGCTGTGACATCTTTGATCCCAGGACGTGATCGGTATTATATTCTATCTATTGATTCTTTATCCATTTCCGTTTGAGAGTACTGACTTAGTAGCACTATTCTGCACTTCTATTACCAGGTATGATTACCAAGCTGGATTTTGGGGTGTCATGGGCAAGCCATGCCTCGGCATAATACCTGTGAGTTAGAAAATCACTTGTGAGAACACATCAATGAGTCATTTAAATTATTGAGCATGAAATCAGTTTGAGGAAATCGCTCTTTTAGGATGTGGACAAAATGCTTATTTTTTTTATTTTTTATTTTTTTGTATGCAGCCATTCATTGAGGAATTTCATCATCCCTTGTCTAAAGATTGCGCCGGAGGAAAAACTGGTGTCTTGGTGAATGGCAGAGAGCTTCATCAAATAGACTTGGATTTATTAGCAGACAGGGGTCTCCCAACCACTGAGAGTAAGGCATATATGATTGATATCGATGGTCATGTGATCGACGAGTTGTCTGGGGAAGAACTCAAGTCTCTTGGTAACCTTGCACCAACGTAAGTTGCAGGTTCCACTTGAACTTGTGATGATATGTATTTGCTTGCTCAAGTTGACAATTCATTTCTATTTTTGTTATTACATAGTACATGCATACATAGATACATAGATACATACATCGATATATAAATACATGAAATATAAAATGAAAGGATGGAGATTTGGAAACAGTGTTCAGCAGAGATACTCAATTGGTGTCTTATATTGCTTGCTTATGCGAGAATACCAACTATCTAAACTGATTCAGCATAGATTATTGGCATATTTGTCGTAATATAGCTCTATAATTTGGTTTCAGGATTTACCATACAGATATACTTCACGGTGTTTCAAATTCATGTGTCTTTGATTTTCATAAGTAATAGTTCAGTTAATCTTTTTGAGCTTCTTCCCTTTTTTTTTTTTTTTTGTGTGAATGTCTTTATGCAAAATGGCTTAGCTAACTAAGGAAGTACATGCTGATTCAGAGTCAACAGAGAAGGGCGTGGTTTCGGTATGCGGGTCCCAAAGCACTGGATGTAACCCTTACCTGATTCTTAGTCATTGACTGCAAAATGTTACCTAAAGTACATGTGAATCTGGTTGCAGTTTGGGCAGCTAGTTCAAGTGTTTGAAGAAGTGGGACCTCTTTCCATTAGATTACATTATTGAAACTATTCTGAGGGTCCTGTATAGTGGAAGATATCAAAGGTAATCACCAACTGTCGATTGCTAATTCTGCTGTGATTGTTATCTCTCTCTAGTAATAGACTATATTTTAGTTTTTAAAAGGATGTGGTTTGTATAAAGTTGCAACCTTAAACAATCAAATTAAGATGCACCTCCAAATTTTATCTTAAATATAATTTTGGTTTAAAAAATTCTTAGGATGGCTTGAAGATCTATTTTCATCTCTAAATATAAAATCTTAAACTCCAAAAATGTTTCAAATCAAGTAGATATATAAACACTTGAAAGTCTTGAAAATGGATGGTCTGAGATGGTCTGAGATAATTTGTTGCAAGATAGACTACTATTTTTAGGACTCAATTTTTTTTCTATTTTTCATATTCATATATCTTGACATATCAATTAGAGGGTTTTCTAACATCAAAACAACTAATATGATGGATTTTTGAGGTGCACCTTAATTCTACATTTTAAGGTTGCAACCTTATATAAACTTTTTCCTTTTTTTAAGAAGGTGTGCATTACATGTTGTTCTCTCTATCAAGGTGTAAATTCTTCACTCTCCTCTCTCAAGGCATACATATTATTCTCTCTCTCTCTCTCTCTCTCTCTCTCTCTTGCTGTACTCATCGCTTCTCTCTCTCTCAAGGTGTACATATTGGTCTCTCTCTATGGTTTTGGTAAATAAGGAATTTACAGTTGTATTGGTTGCACAGATATGGAGAGATCTCAGAGAGCTTGATGGAGTTGGGCAGAACAATCTGGAATTCTGGATTTTTGTGTAGTTTGATGTAATTCTTTTCTTGGACATTTCGGTGTGCAGTTTGTATCTCTATTATTTATTCTTTGTTTGTAATTATTTAAGCTTTGTGTTTTACACGGGAGTTTCCCCACATTTCTTATTTCTTTCTTCTGATTTCATTGTAACAATCATTTCCACAAGAACACATTCAGATGTGTGAGAAAATAAAAATCCAATTCAGTTTCCAATTCTATGGTTTTCTGCCTTTCCTTTTCAGTTCAGTTGTTATTTTCAGTGAAGCACACATTTTATTGCTGGAAAATGATTTTATACGCCAGCTCGCATATGAAACCGTATACGATCAAGGGTTAAGATTAGAAGGGAAGAACATAGGATCTCAATTTAAGTTTTTAAATTTTTATTTTATTTACAAACTTGTTCACATGAAGTACTTATGCGCACTTGATAAAATATAAAAAATAACTAAAAAATAAACCGACCAATAGCTATTAAACTTCGTGGGCATTTTGGTTATTTCATTTGATTTGAATGAGTTTTGTGTGATGTGTTTTAGGTGCGTCTAATTGACTGGACGCTCCAATTTCTAAGTTAATTGAGTTAAGAAGAAGAGAAATTAAAATTCTAAAAGATACATGAACGTAACCATCCTTTTTTTTTTTTTCTTTTAATCTATGCAAACCCATCTAACATGAGCCGTTTTGTGCGGGCTGGCATTTAAAATTCTTTTCTTCTAATATTTTGTTCATGAGACACAAGAGTAGGGTGAGAAATAATAGAAGGAAAAAAGTTTATATAAGGTTGACACCTTAAAATATAGAATTAAGATGTACCTATAAATTCCTTTGAAAAAGCTTGTTTCGATGTTCGAAAATTATCTCATCGATCATCTCGACATAAGATGTATAGAAGTGGAGAAACAAAGATATTTCAAAAAATTAATACATCTTGCAACAAATTTATAGACAGTCCATTTTCAAGATTTTTATGTGTTTATAGATCTGTTTGATTTGAATCATTTTAAGTTTAAAATTTTATAGCTAGAGATAAAAATAAATTCTCACACCATCCTAAAAAATTTCAACACCAACATTGCATTTCATAACAAAGTTCCAACATTGCATTTCATAACAAAGTTAGGAACTGCACCTTGTTATAATCGTTTAAGGTTGCAATCTTATGTAAACCACACCCATAATTGAATGATGTGACATTGAGAATGTTCAGCTTGGGACAAGATGCAGGATTGGGTGCTTGGGGTCAACCCCTGTCCTTGCTCAAAGTTCGGGAAGAAATAACACACCCCAGACATGCAATTTTACATCAACCGGCTTGGGTGTAGTGACCTTTGTGCATTGAAGTTAATAATCTTATTGTATTATTATCATAATAGTTTTTTTCAATACGAATCCCAATCCATCATTTTGCTCTATTAAAAATTATATGTTCAATGAAACCCTCAATCCCTATACCTTTTCTCACTACATCTTTTTGAACCTACTTCGTACCCTTTTAACAATCTCATTGTATACAAACCCATAAGAATATCACTAGCAGCTGGCTGTGCTAAGCAGTGATCAAAATATTGCAATGATCATGGGAAAACTCCAAGAGAGATCTTCGGCAATCAAAAAAATTAACATTGTCACCAAGGTGTTATTCATTATACCCACATCTTATTGGGGGCACATATAATATTTACAGCGACAGAAAAACCTATTTTACATGCATCCGGTTCGAGGCAATGGCAATCCTTTCGTCTTGGAGCATATTCAAGTTTGGGGCGAGCAACCGAGTGTAGCGATCGAAGTACAGAAGCTGTTTCATGAGGAGCGCAAACTCTCTCGGGAACTTCAGTCCATATGATTCACTTACTCTAATCTGTTTACCACCAACACAACAAGATGCAGTTATAAACTGTAACATTTGTGTGAGTGTGAGAGAGAGGGAGAGAGAGTAAATAGCTGGGATTCAAATTTCAGGTCATAATAGTGGATCGGTTAAGATACACTCACGATCTGATTTGGGTCGGGCTTAATATGCACGTGCATATGAACACACACAGATTAAGGTACTTTAGTCATTATTGTTGGTTTTTTAATTTTTGTAGCAAAATGGCCTTTTTTTCCCCCTATTCTGTAGTTTTACTTAATTTGCTCAAAGGGATGACGATTCATTGATTTCTTCAAATGATGTTGTATTCGTTTCCATACCACGTCAAGGAATAATGCATTCATCTGCTTCTCATCCATGACCAAATTTGCTGAAATGGAGGCTGCGTTCGAGTTTGGCCCTCTAGCTGTAGTAACAACCACTTCTGTATCCAAATCCTGTGAAAAAAACAATGAAAAAAGATAAAACAAAGCTATCTTGAAATTGAGAGAAAAGTTCAAGGAAATAGTACAAAGGAACCCAAAGAAGATAAGCACAAATTCTGCATGCTCCCTCACTCTCTGGGTGGTTCGGTGGTACAATTCAAATTTGGGACATAGATCTCTCTGTCCCTCTCATACACACATGCACACAGTATAAATGGTATAAAGGGACCAGAAAAAGAGAGAAGAAAGCACATCCTGCATGCCATCCCCTTCTCTCACAATGTAAATGGTACAATGGAGCCTAAAGAAGAACAAAGGAAAAAAACACACTGCATGCGCTTGCCCCCCCCCTCCTGCTCTCTCTCTTTCTCTCTCTCTCTCTCTCGCTCTTGCCATCATCTCTACATATCACACTCCAGATTGGAAAGCAATGCCTTTATTGTTGAGAACATCTTTTCTAAGTGCGCAGCAAAAAATGCCTCAAGGTCCATTCCAGATTGGAAAGCAATACCTTTATTGTTGAGAAAATCTTTTCTAAGTCCCTAGCAAATGCTTCACGGTCCACTCCTTTTTCTGTAGCATCCATTTCAATCAATGCAGAAGCCATTGGCTTATACTCTTCTGTTGCAATTGATGTCAAAAATATCTCCATCGCAGTCCATGTTCTTGGGGATATACGTCCAACTATACCTGAAATATATTTTTAGAAATGATATATTTAGTACATTGAATATCGATAATAAAGAACAATGATTAAAATGACAAAAGCATCAAAATACATGGCTAAACAATAACCATTTATTAAGAAGACCCATTAAAATTGCAATGTGAAACACAAAATCACTGATTTACAAGTAAAGAAAAGGTGAATCACTGATTTTCAAGTAAAGAAAAGCTGAGCTAAGGCAAGATTGAGGCACTCACTGCACTTACCCAAAAAAAAAAAAAGAGGCACTCACCGCAATCACCAGGGTTACTTCTGATGACAGTCTCGGTCTAGAATGGTTATGTGACTAGCTCAATTTAGTGTTTTTTAATGTTTACTTAAGAAAATGAACTCAGAATATATAAGGGCTTAATGTTCTCTCTCAAAAGGTTGCAGCTTTTTCTCTTAATACATACCGAAATCAAGAAACCCAATGCGACCATCACGAAGCAACCACAAGTTTCCTGCATGGACATCTGCATGAAATGTTTCACAAGCAAGCAAGCTTCCAAACCTGGAATATGACAAACCAGAACATTAGAGCATGAGTTAGGATGAGGTAAGACATCCTTTCATAAAAAGTAGAGAGATGGATAGATGGATATTGAGAGAGAGAGAGAGAGAGAGAGAGAGAGAGAGAGAGATTTTAAGATAACGTATAGATCAGTAAATGCGGTTGCTAGATATATTCATACCACACATTGAGAGCCGTTATCAAGCTCGCCTCAGGACTAGGAACCAGTGATCTTATAGATTTGAGGTCGGTAAGAGGAACTCCATAAAGCCTCTCCATTGTCAACACTCTACGAGTGCTGCAATGCTTGTACACCATTGGAGCTTTGGCCTGCATTGTGAGCCCTGTGGTTTCCAAGTATGTTCTGAAGGTCTCTATGTTTATAGCTTCTTTTCGAAAGTCGACCTCTTCCAACATTGACTCCCTTATGTCTTGGACAATACTTACCTAGCATATACTAGGGTCAGATGCAAATGTAAAGAAAAGATAATGGGGCAGCACTAGATTTTCTACAAGCTCTGCAAGGCCTTGCACTATATATACACAAGTGATCAATAGAACGCCTTCAAGTATCAAACAAACTAAATGAAAGCTCCAAGTAACATTACCTTGTAAAATTGGCTGAGCAACAAATTAGTGTAGTGGTCAATTCCTGAATTTTCCAGGATTATTGGACAGTCCCTTCGTAAAGCAATTAACAGCGAGTTGGGTGTCACGACTCTGGATACTTGAATACATGGGTATTACTGTCATCCTACTCTTTACTTAAGCTATTCTTCATATTTGCTTAAATTAGTGAATTACACGTTGTAAGGGCATCATGTCCACAAAATCATCTTGTAGAAGTATAAACATGTGACCCTAAATGATTATTCAGTTAATGCAATGGGAAATACAAGACACCATGCGTTGTGCTTCTTTCCATACTTTTGTCCAACTCCTGTATAAGGGAACAATTGCTTCCAATTACATGAGCATTCTGAAACAGAAATATACTAAAGTTGGCCACTGCAGTTGGGGCTGCATATGGTATAAGGTAAAGGGTGTGGTTTGTATAAGGCCGAGGCCCTAAACAATCAAAGTAAGGTGCACCTTCAAATAGTGTCGAAGATGGTGTTTCAATATTGGAAATGTTTGTGATGGCTTGAATTTTATTTTCATCTCTAATTATAAAATTTAAAGCTTTAAAAATAGTGTAGATCGAGCAGATCTATGAACACTTGAAAAACTTGAAAATTGACAGTCCGAAAATGCAATACATATATGCACCATCTCAAAGACTTGAAATCTATTTTTTCCCATGTCTATAATTCTTCAGGTCAAGATGATCAATTTGAGAATGGTTGAGCATCGAAACAACTTTTTTTGAGGTGCACCATACTTTTATTGTTTAGGGCCTCACCCTTATATAACATTTTTTCTAAAGTAAGAAGGAAGAAAAATGGTGAACAAGAATGCAAATATCACTGATAAAAAAGATAAAGGAAATAAGAAAATCGAAAAGCAAGGACTCATCGAATAACCTGTATTGATTTGATGGGCAATCATATTCTATGTATCCATTCAAAGTAACACTTAGGAAGAAAGTACACATACCAGTGATGTGCGGCGCAGCTCTGGATTCAAGAATTCTAATAGACGAGCCACAATGTACACAAAATTCAGATCTGCAACCAAAATATCCTCTATTCCTGGTTTGAGCACCTTTATCACCACTTCTTGTTTGGAAGCTTTGAGCCTTGCAGCATGAACCTAACAAAGAAATCAAAATCCCAATTAGTAAGATTCTCCAGCTAACCCACCCAAAAAGCAAAAATAAAAAGGGTATATCAGGATAGCACCTGGATGACTGGATCACCTGCCTAGAGCATGCAGGTGGTTCAGAACATAGTTGCCGGGATCTCTTCACATAGGTGGCAATCCCGCTTAGGAATCACGGTACTGCACTTCGGGAAAGGGGTCTTCAAGGGATCTTGTTTTTCAAATTTTCAAATCTCGATCCCCACTGTTAGGGATCCCAATTCATATTGTTAGGGATCCCAATCCCAACCTTAAAGACTAAAACAACAACCAAAATGATGACTTTACTATTTATAGTAAGCTAACAACACAACTATTCTTTAAATATAATTGCATTACTTGTTGGCTATAAATAAAGAGTGCTTTAAAGAGTATATATAGATCCTAGACTAACTCCGACATGGCTGGTCCCAAGCCGGTCGTGCCGGTCCTCGCCGGTCCCAAGACCAGAGAAAGGAAGAGGGTTGTGTTAGATTGGTAGTCGACGTAAAACTTTGCCACATCTATTTTATGAATCCTAATCCTATGTTATATGCAAAATAGAGGAACTGGATTCGTGTAGCCAAACCCAAATAATTGGGATAAGGCTCGGATGATGATGATGAGATAGTCCTAGACTATACATACTCTTTACGAGATCCCTAAAAAGTTGGGACTAAGATCCCGAAAGGTCGAGATCAAGAACCCCTAAAGGTTCGGATTTCGATCCCTAGCATTTGGGGATCTAGATCCCTAACATATGCCTTGTATAGATGTTCTTGCATTCACGATCCCCCACTCCCAATCCCAACAACCATGATTAAACTTTAAAATATCAAATTAGTAATTGGAGCCATTTTTGTAAAGATGACTACTTCACTTACAATATCTTTTAAACTTTAAAATACAGACAAGGAAGCGGAAAGGTAAATCGTGAGGGGCAGAGTAGTCCTTTTAGAAAATTTGACGAGGTCAGGTACTGTCTTGACATTTCAAATCATTGGACCACTTACATGATCCATGCAGGTGTGACTTCCAAAAATACTGCAGGACAGTATTCCAAACAGAAATAAAAATGAAAGACTCGAGCAAAAAATAATGCAAATGCCTTATAGAGGTAAACCTGCGCAATTGAGGCTGAGGCAATTGGCACAGGATCCACATACTCATAGATGGTATCTAATGGTCGTCCCAAATCCTCACGTAATATAGCCTCAATTTGACTGAATGGAACTGCAGGGGCCTTATCAAAGCAATTTTGGAATTCTTCGACATAAGCCTCTGGAAATAAAGTAGGTGCTGATGCTATGAACTGCAGAGTTACAGAAATTAACATGATCAGATATACATATTTAATGAATGTGATCCAAGAAAAGCCAACAGAGAGTTCTGAAACGAACAAGGTAACACATAAATGTGGATCATATAGAACATAGGCATATTAGATTCAATCATTTAATCCATTGCTTTCAATTAGAATTAGAATCGGTCAAATTAACAATAAGAATAGTCTCTAACGTGAAAAATATTGGAAAGCCAGAAAAGTTAAGAATGGCTTAGGTTTGGGGGAAAAAGTAAAAGTTAGAAAACAAGACAATTTCATGTATTTAAGAGACTATATTCGCTCCATGGCGGATAACATTTTTGAAAGAACAAACTGAATTTCTGCTTGAAACTAATTATTGTTATTATTTTTAATTTTTAAAAACGGGAAGAGGAGACTATTCAAATACAAAGCTTAAATCATCTCCCAAAGTTGAATGTTTCGAAGCTCTCACAACCTTAGAACACAAGCCAAACTTTAATTCCAAAATCAAATCTTGTAATATAGTTATCGAACAGTTAGAAGATACATGAAAAGGGATATCCAGAATGAAGAAGAACTGTCAACAATGTAGAACTTAGCCAGTAGTCAAAAACATCCACTAACCACTAACCTGTCCCAATTTGATATATGTTGCTCCCATGCGCTCAAATAGTCGGCGTAGATAAAGAGGTGACAGTAATCCAAGTTGCAATTGAGGTGGGACACTTGCTGATGTATTTGCTGTCTGGAGCGCATAATTGGAAAGAGAAAACTAGAACTATTAGAAGAGTTGCTTTAGAGTCTCAAATTTCTAAGGCTTGCACTTCCGATGTAGAAATTTACATAAATTAGGGGAAAGTTTGCAAAAGCGTTAACTTCAACAAGCCTTGGAATCCATATAAAAGTTAGTTATTAGGATCACCGGAAATAGCTTTTTAGCCCTATCTTGAATTAAGGGTTGTGCTACTTTCACAAAATTATTTCTTGCCCTGTTTTATCGCTCCCAGGACAATTGGTACACCACCAGGAGCTCATGTAAAGCAAAAAGAGTGAGTTACTCCACCACCCAGTTACATAATATGCTTAGCTGGAGACTATCACTATTTCCATCACCAGACATATGCAGATACGTTGTTCAAATGATGAATAGGTTTATTCATACCACACCTCTTCCGATAACCAAATGTTTCATTAGCTACATTTATTTGATTCCTCATTGTTTTAGCGCATCTTGTAATCGACAACAGATATCAAACCAATATTGCCTGCATAAACCATGGCACAGCTTGATGTCTAGATACAAAGAGATGTACCACTGGATATTGCATCTCTCTGGGAAATTTGCTTGTTTCACTATGTAAAGATAAGATGGACTAAACGGCCATTTCTTCATGATAACAATTAAACCGTGAGCACGTCATTAAGTTGACAAACATGTGCTGTACGCGAGATGACCCGATGAAAGTGATCTCAATATTTTTAAGTTAAGCAAAGTGACTAAATACTAAACTAACAAATTGTTAAATAGATTTGTGAAATACACATGATGCAACAAATGAGAAAGTATAAAACTCATTCAAGAAAACTAGAAGAATCAAGATAGAGTTCACCTTTGACACATCTAATAACCATTCCCCACCCACACCAATAACAGCTTGCATGCCTTGGACAAACCTTAATGCCCCACGTGGTCCTGTGTTGATAGAAGTTTGAACAATGTCCTCCACTAACTTGGGCAAGCCATTGATCCTTTCTGAAGTGAAGCACTAGTCATTCTCAAAGTAACCAAAGATGACAAGTAGGAAAACTTTTAAGGCATCATCATCATCATAAGTTTCTTTATGTGTATGTTTGTGTATGTATGCTATGCATGTATATGTGTAGCTGCTACTCCATAATTAGTTTGTCTAAAATAATCGGTGAAAGCAGAGAATATTTCAAATATTGAATAAAAACCAGAGAGGATATCATATAATTATCAAAATCTTGTTTGAGGAACTGCGCAAATTTTATTGAATAAATCAAAGGACATCAATTTTTTCATCAACTGGCCCTGTTCCCAAGAGAGACCTCGAAGACCCAATTCTTGATAATTTGTGAATATATCAATTCTCAACAATCTAAGTAATTTTTTAACTCGTTTTCACACCAAGTACCCATATTAAATCCAGTAAATTCCCAAGAATTCATCAAACTGCATGATGGGAGTTAAATTACACACACAATCCAATCAGAATTCATAGTCGCCAAACTAATTCTTTAAAAAATTAGAAGAGAAAGAAAAATCCACATACAATTGTGATCAAGTTACCTTGAACACGAGTGGAGTAATCTTGTGCTTGTGAATAACGGGCACTTATCCTGTTTGGGGGGCGGTTAATATTCCCAATATGAACCACTGGATTCACAGCTGGTAACTGCAGGTTCACACAGTGATCATTCTTCATTAAAAAGGAACAAGGAAATAAAAATACAGAAAGAGAGCAAGATCACACCTTTCACGCTTTAAGTGAAAATTCGGAACACAGTAGTCAGCTAAACATTAAGAGAAATTCTAAAAAGCCTGAAAACCCAATTTTTATGCAGAGAAAAGCAGTGGGTCAGCTTTTAAGAGATAATTTAGAAAGAAAGCTCAGGTAAACATTAGAGGAACCACTAAAACCTCTCAAAAAAATCACCACTTTTCCCTAAAACATGCATAATTCTCTGAAATTTTAAATTCAAGAGAATTAGGAAAGTAATTCTTAGAAGCCCACTAAACACATGTTGAAAAATATAAAAGACACAATTTTCACCCAGCAAAAACCGAATTTCTCCACTGCTCCGAGAGAAAATTGAGGAAAAAAAAATTAGAGAAAGATGTATACCAGTGGAAATAGGCCATGGGTGACACCCTTGAAAGCTGAAATCACCATTGCCAAACCAATTTTGGTATATTTTTCTTTAATTTTCTTAATCTTTATGCCATGTTTTCGTCTGGTCACAATGTTCGTCTGGTTCACGTATTTTCTTGGGCATTTATCACCAAGACTCGCAGGCACGAGAGGTTCATTAAAATTATGTCTAAAACACCCTCAATAATTTTAGTGTATGACGAAACATCCTCGTCATTCTTTGGAAATTTACAAATGCTACAAATTTCTGATTTCTAAAAAAACCTTAATGATAGATTTGAAATCTATTTTCATTGCCAATTATGAAATTTATAGCTCTTGAAAATAGACGAACAAATAATCACTATTAGAACTTGAAATCTTAATTTTTTTTCTTACCACCATAATGGTCAATTTGGATGTTTTTTTGACACTGAAAAGTGCAATTTGAGTTTGGACTTTGGAGATATAAGTTACGCCTTGTTTTAACCTCTTTCCATTTCAAAATGACCACCTTCGACTTGGTGATGAGAGGGATAGTTGGGTGACTGGGCCGCTCACTTTCAAACCAGTGTCGAAAATAAGTTTTAAAAATTTGGTAATATGGATCGAAATTGTCTCATCTGCATTGAAAATCATCGATAGCAATCCAATGCCCGCCATATATCATGAACCGACTGGGTACCTCTTCCAACCGGTCAAATCTCTAACAAAACCATCCGACTCTATTAGGAACCGGCCGAATTTGTCAAAGCCAAAACCAACCTGTTCTGGTTTGAACTGGTTTAAACGAGAAAATTTAGCCAATCGAATGCTACACACACTGATAAATGTGCACCACTCAATAACTCACGCGTATTGTGAAGCTTTTATAAGTGTTTTTTTTTATTCAATTTTCGTTGTAGAACAAATTAGTTTCATTTCTTCACACCGTACGAAAAACGAGCCAAAAATTTCATGCGGGTACTTTAGGTCTTTCTCTCTACTAACCACCTCTCTCTCTCTACTAATAATCTCTCTCTCTACAAACAATCAACTCCATTAAAACTTTATCTCTCTACTAACAACCTCTTCTACTAGGTTTGTTCTCTATAATTTCTTTCAAAAATCAAAACTCCTAAATTAATACAAAAATATAAAAAATAAATTGAATTAGAGAGACTCATTTTGTTATCATATTGCATTTTGAACTTTACTTTGACTATAAAATGAATTTAATATATAACAAACACTCAACATGAAACAGGTTCTTAGTATTTACATATGTTTGACCCAATAATGAAAAACTATAATGCAATTGTCACTATTTCTTTAAAAAACCTAAAAATCTAAAATTTTGAAAAATTATAGTGAACCTTTTATTTTTTATTAGGCTGAGATCAACCAATCCGACTGATTCTCCGATCTGATTTGCCGATCCATCGATCCGGGTCGCCAATCTAGGTGGCTGATCTAGGTCAGCGATTTATTTATTGTTAACTTTTGTTTAGAAGTTTAAAAGCACGGAATGGGGTGCTAACAAAGGCATGCTTGCTGAGATCAATTGTGTCGGTTCTAAATGTTGAAAAAAAAAAGGAAAAAAACATGAAAAAAAAAATGAAAAAGTCGTTCGAGATTTGAGAGTCGTCGGAGTGCGCTATGGGATGGTTCTCCAGTGACCATCATCCAAATTTGGGAGCTCCAGGGTCCAATTCTGGTTTAGTTTTAAGTTTCAATCATCCGGATGAATTGAAATGACAAGCTCTACCTCTCTCTCGCATGTCATTATTAAAGTCGTACACTCTTAGGTCAAAATCGTATTTTATATTTGAATTTGAATTTTTTTTTATTAATCTATATCACTTGAAATTTAGAATATTTATTTTTAAAAAATAGACGTACCTAATAAAAATATTTGAAAAATAAATTAAAAAAGATACCCCTAAAAGGTTTTTAGGTATTCACATCAATTTATTTTTTTTAAATTATTTTTATTATGTACATTTTAATGAAAAGGGTAAATGTTCCAATACTTTTATACAAATCTAAATCACTTTAAATACTTCTAAATTGAATTTTACTAGGAGCAAAATAATGTATAAAGAGTTACACAGTGAAGCCACATCAATAGCACCTACCTCCCCCCTTGTCTCTATCACCTTTCCCTCCATTTCTCTCAATGAAATAAATGCAGCCACCCAATTTCACATCTAATGATCAAAATTAATTTTGATCATCTTATACCAAAGGTAAATGCAGCCACCTTTATACAAAGAAATCACAATTTATTTGTTTGTTAGATTTAAAAACAAATTTTCTTGAGCTTTACAAATACTCTAAGCTATCTTACTTACTTAAGATTTGATGGCTAGGATCAATTATGACCTCATTAGTCCAAGTATAAATAGTCTTATGGTATATAATCCCTTTATAAAATTATAAATGAAACCCAAAAATTTGGAAATGTGAAAACTTTACATATGACCCTTATGTTTAGTCATCAAATGAATAAATAGCTAGAATAACTTGAATCACAATGTCACAAGTTGGCTCTTTAAATCGTGCATACATATAAGGGAAAAGTTTACATAAAATTACAATGTCACAAGTTGGCTCTTTAAATCGTGCATACATATTAGGGAAAAGTTTATATAAAATTGCAACTTTAAAATGTAGAATGCACCTCAAAAATATATCGGAATATTGTTTTAATGTTGAAAAAACCCTCTAATCAATCATCTCGACATCGAGATCTATTAATATGAATATAAAAAAAGAAAATTTTGAATCCCAAAAATAGTGCTTGTTGCAATATATTATCTAGACCGTCCATTTTCAAGATTTTCATATATTTATAGATCTGGTTAATTTTAACCATATTTGAAGTTTTCTAATTAGGTATGAAAATAGATTTTTAGATAATACTAAGAATTTTTTATAACAAAATTACATTTTGTGATAAAATTTTAAGGTGCACCTTATGTTTAAGGTTGCAACCTCATAGAAACCGCACCCTACATATAATAGGGGAACATTATTAAAAAAAAAAAAATTGATGATAAAAATATCTCCAATGCTTGTAAGGGCTCTTTGGTCACGAGAAATACTTTTCTCTTTTAATTTTGGTAAATACATCCCAAAACATATAAGCAATAGAACAAAAACCCAGAAACTTTTGATCATAGTAAAGTCCAAACTTCAAAATTTTACCTAATTTATATTCAAAACAACCATCCCCTTAACAGGATGGGCCAAGACATCTATATATAACATCTCTCCCCTCTACGCTAATCAACTCCAAGGCCTCATAAAGAAGAAAAGAACAACACTTCTGTTTTTTGTTTAATCTCACAATAATGCTCAACTTTGATGAGTCTGTCTCTCTATCATAAGATTTGAGCAGCAGTGTTCAATTTCTCTGCCAAGCCCAGTTGTGTCCTGGTGAGGCTTCCCAAATACAACACCAACAAAAGATCCTAGACAAAGAAAAGGAATTAAATAGGAAATAAAACAGGAGAAGGAAATAACAAAGGGAATGATATGTTTCACATAAACCCATCATGGTACACTACTCTAGAAGGATATAGCAAAGAAATGAAGGAGATAAGGGTGGCAACGGGCTGGGTCTGGGCCTGGGCCTGGGCCGAGTACAGCTTGTCCTTAGGGCTAGCCCTAATAGGCCTAGGGCCGGAAAGAAATGAAGAAAGAACAGGAAAAAAAAACCAAGAACAAAAGAGGGCCGGTCCAGGTCAAATTGGGCCCAGCCTTGGCCCTTAGGCTACATTTTGTAGCCCAGGCCATACTTTTGTAGGGCCGCCCATTGCCAGCCCTAGAAGAAGAAAAGAACCATGAAAAAACAGGGGCATGGAGAGGAGAGCACCTGTAAGCTGTCATTAAAGAGTTTATCAAACGCCGCAGGTGACATCCTTGGAATGGAAGCAACAGTATCAGCTAGGTACTTTCCAATGCTATTATCAGTAGGTATGCGACCTTCCTGCAAAAACATAGAAATCCAACAATTGAAATCTCACCAAAAGGCCAGAGAGAAGGCGGGAGAGAGAGAGACAGAGAGAGACAGAGAGAGCCAACCACAACATCATCTACATATTTGTAAACTTCATCGATAAGAACAATGAGTCTCTCCATAGAAGCCTCCACTCCTTCCAAGTCGTTGGGAAGCTTGTCCACTGTTGTTTTTTTCAAAATGTCAACTGCAATGCGTGGAAAATTAACTTCTTGAGAACCTCATACAGGCACACAAGCATGGATGCACAATATAAACATATTTAGAATACAAATAGATGAAACATTTTTAAATGGAAGAGAGTTGGTTTTAGAAATGGTCCGAAATTGAGAGCTGCAAATTCGAAGAAAATTCAAAGTTGGAGTAAAAATCGGTTCAGAAGCTAATAGAAAAATATGCCATCCAATTCCGGTGTGAATTCAGCATGAAACTAGACAAATTACGAGAAATATTTCTAAAATATATTTTCATAATTTTTCAATTTAAATCAACTCAACTACTACAAGTATTTCTCAGATACATGCAACTACTACATAGGAAAACAGCTAATATAGATGAATTTTCATATCCATAACTATGGCAGAAAGTTTGTTTGTCATCACCGGCAGAGAGCCTCCAAGGGCTTTGCAACTGCTACTGTGATAGGTTAGCAATTGAAATATATTATTCAGTACCTGCTGGTATTGCTCCCAAAAGAAAACATCTTTGAATGAGAAAGACCAAGCATGGAACTTAGATATTTAATTTTGATAATTATGAAATCTTAGGACATTCAAATATCAAACAAGATAATATACATCTACGTAATAGATCCAAAACGATTGCGAGCTTTTCAGCAGAACTAAACTAGGAAATCCAAAGTCACACAAACTCACAGAACTCAAATAGTATCAGTTCTGCTAGTGACTCATGTGGTTTGCATAAGGTTGCAACCTTAATCACTCAAAAGTAAGGCGCACCTCCAAAAATGGTTCAAATCAAGCAGATCTACAAATGCATGAAAATCTTGAAAATAGACACTCCAGATAGTGTGTTGCAAGATGTGCTATTTTTAGGAATTGAATTTTTTTTTTCTCCATATGTATACATCATGTTGTCGAGGTGATCAATTAGATGTTTTTCAAACATCAAAACAGCCTTTTTCGAAGGATTTCAGAGGTGCATCTTAATTCTACATTTTAAGGTATCAACCATATATTAAATTTTTCCTTCAGATAATATATGACTTTTATAAATACCAGCACCCGTTTAAAGAATCTCACGTGCAGGACATGTAAGACTGAAACTACTAATAGATTTGACACCAAATTGCAGGGGACATAGGAATAGGTATTAGTTAGAATAAAACCCACATCCAACGCGTTCTGCTTCAAGCATTCGCAAATCAAGAGGGACTTCTTGAAACTGTGCTGCAAGCTGCCGATCTCCAACAGACAAGTTCACTCCCACGTATGCTTTGATGCTAGCCTCCCCACTGCTAAATCCAGTATCCACAGTTAAATGAACAGGATTTGCCACCTCTCTGGAATAGAACTCATGAATCAAAGCGCTCCCACCTGACACTCCAGAACCGGTAGAGTACCTGCATTCATGCAGTGAAAATCAAATTCTCTCTCTCTCTCTCTCTCTCTCTCTCTCTCTCTCTTTCTCTCTCACAAACACACACACACAAAAAACAAATAAGAGGACATATCCTAGAACCCCAAATGGCTGAAACCATAGTATGTGTCAGTATTTCATGTGTTGCCTGCCTCCAAAAAATCAGTACACGAATGAAGGTCCAGGGACCCAAGATGGCGAGAGAACAAAACCCACACAAATCTTGCCCCAACAAGACCATCCAGAAGTATCCATCCCACTTATGTCTTCAAGTTGCATTGCCTGAGCAATGCCAAAACTACAAGCAGAAGTGAGTTCCCAAACTCATCGGGGTATGTGATCACATGGATAACCTACAGAGAAGCCCCCAAAGGTCCAACACATGCAATTGACTCAACTATCGTGGAACTGTCACCACAATTGCTGCCAATACTGAATGTACTTGGATTGAGTCTTCAATGGGACCATTCAGTAGTTCCTTTTAGCAGAACACTTTCCCATTTATATTTCTTAATAACCAAAGCAAGAACATTAATACTTCTTCGAAAGAAAGGTGCGAAAATTATGGATCTTCAAAATGTATTTTGAGTTAATGTGGTAACCAAGAAAGACTTGGCAGTATACTCTCCTTTTATAATTCTTTACAAGAAAGGTAAATGCTCAGAATAAGGTTATTTACATTGTTAAATAAATCTCACATTTTCAAATGAGATTTCAATTGGCTCCACTTTTTCTAGAATTACTTGACCATGCTAATCCAATCACTCCAAATATTCCTTTCGCCTTTGTTTTTAATCTCATTTTCCTTCATTAACCTTTAAACTATTCCAAGAATATTGTCCTTAATCTACATACACTCTACTCCTTCACGGTCACTAACATAAATTTGAATGAGAAACCACGATTAACATATATCTAGAAAGATTCTAATAATTAAAGAATGATCAAGTAGGTCAGCCAGAAAGAGATCGGTTTTGCTTTCTTGCGCGATATGATAAAAGAGAAGTTCAACGAATATAGCAGTCATGTGTCAGTAAAAGACTCCCAATCTCATTCCTTTATGCATTATTTAGAAGTAATCTACAACAAGGACTAGCGCCTAACTCAATAAGATGCACTAAAATAGTATACAAAAAACTAATCTATTAGCTGTTAAGTTCGCAGTTTGGCACCATTATTTACATAAGATTATTCATATTTTGTTTATAAGGTTGAGGCTATGACAAATTATAACACACGCACACACAAACACACACACACACACACACACACAGACCTTGGAAGGTATTCCTTAGAGAGAGAAAACCTTTGGCCCACAAAGAGAAAAAGAAATGAGCTGGACAACGTAAGATATGTTAGATCAGATAGAGATAAACACCTTTTAAACTGTTTACACCTATAAGGGATTTTTAGACAAAGATCTTTCTCAAAGATTTTCAGAAACAATGCTTCCAAAACAACAGTTTAAGAAGTATGGGCAAATACTTCTATCCTAACCATGACTTGTTGGCAATATTTAGAAAATCCAAACACACGCATGCACACACACACACATGCACACACACACATACATACACACACATGCACGCCATGCACACACAGAGTTATGTTTGTGACCCCTGCCTACAGAGTAGTACAGACCCAATGGCCCAGATTCAAATGGTCAACATGTACATTGACCTTTTTCATTTTTAATTTGTTTTCTAACAAATACTTTTGGCTTGAAAATTTGGAGATAAAAAATAAAAAGCTTAAAAAGAAGAAGTCCCCCAAAAAGTAATCTGCTGGAGGAGGAGGAGGACGACGAGGATTGGTGAGAACGAGGAAGATGTTGGGGAAGAAGAATATAGATGGTGAAAACAAAGAAGATGTAGCATGGCTTCTTCCTTTTCCTTTGAGTTGCTCCTTGAACTTTCTCACTCTTGAGGTTTTCTCTCTGTCTATCTCTAACATAAATTTACAATTGCCTCCTCCAAACAGCATATGACTCAAAAATGTGTTTAATCCGATACTTATTATGGTGCAGGCCAACCAACTAATAGAGTAATGTTTGGGATGAATATACCACTTTTATACAGGTAATACTCCATGACGAGCTTACACTGCACCAAATCAGGCTCTAACTTGTCAATGGCAACTACAAGAACAACAACAATAAGGGTATCAAAAAAAAAAAGGAACAACAACAATAAGCAAAACAAAATAATAGAACTACTAAAGAATTATATAATGAAACACAATGAGCCCAACAAGCTCACCCTAAAGGCACTCTTTTCTAATTGCAGAATACAACGATAACATACATTAAACGGTACCCATGCCACAAAGTTGTTTATTCATTTTCTTTTTGAGAGATATTCCAACTTACACAAGTTATTATTCAAAAAAAACTTACACAAGTAATCTCCACCAAACCCAAATCATATACTTTCTACATCAACACAAATGATATATCCGAAGAAATGAGATTGATTACCATCCAACAATTACTTCCTTTGGGTTCACCCTTTGATGTGATACAAGCATGGAATGATGGTACTCAATATCGACAGCAACCTGTATCAAACCACAGAATGCACAACTTAGAATACATGTATTAAATTAAGCATCTTTCAAATAGAAACATCTGGTGAAGCACAATAAATTTTTGAAACTCATGGCTGCATTACATTGTACACAATAGTGTTTCCGGAGTCATCCAGGTCGACTTGGACTCAGCCGATTTACTTAGGACGAGTTCAGTGTACACTAGTGGTGATGTTTATCAAAACTCTTGATAAAAATTGATCAAACTTTTTACTACTAGGCCCATATCATTCCCTTTTCTCCATCCGAAATAATCTATCTATATCTTTGATTTATTCATCAATTTTTTGATGAAATATAGCTGCTTTTTTTAACCAATCCGCCCAAACATTCATTCAAATCCAACACAAACTGATGCGATTTGTTCTTGATCAGCCTCTACAAGATCCCTCTATTTATTTATTGCATCAGAGGCTAGAGATCGAGAGTTCTGGCCCAAAAAATCTCACTTCTTATGAGAACAGTTTTTCAGAACAAACCCCAATATATCTGCCATTCCATCTAGTTCTCGCTCATCTTTTGCCCAAATCTGTTGAAACTGGTTATATTTAATAGTGATTCAACCCTCTTCAATAACCCCATACTGATTTGTTTGAATAATGGTTGAAAAATGACATTTTTGGCTTGAAAGTTCGCTGTCTTTCGAGAAAAAACAGTATTTCCCATACCCTTCGATTTTTTGGGGCCAAATAACCCTTTTTGGGGAGAAATTTCATCTTTTTTGTTAATCTCAATTTTTCTATTTCTTCAGCATTTTCCACCATTTTTTCTGGTTTGTCTCCAGCCTATCAGATATCGGCCTGACTCCGGCGAGTCCACTCGTACTCCCCAAGTAAGTTGCCCTGGGCCAGGGCTTAGTACCTGACCCAAGTCAATTTCTGAAACATTGGTACACAACAATAAATATATCACCAGCTAAAGAACAGTCAAGTTTTTTCTAAACCAGTAACAAGTATATTATGAAGGGCTAAACAGGAACTTGCAAAGAAAATTTGAAGTGATTCCCTGTACAATAACCTCGTTAGTTAGCCATATGGCATCAAACTACAAATATTTTAGCGACGAGCAGTAAATGTAGATAAACAAATAGCATAAAATCACTAGCAAGATCTCAAGGCATGAAGTTTTCATTTTACCCATCAAAAAAGGTTGGTAGAGCGCTCTGTGTTAATGAAATATTCTTACAACTACTGCTACACAAAAAAAAGGAAAGAAGAAACAAAATTGCTATTATAAAATAAACATATAAAAACTACAAGAAATACAAGAAATAACAGAAAACTAATAACCAAATGAAAGTAAGTTTTCACTCGTCCTAACCCTAACATAAGAATATTTTCATGAGACGGGCTCTGGTCGCAGCAATATCGCGAACCTCGTTTTGCAGGAGATCGAGAACCTCCTTAACATAATAATATTTTCATGAGACGGGCCCTGGTCGCAGCAATATTGCGAACCTCGGAGATCCAGAACCTACTTTTGCAGGAGATTGAGAACCTCCTTTTGCAGGACATTGAGATCCAGAAACCCTAGAATAACCCTAGAATACTACAAATACTATGCAGGAGATTGAGATCCAGAAACCCTAAAATACTACAAATACAAATATATGGAAGTAGCTCAATTTACAAGTGAATGAGCTCAATAAACTCAAGAATAATACTCTGTTCCCCAGAATAATAACAGTACCTGATCAGATGACTCGTTGTGAGGAACGCAGTAAGAATTCCTGATATCTACTGTTCCATCTGCTGAAATTGATCCAAGAAGAGTCCCAATAACACGTTCTGCTTGGTCTTGACGCCTCAAAAAAGAATCACAGATATTAAAAAGAACAATAGGATGAATCTTCGCCGATAAATTGGTACTGGAAGGAGAGAATTGAAGAATCGTGTTCCCACTCGCCATTATTGCTAGTTGCGAAGCTCTGAAATCCTAGTACAATGGAGTTACGCAAATGGCCTATGAGGAAGCAACGGCCTCTTTACAGGCGAACGAGAATACAGACAGAGCCCTTTTGTTTGCCCTAGAAAAGAAGAACGTCTAAGGGGCCGTTTCGGTAATTGAAAAAATATTACCAGCGAAATACATCACTCGCGTAATAAATTACTGCAGTAATACATTAATTGGAAATGTAGTATGTGAAAGGTTTATATGCTTCCTCTACATTATAGAAATTCTATTGTCCCCCCAACTACCGAGCCGTCCAATTTTGGTCAAAGGAGTTACTTACCATTTCATTTTAGATCTGACGACTCAAAGTATTTAATTTTTAGTTTTTTTATATAAATTGTATGAATATGAAATTTGGTCCGTGTCATCTTTTCATTGTGGTGCACCTATAAAATATATTAAAAATAATTTTTTAACAAAATATAATAACCAAAATACCCCTTGAAACTTTCAGAGGTATTTTGGTCATTTTATTTTATTGAAAATATATTTTTTTATATTTTTCGTTATTGCGAGTTTAATAGAAGAATTGACGTCCAAATTTTAGTATCAAAATAGTTTATTGAAAAAAATTTAAAAATAAAATAGTGTAGAGACGTGACATTATGATTGGAGCAATCTTAGCCGTCCATACATAATGGATGGTTAGATAAGGGGAGGATAAAACTTCTATGTTATAGGAAAAGCATAGAAAACTTGCCCATATGTTATTATTGTTTGTGTGTGGAACTGATCTTGAAAATGCATTATCATCATTTTGTATGCAAAATATTGGGTGGGGTTTGTATAGGGCTTACGCTCTAAACACAAAAGATGTCATTTTATTACAAAAATCATTATAATAACTTAAATATTTATTTTTATCTCTAATTATAAAATTTAGAGTTTTAAAAATGGTGTAGATCAAATAAATCTATGAACAATTCAATATATTCAAAATTGACGGTCCAGATAATATATTACAAGATACACTATTTTCAAAACTACAAATCCTTCTTCTTTTTTTTAGGTCCGTGTATCTAAGGTCGGGATCATTAGATTTGAGAGTTTTTTAGGATCAAAACAATTTTTTCTAGTGAGTTTTTTTATGTGCGCTTTAGTTAAGAGTGTTTAGAGTCTCAACTTTAGATAAAAAAAAATTCCAAAATATTGTATGAATTTTACCTATAATAATGTGAATTTTTTTTTATACCATTCTTAATATATTTTTTCTTTTAAGATAAAATATGAGTTGAAGCTAAAACAAGGGTATTCAAATACAAATCCCATCCCCAGTCTTCTTCTAGTCCAAAAACAAAAATGAGCATATAAAGTATTATGGATGACCCCATTTGCCATATAAAGAAAAGTGGGTTGGTTAGAGAGTGAAAAAGGGTAAAACGAGAAAAAAAAAAAGATAAATTGGTTAGAGAGAGAAAAAGGGTAAATCGAGAAAAAAAAGGATAAAGAAGACATCGACAGAGAGAAGGGAATAGAGAGAGAAAATGGATTTAATTTTAACGGGAGAAATGAGAGGAAGAGGAGACAACGGAAAAAATAAGGAAGTTTCGGGTTTGTTTTGGTAGGGGTGCGCCAGGCCCTTGCAGTAGTGCAACGCATGGGCGACGCCCGAGGGACCCACTAGCCAGCTAGTGCGGTGGCCCCTCCCCCACTGAAAAATTAATTTAATATCGTGTGGTCCGATGGACCACGTATCAGATATTAAACTGATAAGAACAGATACTACACTTGATCTTAGCCAAAAGGCCGAGAAAGGTATGCTTTTGAATGCCTTTGCTGTATGCTTTTATAGTCCCTATGTATCCCGAAACTTCCCCAACCTTCAATATGGGATTAAAATCATAACGGTCGTGCCTCTCTCCATGAATAATAACTACAGTTATACCTCTTTCTCAATGAATAATAACTCGTATTGTAGTGCACAAAAGTTTACACAATCTCATTCAATAAAATAATATATGAAAATAAAGTCCAATAAAACACATGTATAATATTATCAAGCATTAATAAAGTAATTTAATAAAAATCTAATTAGAATTATAAATAATTAACAATACACAATAATACTAAAATAAATAATTCGTAAATTTTGTGATAAATAATTAATAATAACATGTAAAGCTAATAAATGCAAGTATTATGCATGCGCTTTACCAATGTTGTTAATGAATTGAGAGAGGAAGAGAGATGAAAACCTAAAAATGGAGCGAGGTCGTTAAAACCCAAACGATGTGCGTGTGAGAGAGGAAGAGAGTTTTGTAGGTGGACCTCAAATGAACGAGGTCTCGTGTGAACGTTGAAAAAAAAAAAAAATCTGATCAATTTTATAATTTGAGCAGGTCCGCAAGATCTACATTACCAGGCATCCTAGCTAATGGATTTTTTAGCCTTTTGGTTTCTATACGGTCAAGCCCGCATATGTAGAAATGCGGGCCTATTAATAAATCTATTTGTTAAATAGATTTTTTTACTTAATCTTTAAGGACATGTAATATCTAACATGGAGATCATGATTATGAAAGAATAAGTAAATTTTAAAAATTAAAAATAATAATTATAATAGAAAACAGTTAGACTGTTAGTTTCGATTGTTTTAAGATAGAACACCTACTTGTATCGATCTTTAAGATGGATGCTTTACATTTTTTGCACCGCATATGTAGTTATGCGGTCCAGCCCACATGAAACAATTTTCCATATAAAAAAAAATAAAAACTAAGGGTCTATACAACCACGGGCCATGGTATATTGTAGGAGACATATGGATGATCCCTGCAGGTAGTTTTCAAAGTTAGCGGTGTATTAGAAGAGAATACCTATACTGCATTATTAACCAAAAGTTAAAGGGTGGATACATGTCCGCAAAAATAAATGGGCACCTTATCTCTAGAAAAAATTCAAGACATACAATCTTCAATGAGGGTAGTTCGGAGTTATCGTATAGGATAATTGTCCTTCCTTAAATCTCAACTTCTAATTCTCTCTCCCTTCTCTACTTTTGTGGCTTCTTAAAATGTCAACCCGATATATTTTTTACCTCTCTTAGATTGGATATTTCCTATATAGATGATAAGTTTGAGTTATATTGCAAAATTATACATGTATTTAAATATGGAAAAAGTTTATTTAGAGCCAAGGCTCTAAACAATCAAATTAGAGCCTACCTCAAAAATTTCACTAGAAGAGGTTGTTTTAATGCCAAAATATCCTCAAATTGATCATCTCGACATCAATATGCATGGACATGAGAAAAAAAATGGATTCCATGTTTTCGAAACAGTGCATCTTGTAATGCATTTTTTGACCATCAATTTTCAAGATTTTTCATAGATCTGCTCGATGTACACTATTTTTGAAGCTTTTGAAGTTTATAATTAAATATAAAAATATATTTTAAGGCTATCACAAAGATTTCTGGTATTGAAACCACATTTCTTGACACTATTTGAAGGTGTGCTTTATTTTGATTATTTAGAGCCTCTACTCTACACAAGCCACACCCATAAAAAAGAAGGTCATGTTCGGGTTCTCATACATGTAAGTATTTATTTAAGGGAAATGATTCTATATTTCCATTATAACATAGAATATATATGCTTCTCCTACCATCCAGCTTCATAAAGTTTGTATAAAAAATTAAAAAAAAAATACTCTGAGGCATTGGATCTAAGATCAAACGATGAGTAGCTCACTTGATAAGGGGAAACATATAAGTTTTATGTTGTAGGGAAAACATAGAAAGCTTACCCTTTATTTTAATATACTAAACATTTTTAGATATTAATACTCCTATTAATGTAATAACTTTTTGTCTAGGGATATTTTAGATAATTTTTCAAAGGCAAAGTAAAAATTCATAATAAAAAGAAGAACATTTATGAATTATAATAGAGAATGACATCATGAGGTATATCATCACCAACATAGAGTATTAAATGCCATTAAACTTTTATAACATTATCTATCATAGCCTTGTTAAATACAAAAAATACCCTCACTCAAATAAACTTTGTATTACAAAACTAGGGTAATTACTGTAAAAAATGTTAAATATATTTAATAAATACTCACATGCATGCATACCCTAACATGATCCTAAAAAAAATTGTAGCAATAACATTGATAGAAGTGTATATGCCAATGTGGAGGATGGGCGATGTGGTTATTATTTGCCGGTATGTGGATTATATGCTCATACTGTGCAGAAATATTGTGTGCATAGAGGACACAAAGAGATTCATGTCTTTTGAACAAAATATGAACGACAAAACGCAATATGATGTGATTCTTGGAATCAAAATAGTGAGAAATACATATGGATATTCGTACTTGGTACCTACATCCGTAAGCCTCACCCCACCTTCCTTTCTTTGACCTTGAGCATGGAACAAACTTGGTATAATAGAAATCAGGAAAGAAAAGAATTCGATATGATGTTTCCTCTATACAAGGGACTGATACCTCTCTATTTTATGAGGAGGTCCAAATCTGATTATATTCAGTCCTAGAGGACATTGTATTTCAAACTCTCTGTTCTTAAGAGAAACCAGCATGTTCAAATGCAAGTGCAGATCATGGAACTTCTCTCCTCTCCCTATTTGGTTGAATCGATCCCCTCGCTGCTAAACGATCTTTTGAAGCCTTTGTTCTCGGCTTTGCCTCTTCCAGCTCCGCCTTTTCTTTGCCTACCATGCATAAGAGCAACACCATCTAGCTAGCGCTTGAGGAGTTTTACATGAAGCTATGAAATGGTGCCCTACACAAACTACTAAGGCCCCACGGCAATTTCCAATTAATATCTCTTTTATTGCCGTTGATGTTGAGACCGATGCATCTCTGCATAACTCTATACTTCCATGGCAAAGGATGCCATGAAAGCAGCATCTAGCTACAAGAGGAGAGTGCTCTTTTTATGACATGTACATACATTTAAATCGACATATTGGTTCAACAGGAAATCAATGCAACATTTTGAATACAACATCTTTCCAGAGTTGGGGAGTGATGCATTAGTAATATCTGTTGTAGCAAGAGAGGCATTGTGAGCTTCCTCTCCTTCTTTAGTAGGAACTTCTTGGGGGTGCATGACGAGTGCTGGTTTATACTTTAGTAGTATAAACTTCATGCAATTGCTTGCGGTTTTCTGGATCAGAAACGGAGCTTTTCATTGAGAGCCATGAGTGTTAGAGTTAGGGGGAAAGGTCCTCTCAATGCTCTAACCCATACCGGATATGGATCGAATTGTCTCATGACGTTCTAAACCCAACTCACCTACCGCTTTAATGGGCGAACAACGCAACCATTGGATGATCTTTGAAAACTCTAAGGGAAAGAGGATGAAAAAGAACTGGGAAGAAGCTTGGAAATACATATAGAAGGAAGAACCCTACTTCTAGTAGTGATAACCTTGTTCATTCGCATTAATTTATTTTTCTCGCCAGCATTAATTTATTTTTCTCGCCATCCTAAATTTGGAGAGATAGATAAGTATACATCCTAGAAGATAAGGATAAAGGCCTAAAGATAGAAAGAGTCCGCCCACATAATCTTTTCTCTGCACCCTGTTTTTTTCTTACCACTGGTTGCAATTTGTGGTTTGCGGTTTGCGTTAGGTGGCAACCTTAAATAATCAAAGCAAGGCGCACCTCCAAACTTTGTCTTAAGATGTAAGTTTCGTGTTGAAAATTTGGCTCTAATTATAAACTTCAAATTCTAAAACTAGTTTAAATCAAACAAATCTATAAACATGTAAAATCTTGAAAATAGACAATCCAAATAATGTGTTGCAAGATGCACGAGTTTTGGAACTCCAAATTATTTTTGTTTTTTCCTTTTCTTATATCCATACAACTCGAAGTCGAGATGATCAATTAGAGAGTTTTCTAACATCAAAACATTGATGATATTTGATGTGCACCTTGATTCTACAATTTAAGGTTGCAACCTTAATACAAACTTTTTCTTGTATAATAATATTAAAATTATTTATCAACAAACTTAGTATGGTCATATCATGTCTTCTCAAATCATATTGGATCCCATTCATAAAACCAATAACCTCTCAAATGTGACACAATACAAAATTTACAAAGAAATTAGGTGGACTAAGTTTCGAATGGGAAATTTATATTGAATATTACATTGTAAAACACCAATAAAACAATAACGTAGCTAAAGTTGCCCTTCATGGCACATTTGTGATTCTACGCTTATTCTAATGGATGTTTATATTATTTTTACCCATAATTAAGTTGGGCTATAATTTCTTCTAAATCAATAAAAAAATAAACTGAAATCTATAAAAAAGATTATTCCAAGACGATAAAACAAAAAATTGGAAAGAACGAAAAATGAAGAAAGCACAACATCATGGGTCGAGAGGCAAAAGACGAAAATAGAGGATGAGGAAATTCCAAACCATTCAGAGTGAGAAAAAGACAATATTGAGAAGACATGAAACTTATAAAAATAAGGAAAAGTTACACTTTTGTTTTTAATCCTTGGGTTTTATTTACATTTTTAAAATGTTTTACTTGGGGGTGGTCTAATATGGATGAGGATATTAAATTTCCTCCCAAGTCCCAACCCCGTATAAAAGAGATAGGTTGCATTAGGTAGGCAGTCAACGTAAAACTTTGCTACATATTATCATGAATCCTAATGGAGGAACATGATTCCATATAAACATCTCAAAATAATTGAGATAAAACTTGGATGATGATGATGATTTTTTTGCTTGGTGACATGATCTTTCCTCAGTTTGGCCCATTAAAGGGAGAGACTAGTGTGTAAATCAAACTAGAGACAAATAACAAGTGCGAGAAATACACTATAAAATAACAATTTTTTTTTTTGAAACTCATAAACATCTCAAAACTAATGAAAAGTTGGGTGACCAATGATTTTTTTACTCTACAACAACACCACTCTCAATATTATTGAGGATATTAAGGCTTTAACTTTGTTAGTAATGAGCTGTTTTGCAGGTTACCCACTTCAAAATTTTATTTATTCCTCCCCTTCATGTATTATCCATAAATAGCGTATCATTTACCAAGAGATATGCAGAAGAATGTGCTTCACAAAGTTCCCAAATCTAGTGAATCATAAGTGGCAAAACGCTTAACAAATTT
Organism: Amborella trichopoda; assembly: GCF_054954075.1. Lineage (NCBI taxonomy): Eukaryota > Viridiplantae > Streptophyta > Magnoliopsida > Amborellales > Amborellaceae > Amborella > Amborella trichopoda. Next base: position 43,754,804 of record NC_142343.1, on the reverse strand, counting down.
TTAGGCAACAAAATATGTAATATTTCAATTTAGGTAAAAAAAAAAAAATTACTTACAAGAAGGACCAAAACAGTAAAGGGGGACGATTAGTTGGATTAGACAAAAAAAGGAAAACTATATTCTCTATTCTTAATTCAAATAAGGGTGTAATTCAAATAAGGTTAAACAATCGAAGTAAGGTGCAACACCAAATTTTATTATAAGATGTAATTTTGGTGCCAATATTCAAAGGATGCCTCGAGAATCCAATTTCATCTCTAATTATAAAAATCTTATACTTCAAAAATACTTCAAATCAAGTAGATCTATAAACACATGAAAATCCTGAAAATGAACAATTTAGATAATGCGTTGCAAGATGCATTATTTTTGGGACTAAATTTTTTATTTTTTTCATATTCATACATCTCGGTGTTGGGATAATCAATTAGAAGGTTTTCTAGCTTCAAAACAACCTTTTACGACATAAGTTTTAGGTGCACTTTAATTCTACATTTGAGATTGCAACCTTGTATAAACCTTTTCCTTCAAATAATCATATCGTGGACCAATAGAATGGCGGACATATTTATGCAACTCTTTCTATGAACTAAAACAGAGTCTTAATATTGAAGAATAGTGTCTAATTCTTTTTTTAGTAGGGAGATTAGAGGCTCAAATTGTTAGGCGTCTCAGCCCAAGAGAGAGGGACATCAATGGAATTGTTCTTTTTGATAGAGGGCAGTTCGAGAAAATAAAAGAGAGTAACTTGTTGCCTAAGTCACCATCCCATCTATAGCTTTTGATTGGTTGAACCAAAGTTACATCTCTTGAGACATTTTGGGCATGCATCTTTTTTGGGTTTAGGCGAACTCTTTTTGGTGTAGCAAGGCTACATGAAGCTTTCTTTTGCAGATAAGAAGAAGATGGAGAGAGAGTTATATTTCTCTCTCAGAGAAGAAGATTCTTCTTAGATAGAAGAAAAAGATAAAAAAGAGCCAGTGATCATCTTTTTAAGTCTTGAGAGAAAAGATGGAGAAGGGAAGCAAAAAAAAAAAAAAGAGAACATTTTTTTAGAGAGAGAAAACATCTTTAGAAAAAAAAAAAGTCTATGAGAAAAGAATCTTTGAGAGAAATTCCTAGAGAGAGAAGATGAACCACATAAAAATTTCGATACAAGTAAAATTTATTAGTTATCTAATTTATTACATGTTTTTTCCACTCATACATACATATCGACTTTAACATATTTTTATTTTACATATATCTTAATTCTGCAACGCATATCTACAAAAGGACTCTAAGTGGGTGAGCTCAACACAAATGCAAAAGCAATGTGAAAAATGGGAGTGGTTGTGTGACTTAGAGTCGATTGGTGCGTGAGCTTAATAGCCACTAGACACCACAACCCAGGTCCAAGTCCCATTGTATAACCTACTAGAAAGAGAGAGACTACATCCCAATGTCCCACTACATTCCCGAGGATATATATATATATATATATATATAGAGAGAGAAAAAAAGACCATCTATTACCGCTTAAGTAACTTGATTTAAATTATAAAAATATCCTTGATTGTTTAGGGATGGGAAAATAGAACTGCAAAACAAAAATACCCCTACCTGTTTAAGTTTAGTAATAGGGAACCAAGGGTATTTTCATTATTTGGTACTTCTTTATTCTTAACTCTAAATAATGGGGGGTATTTTTATAATTTATCTTGAATTATTTAAATGACTAAATTATAATAGAACCCCTAGTTGTTAAGGATTCTCAACTCCAAATAGAGGTAATTTATAAATTTTAGATAATTTTTGTTTTTACAGGTTTCTCAACCCTAAATAGGGGTAATTTGGAAATTTTGGATAATTTTTGTTTTTACATGTAGTGGAAAATGATATATTTTGACAATTGGAAGGTAATGTAAGACAGTACAAAAGGTAACTGCCTAGCCTGTTGCCCTTGTTATGCTGTTGACAATGGCCTTAAATAAGACTAGCATGAGGGCCAGCCTATAGTTAGTTTCAATTTAGTTGCAGAATCATATTTCAAAATTCAATATGTAAAATTTTAAGCTAGGATCATCACAAAATTTGGCATCCCATTGGAGTTTATGAATAGTAAATCCATTTTTTACCATTGATATCATGCGAATAGACCTCGATGGAGCTCTGAATGTTGGTCCACTCGATGCAGATCACGAACGTTACAATTTTCAATCATCTATGATGGGATGTTATCTTGAGGCACGACTTCCACTCTAACCGTCTAAGTTCCCGAGCTCGGATCGTTTCAATTTATGAACAAGGCATGCCAAGCCTTTCCAATAAGCCAATTACTTCGAACTCCCTTTTAATGAGTTCGAATTGAGTAGTCTAAAGGCTAATTTTGTGCTTTTTTTGCTATGGGAACGAAGAAAAAGGCAGATAGATGATGGAGAGAAACCAACAAATGTTCCAAAGAAAAAGTAAGGAGAGAAATAATGTGTTTTAATAAATTTAAGAAAGCACGGATGTTTATTTCTTGACCCGTACATATATTTAAATCGATATATTGGTTCAACATGGAGTCCATGTAACACCCATAATGCATTGTACTTCTGGAGTTGGGGATTCGATGTGCCTGTATCATTTCAGCTAGTGAGAAAGGCCTGACAAGCCCCCAAATCTTTATTGCAAGAAACTTCATTGGGTTTGTGAGAGATGCTAATCTCTATTTCAAAAGTACAAATTTCATGTGATTGCTCTCCAGAAGTAGACACTATATCTTTTTCACCATAGTGGGGGTCAAAGTGTTAAGAGTTAAGGAAGAGAAACTCTCAATGAGAGAAGACCTTTGAAGATCCTAAAGATGGGGTGAGGGAGAGATGGAGAGAAGCCTGGCAATTTCATACAAATGGGATGAACACTGTTTCTTGCCTGTTGTGGCTATGGCCTTTCACATGATTTTATTTTTTCTTACATTGATGACAGTCTGGGAGATAAGGATAGAGGTCTATTGATGGAAAAAATCTGCCCTTGGAAACTCTTTCTGCCACCCTGTTTTCTTTCCGAATTATTTTTTGGTGTTTATATAAGGTTGACACCTTAAACAATCAAATAAGGAGCACCTTCAAATCATACCAAAAGAAACTTGTTTTAGTGTTGGAAATCTTCATGATGGTTTGAAATTTTATTTTCATCTCTATTTATGAAATTCAGAGGCATAAAAAATAGTGTGGATCTGAGAACACTTGAAAATTGACCATTCAAATAATATATTATAAAATGCACTGTTTTTAGGACATAAAATCTTTTTTTCTTTTTTCATATATATGTATCTTGAGGTCGAGATAATCAATTGGAAGATTTTGGAGCATTTAAACAAGGCTGACACCTTATATAAACTTTTCCAATCTATATAAAGCAGGAGTTCGGCTTGTGCAGCATGTGTGGATCAGAAATAAGTTAGGTTCGGGTGCAAAAATTCTTTTATTAATGTGTATGTAAATTGCGCTCCCGTGAGCGCATGCTGTGTATTTCTTCCCTCGCTCAAAACACCTACTTAGGATAATTTTTTTAGTATAAAATTTTGAAAAACACAAAATAGTTACTAGATGATTAAGAAAAAATTTGAATTTTAAATTTTATAATACTTAGCTCTAGACCTTTGAAAATTAGACAGTCTCTATTCAATCTTGAAGCATAAGTTTTTCTAACATATAGAGAGCTTATTTCGAAAAAAAAAAAAAAATTCAAGATTATTTTATGGGTTATAAAAATTACATTCCCAAAATTTGAGATCCAAAAAATATCTACAGCATATATTTTTCCTTGAGGGAGGAAATGGATAGTATTCTCCCATGGGAGGAAGAAATCTTTTGGTTTTATTAATTGCAATAATGCAGAGGTCAACATAAAAAAACCTGGAGATAGCTTTACACATCATATAATACCAAACATTTAAGAAAACAGGTAAAAGGCAAAGCTGCCAAAGTAAAAAAAATACAGAAAATGAAAGTCTATTTCATGCGGTAACCAACGATATACTTGAAAGACTAATAGGCATAATATAACACACAAATGGATAGTGTGGTCTCTAGGATATATGATCCCTCACCACAAGATCCTAATAAAAACTTAAATTTTAAAACAACATTTCTCGATATTAAAACAACATTTCTCGATAGATTTTTAAGATGCATATGTAATTCCACATTTTAAGGTTGCAACCTTATATAAAGTTTTATTTATTTTTATTTACTGATCAAGTATACAATTTGTTCTTAAGGGAACATATTAGACAATACTTTTACATACGGATGGGTGATGTAATATAGTGAAAATGTTGAATACTATGTATCTTTTGGTTTTGTTATGTAATATAGTTGCAAATTACACAAGGTGTGAGGTAGATGTGTTTATACACTTGATTTTGTTATCTAATATAGTTACAGACTGCACAAGGTATAAAATAGATATGTATTTGCATGCAATTTGAGACTAACCAGACTAATTAAATTCGACCTGTTAGATATCATGTCCAAAATTAATATTTAAAGAGTCGAGGTATGTGGGTTCTGCGGAATTCTGATCTACAGAGAAATCAATCTTAAAGACCTATTATTCTAGCGGATCAACGGCCAAGTTGGCTTAGTTAGTGTTAAATCTAACAGAAACCAAAAAAAATAAATAAAATAACATAACTACCAAAACAATAAAACTAAGTAACGATAAAACTAAAGAAAGTAATAAAGAAAGACAAAATAAAGAAAACAAAGCAGAAAAAAAAGAAGGAACCTGGGCACCATTTTGCAGTACTACCTTAAAGAGATTTTTTTTAGGATTTGAGGTCTAATATTTTTTTTTTTTTTTTTGTTGCCAATTTTGATAAAAAATATATCAGTTTGACAAGTCTTATAATATTTATTCACTCTCTAGAAACCTGCCTATTCGAGTGATTCGATTTCATAAGCGAAGGATTTGGGATTTTTAAGGATATTTGGCTTCCTAAAATGGAATATTCTAGATCTTTACCATATTCTTAAAATATTCAGGGCTGGACTATGGTTTGGGGTATTAGAATTCATAAATAAAATATTCAGGTCTGGACTATGGTTTAGGGTATTAGAATTCATAAATAAAATTAAATTTTGAAAGAAGTTTACAATATGGTGGCAATAAATTACGAGTTTCATAATGACACAAATAGTAGTAGCTAGTGTTTAAAACCTGAATTGGTGGGGTGGATCGTCCACCCCAAAAGCTAATTTTGATCATTATTGTTATTTTCCACACCTACATTTGCTATTTTAGAAAAATGTGATGCAAATAGCAATCTCACTAATATATAGTTTAAATTTAAATTTATATGGCATATGAACTTGTCAAAGTGCCTTTAGCTCTTTAATTTGAAAATCACACGCTTTTAAAATGACACGATTTAGAATAACATATATTTATTGTGATAAGTTTTTGTTTTTCTCTTTTTTTGCTATAAGCCTTTCAATCATTTCTCTTTAATTTGTGAGGCTAACTTTCAAAGACCAAAAGTTGAAAATAAATTTGTTTAGCGAATTAAAAAGTTTGGTGATTACATTGGATGACAAAATACCTTAGGACATTAGAAGAGACTAAAGACGTATATTGATTTTTAGTGATGTTTCTGCAGATGACTTAGTTCTTTTAAAATAAATTAGAAAGTTTTTAATATGAGTTTGTTTCCGCACGTGATTTGGTTCTCTTAAAATAAATTAGAAAGTTTTTAATATGGGTTTGGTTTACATAAATATATATTTCGATTGAAATAGAATATTCATGATAGAACACAAATAGTTGTATGTGATAGTCATGGATACTTAACCACTTTGTAAATAACTGTGTAGAGTATGGTAAACCTTAGTTTTACAAATAAGGTTGCAATCTAATACAAACCACACCTTTCATTAAAATGTTTCTTAATTTATCAAACACAAAAATTAAAAAATTTTAGACCTTTTATTAAAATGACATTAGTAGTATCTGAAATAAGCAGTCTTGGGACTTGCAAATCAGAACCACTCACATTTTGATAAGAAAAAAAATGTCAGGATAGAATGTGATCTATACATAAAATTAGAAAATGTTAAACACATTTTTTAAATATTATTAAAATAGAAATATAACACTAACACTAATTTCTTATGATTTTGAATATTATAAATAATTTAGTTTATTACATATTTTAATTTATACCTAATGGTAAACTAAGTTTGCTTTATTAATTAAATACTTAAGAAGTTTGCATTTCAAAGTTTTTATGATCAAATGATAATATTTTAATTATGACTTGTTAAAAATCTAACTTTTTATATGAAAATTTTTATCTTTAAATAAAATATTGATGCATTTATTGAAGGGAAAAGTTTATATAGAGCTGATGCTCTAAACCATCAAAAATTGGAGCCTACCTCAAAAATTTTATTAGAAGAAGTTGTTTTGATGCCTAAATATCCTCAAATCGATTATCTCGACATAAAGATGCTTGGACAAGAAAAAAAAAATAGATTTCAAGTTTTGGAAATAGTGTATTTTGTAACGCATTTTTGGACCGTCAATTTTCAAGGTTTTCAAGTTTTCATAGATCTATTGATCTACACTATTTATGAAGCTTTAAACTTTATAAATAAAGGTGAAATATATTATAAGGCTATCACAATGACTTTTAGTATTGAAACCATATTTTTCGATATTATTTGAAAGTAGGCTCTAATTTGATTGTTTAGAGCTTAGGCTCTATACAAACCGCACCCTTTATTAAAATTTCAAAATAGATTATGATGTTTCATTATCCAAGTCAAATTTCTATTTTATGTAGTGTTTACTTCATAGAACTTATGAAATTAAAATTAATGAAACATTTTATTAATAACATAAATGATTTTAATGCCACTTGTTTACAAAACTCCTCACTTTTTACATATAGACGATTGGTTAATGTCATAATAGTCTGTTGCATGCTCGGGCAAGTATTTAATTAGATTTATATAATTTCATTGAATAAAAAAATAGGCAAACTTTATATGCTTCCCCATATCCAACTGTCCATTCTAAATGGACGGTTTAGATTTCTCCAATCACAACATCATCCTCTATACTATTTTATTTCTAATAGTTTTTATACAAAGCAATTTGACACCAAAATTTGAGCGTCCCATCCTCTCTTGAACTCGCACTTATAGAAAAAATAAAAGAATTATTTTGAATAAAATAAAATGATTAAAATGCCTTTGAAAGTTTCCGGTGTATTTTGGTATTGTATTTTATCAAAAATATTTTTTTAATATTTTATTTAGGTGTGCCCCATTGAAGTGATGGCATGTACCAAATTTTATATTCATATAATGAGTAGAAAAAAATTAATAATAAAATACTCTGAGAGATCGGATTTAGATTAAATAGTTAGTGACTCACTATATCTAAATTGGATAGTTGGATTAAGGATGAAGTACATATCTTTTATGCCGAACGTAGAAACATTTCCAAGACAAATATTGCTTAATCGCTCAAACCTTTAATGACAACCTTTTTTAGTTTCTATTTGTTTCCTTTTTAACCATAATAGGGAGCAAAGCTGCCGCTTTATTTCAACCTCACTGACGATTTATTAAAAAAAGGGTGTTTATTTCCATTTTCTTTTAGTTATTATACTCTTTTTTTTTTTTTGCTTTTCCTTTATGGTTCATGCAATTTCATGAAAACATTACTATTTTTTTTGAGAGCATGTAATTAGAATATTTTTTAAAATTAAAAATTTATTTCAATAATTAATATTTAATATAACGTCGTGCATCACATTATTCTGGTACTTATATTATTAAAATTTGATACGAGTACGATAAGGTTGGTATTTTCTCTGTGATTTATATTTGAAGTAGAATTCTAATTCCCTACTAACTGCTCAATAAAACCCCTGTATAAACAAAACAAACAAGTTCAATTGTATCTCAAAGCAGTGAGAAGCAGCAATAACAACAACCTTGTAAGTTTTTATTACTCTTTTCTTTTATATATATTTTTCTTATTTCTATATTTGTTTTTCTTCTCTCTCTGTCACACATACGCAAATTTTTCTTAATCTCTCTATGCTACTCGGCCGGGCCACTTGGCCTGAGGCCGAATTGGGCTGAGTTCCACAGCAACTCGCCAGGGCATAAAAAAAAATGTTAAAAATATAAAATAAATGTTAAAATAAAAAGTTAGAGATATATTTTTAAATGATTTTGAGGGTTTTAGGATTATTTGGGAAGTTTTCTTATCTTAGGAATTTTTTTTTTTTCTGAATTATTCATGGTATGACACAAATTTTTAAATAATCCATGTATTTTTTGTCATATTTTGTAGTTTTTTAATGACTCCATTAGTTCCTTTAATTTTTGTTTTTTATTAACTGATTTTAACAAGTTTTTACCCTTTTTAATTTTTAACAATTTCTAGTTTCCTTTTAAATTCAGTCAACATACATCCAGTTTTTCCCTAATAACCAGATATTGAAATCTTGAAGATATTATTTTAGTATTTTTTTCATATGGTACCTAACTGATGAGAAGAAGATAAGGTAATCTTCTTTTTCTGTTGGTCATTTTACTTCATGTTAGTTCTTTTTACTTGTCTTCTTCCTAAGATTGAACCATTCTTGTTATTAGACTTCCTTTTTCTAATTCTTGCCTATTTCATTTATTATTAATAGAAATCGAAACTTTTGTCTATTTTACTTTAATTTTTGTGAAGTTTATGAACGGACCCAAAATAATTTTGGAAATTAAAAAATAGTCAATATTTTTAGACATTTTGTAGTGAGGTCCAAAACTTTTGAGTTTTTTGTTTTTCCCATTTTGAGAGAGGTGTTTTTGTACTGGTTACTTTCCAAGTCCCCACACAACTTTTTTTTTTTTTTTTGATGTGTGTTATGAGTAGTTCGAAGTTCCACTTTTGAATAACTTATCACTTTCTTTTTTTTTTTGTTGATGTGTGTTATCAGTAGTTCGAAGTTCCACTTTTGAATAACTATTTACTTGTGGGTTTAACTTTCACTAGTCGGATTGCTTGCGTTGCACATAAGCAAAAGTGTTTTTTTTTTTGAGTAATTCAATGGGGAAGATTGGCTCCTACCCGTTTTTTTAAGTAGATTAGGAATTAGCTTTATGAAGGTATTAGTCGGTGGTATTAGCGGTGGGAATATAAACCACAACATAATAACTAGGGTGTGGGGTGCTATCACCACGACCAAAGCCCTTTTCCCAGGCAAGAGTTTTTTCATCCGATTGATTACCACGTCCTATTATATTCTTTGTTTAAAAATTAGAAACATACCCTATTCTAAAATCCTTCTATTCATAGGCACCGAACCTACATTCTCTAAAGATAGGTCCTCTTTTATTCTTGCGAAATGTGTGTCTACCTTTAAATGTGGCTTAATAATGTAAAATAATAATAAAAATATATAATGTAGTATAAATATAGATATAGATAAATAGGAGTTCAATCTCCTCCAAAGTCTTATTAACCATTAATGGTTGAGGACAATTGTTGAGCGAGCCAATAGTTTCTAGAAATCTAGTTAAGAAGCTTCTCCTTTAGAAATTTTATTTTGGAAACAAGGTAAAGAAAAACTTAAATCTTCTTTGTATTTTTTATGTAACAGTTAAAAAGCTTTCTCATTTCATTATGGAAACAGGATAAAGATTGTAAAACTGTTTTCTCTCTGTATGGAAAGAAGATAAAAATTGTAAATTTCTTTCTATCTGCAAGTTTATCTTTCTATTATGGAAGCAAGATAAAAGTTGTAGTATTGCAATGTGAATCTTCATGTAACTCAATTTTCTTCACAAATTGGACTTTTTATTTGCAAAAACATGAAAAGAACCTCTAACATGGTGAATTCCATTCTCTCTTGACTCCTTTGCTTTATCGACTTTTGCATAGAATACCTTTTGAAGAGAGTTTAAAAGTTTAGCTGACTCTGGCCTCTCCAGTGCCAAAGCACCCATGCAGACAACTTATATGGAACAAGTATTTGGATTCTCGTTGGTGATGTCATGAATACGCATGAAGGTATCATTATATGATATTAGTTACAGGCAAATAGATATCGATTTGACTTTCTATTGGGATTTCCCAACCCCATACCGCAGCTAGTTACAGATTATCTATTACTAATATTGTATTTAGTTACCGGTTGAGATTCCATTACGAATATTGTTTAGTTATAGATTGAGATTCCATAACTAATATTGTTTAGTTACAGATTAAGATTCCATTACTAATATTGTTTTTAGTTTCAGATTGAGATTCCATTACTAATATTGTTTAGTTACGATTCCATTACTGTTTCACAAAATAATTAGTTTGTATAGAAGAGAACCAAGGCTCTCAATCTTGGAACTTGAGAACTAAGACCCTAAAAGCAAAGGAATTTCCTTACTTGTGTACTCAAATAGATATTGTTTGTTGATGATGGGATAAAGCAAAGGAATTTCCTTGCTTGTCTACTCTACTCAAATCGATGTTGTTTGTTGATAATGGGATGCTAATTATTTCATTTGTCAATTGAGAGGGGCATGGAATCTAAAATGTTAAATAATTGATATTTTAGGTGTGTTTTGATAAGTTACCCTTGTAGAAATAATGGATGTCGAATTCTATGGGAATTTTGATACTATATTAATTTCATGAGCATGTCAACTGGTCATTTTCATTAGTGAATTCGATTTTGATTTCGATATTTGTGCTAGCATGTTAGTTTCACAAAATATCAGTTTGATAAACCCACGAGTACGTGCTTTACCTAAAGGAGCAAGTGTACAATTTACTTGCATGAAAGCATGTTGTACGGTTCTTACCAGGTGATATAACATTGATGGTCAATCTGGCATTGTTTATAGCATCATCTATGCATACTTTAGGCAATATACACTGAGTTACAAAGTTTAATGGATAGCTGAGCAATCAGAATTAATCAAAGAGCCCAAAGGAAGATGGTCCAGCAAAAAATGAATGGAGGTTGCATATTCCATCACAGAATAAATTTATTTCTCATAATAGCAATGAAATTAGCATAAAGGAAGCTGCTAATTCTAACAGCAAGACTAAATAAGAAACACAGTAGGCCCAAAAAGCACTAGAATTATAATGGATGAAGTGTAAATTAAAGGTCTCACATATTTGTACATGTAGTACAATTAAATTACTGAAAAATGTCACTATCCAATTTAAAAATGTGCATGCATTTTAGACTGTATCTACAAATTACGAATTCTACAATTAAGCTTTGTTACAATTCTTAAAAAAACAGACTTGCTTATATCCTCAATCCATGAACAGACATTGACATACAATGGAAAAATTTATTCATCATCCATTGGTTTGTGAGATTATTTCTCAAAACTATGTTTGCATGCCAAACATCATCATCATCATTAGAGTCTTATCCCAACTATTTAGGATCAGCTATTCATGAAAAGATATGCAATCTTTTACGTTGGCTGCCGTATCCATGACAGTGTTGTATTTGTATATGTCAAAGAAATCTAAAAAATCAAAAGTTATTATCATGAATTAACAAGAGATATAGTGTGAATTGTTGATGGCTTAGAATGGGCAATGAGCATATCCCATTCTGAAAAGGGATATTTGATCATGCAAGTCATATAAAGGAACTGCTGAAAACACCATTATCATGAGTGTTGACAAGAGAAGGATTTGCGGCTATCTTGTGCACAAATTGTAATATAAGTTCTTATACGATTAAGACCAAGATCGCCCTATTGCAAAGGCCTTGTAACAAAATTAAAAATGGAGAAAATCACTTACTTATAATGAAGAAAATTTGAATCAGACTGGTGAATCATTCAAACCTTCATTGACAAAATTATTGAATGTCATGAGAGAAAAGAGGAGGACGCGGGATCAGAATGGTGGCCGGCAAATCCACAAAATAATGTAAATGATTATTCAAAGACTTCCTAAATTTAATTCATGAATACAGAAATGCATTAAAGGACAGAAAAAATACAAGCAGCATTCATATAAAGTGCTTTCCATACTAAATGTAGAACATGCCACAGATGCCATTTTGGAGCTCAGAAAGTCTCAAGCAGATCAATTCTCTCATTTTAGTTGTCAACTATCAATCTCATTGTAAGAACACATTGAATCTCTACCTGGAAGCCTAATATGCAAGTCATCAACCACAAGTAAACAAACAGCGGCCGTGCACAGTAAATTTATAACATAAAAACACAAAACATTTCAGCATTCTATTTCTAACTATTTGAAGTGAAATGATATTAAAATTCTAAATAATGATAAGATTCCAATCCAAATAGCCTCAAACTTCTGAACATAAAAATAAAAGAAAAATATTAAAATTGTAAATGATGATAGAATCCAATCCAAATGGCCTCAAACTGATCAATAAAAACATAACAGAAAAATGGGGGGGGGGGGGGGGGGGGGAAGAGAAAGAAAAGAAAAAACACTACATGCTTTCTGGTTGGTGGAGCACTGGGTCATCCAAGCCCAGGTTTGAAGTAAGAGAGGCCAGATATGCATCATGAACCTCCTTTTGTAAGAAAAAGTAATGCCTAATTGAAAACACAATAAGCAACTAGTCCTAAAGATGATCTACAAAGAACTTAGTTGCTTTGATCATGGCCTTAAAGCAGCATCAGAGCCATTTTATGATGAGGTTTGAACATGTGTCGCAGTTATAGTCCGAAACTGCAGGAGTGTCGGAGTGAACGGAAAAATCTTAAGTGAGAAATCTTCATTGAGTTTATCATTCGAACAAAATCTCCATTTAATATCTCTTTTATTTCCATCGATGTCGTAAGAAGTGACCTCAACGGTCCTCCTCACAACTCGAGCAACAAAGAGACATCCACGGTGCCCAACTATACCCAGATCACGAACATGCGGGTATGATCCTCTGCGGTAGAAGCGTTTCTCAAGACACAGTGTTGTACCTTTCTCCCATATCGTCTCGGAGAGCCGCCATATTACCAACTCAAATCTTTTCGGTTCCTGAACCAAGCAAACCCTGCCATCCCACTCCATCATGCAGCATGACTTCCCCGAGACCCCTGGAGGAACTCGAATGCTTCCCCATTCTTCTCTTTCCATATCAAAAGTGTAGACAGCATGCTCCCCAAGCTGGTACAACACGCTGCCAACGCATATGAACCTCCCGCCATAAATGAACACCTGCATGCCCAGGGAAATGCGTTTCCACCGTTCAGTCTCCGAGCTGAACATCCAAAGTCCTCTTCTAATCGAACCGGTAGGCCAGCACCACACCAACACCTTGAATGAGTAGTTCAGTCGGTTGAAATACAAACCCTGAATCTCAAATTCATAATCTTCGATGTATGGAAGGACGATGAATTCCTGTGTTACAGGGTTGCACACAAAAATGTCTTTATTTTCGTCCTCTGTCCTGTAACAAACCATCCCATGGCTGCATGCCAACTGCTTTGGACCTCCATCTACTGAGTTAAGCCTCAGATATCTAAGGGTCGCACAGGCATTTGGTGCAGTGAGTTCGCGCAGAAAGAAGGATCCAGACGAGAGTGAGACTATGGCAAAAGTATCACAAGGCTGGTAAGGGGAGAGATGATGTTTTTCAGCAAAGATAGGTGATGAGAGGTGTTGTTTCCATAACTTACACACACATTGGAATCGAAACACCGGCTCAACAGGGAGTCGTGAAAGAATTTGGAACATGATGTCCTCCGAGAGTTCTGGGAGAGAATGAACTTTATCACTAGCAACGAGAGCACCATTGTCATTCTCCCCTCCTCCAATGGAAGTGGCTTCATGGGGAATGAGAGGCATTTCCACTTCAGTAACCGAAACTGCATGCGATTGCCTTCTCTTTCTCGAATTTTCAGAAGTAGAAACTTCATGATTCTCCGACATATTGAAAGTGATATGACTTCTACTCAAGGAGCAAGAGATACTTAAAAAAAAGAGAGTAGAGCTCTGAAGATACTAAGGCAGAAGGTTTCAAGAAGGAAAGAAACAGAGCTTGAAAAGGACTTGAAATAGAGCTTGCTGTTACATGACTCTAGCATCCACTGTTATGCATTTGCATGCTTTACTTTTCTTAGGTATCTCAAATTAAAGAGACACAGAGACAGCACATAAGACAATTAGAGAGAGGCCTAAAGATAGTTGAAACCAGCCCACAGTAAAAGTTCCTCCCTAAGTGGTTTTCTTCTTCCCTCCTCTAACACATTTAAATGATGAAAAATTTTGAATTTTCATCATGCCAAAAAATATAAATAAATAAAAACGCACCCCATCTGATGTTAACTGTATATATTGCAACAAAATCATCACCATCCATCTTATAAATAGTAAGCACCCACTTACCCCCCAAAATAATAAAAAATATAAAAAAAAGGCACCCCATTTGTCATTAACAGTCTATAATGCAACAAAATCACCACCATTCATTTTATTTGATGTCATTAAAGTTCTGAGCTTTCTTTCTTTTTGCAGTAGCCAATAGGAAGAAAGCCTGTGTTAATGGAAAGAACACAAGACAACAATGTATTTGGACAATAAAAAAAAAGGAAAAATATCTATTAAAATGGAAAGGCACCACAATTTTGACCTGTTAACTGTCAATATTATGTCCATAAGGGGTCTCAGAACTGTGATTCTTACGTGCATTTTGAAGGATGGGGTTTTGGCCACGAATCTGAGGGGGCCCAAACAAATAATAACAATAACTAAAGAAAAAATTTGATGCAAGGTGTCAACTTTATATTATATAAGTACGGTGCATTTAAAAAATGCCATGGAAGAGAGTGTCCCAAAATTGAAAAACCTTCTAATTTGATCATCCCGACCTCTAGATGTATGAATATGAAGAAAAAAAGAACTTCAAGTTCTAACTATTTGGATTGTCTATTTTCAAGATTTTCAAATGTTTATAGATATGTTAGATCTATACTATTTTTTAAATTTAAAATTTTATAAATAGAGACAAAAATATATTTTCAAGCTATCATAATGTTTATGGCATTGGAACTACGTTCTCCAAACAAATTTTAAAGGCCCTCCTTACTTCTACAGTATAAGGAGGGCACCTTAGACAAACCTCACCCAGGCTTAAAACGTTATAGTTGGTTTATTTTAGGTTTTTTATTTTGTTTTGGACTATCCATTTCAACTCTTCACATATCAACAGATCTGCACTTTTGAGCTATGGGTTCGTAGATGTAAATGAAAATGTATTTACAGTGGTTTGACCTAAATCCATGGAAATTTGTGATTTAGGGGAACTCACAATAAACTTTTCCTTTTTAAATGTTAAAAAATTAAACTTCCCCTTTTTTAAACTATGGATAAACACTTTGCATGCAATGGAGGGCTTACCAATTGGCTTGAAGTTTTTGGTCACTTTTGCCAGTCTTTTTTTACATGTGTGATTAATTTCTCTATAGCACAAGGTTGGAGTTTCCACCTGAATAGGGTTAGGGTTTGTAAAGAAATACCATGCAATATCTACCGCATTCCCCAGAAAAGAAATATGCTACATCCATCTTAACTGAGCCAAATTGAAGGGATAGTTCATCTCGACCATTCCTTATTGAGATGGGAAGATTATTGGTACATGTGAGATACTGTTTGTTTTCTACAGGAATCATGTTATAATTTTTATGAAAAATATCTATGGCATCTGTACTACTCTTATTGATAGTTAAGGGTAGGACACTAACGAAGAAGAAGCCTCAATTAACTATCAAAAAAAAAAAAAAACAGGGGGGACATTATCAAAAAAGTTTTCTGTGAGTCTTCATGCATCCACCTTATCTTGTAAGGGTTTTACGACCTGAAACACATCCTAAATCACTGTAAATCTCTTTCTGACCTCAGATCTATAAATCTAGCGCTCCAAAAGAGTGTAGGTTTCATGACATTGAATAATTGAAATGAATGGTCCAAGAAGATGGACCCTGTGTTTAACGCACAAAATTCATTCTTTCATTCAGATTCATAATCGTGGTAGTCGAGATAATGGGCCTGTCAAGTTTTGGATCCTCAATCCATCTCCAAAATGATTTTTGGAAGGTGGACACACGAGATTAGGTATGTCACCCTACAGTTACCAGTAAAGATCCCATTATTAAGGGGTAAAATTTCTTTCAAATTTGACACAATATTAATTGTTTGATAAAGAGAAAAAACTATAAATATCAATTGCATGGCAAGGACAATACAATTATGGGCATTGTTTTATTGGATAACCAAGCATGGATGCATGCACATAGCCAACTGATAAATTTTCTCTTTGTTTAAGGATAGATTTTCCCTTAGTTCAAGGGATTCTTGCTTTTGAGCAATCTTTTTCAATCTATCTCTGATAAATATGCTATTTTTTCCTTGTGCCTATGAGACCTTTAGGCCTTTTGAAGGTCTAAAGCCCTAATAATATTTTTACGAGGTCCCATAATATTTTTTCGGGTCCAGGTCTAGATCCAGTCGGACAACCCGACCCATTACCTCCACTGCTCCAAAAAGCATGCAAATCTAAATCTAAGCAAAATTAAATGAGAAACCAAGAGCGTGAGCTAAGATTTTCTCAAAAAAAACTTTTCCAAATAAAAAAGAGAGAATATATTCGTCCCAAACATTATATCCCAATTTGGTATTACAATAATGATTTCACAAATTTATCTCCTAGAACAATTAGCAACTTAACATTATAAATTAAGGTGTGAATAAAGAAAGAGAGTACATACATTGTTCTTATCTCTAAATTAATGGGGTAAGAGAGAAGATGCTCAATTTTCCCAACATTTAATAAAGGGCGAGGATTAATAACCCTAAAATTATATCTTTAGTATAATGACATCATAAAATTATATCTAACCTTATTATACTCATTTGATATCGCAGTAAATGTAATGGATGAAGACAAAAAATCAAGATACATGCACATGACACCTCAAAAAAAAATTTAATGGGTAAAGAGACAATTCTAAATTTCTTAAAATTCAAATGAATTTGAGGGATAACTATGTTTAAGGAAATTTCTTCTTTTTTTTCTTTTTGGGTAAATTTAGTAGGGAATAAGTCTTCTACCATAGTAGAAATGGAATTCAAATAGGGGAGAGGTCTCCTATCTAGGATAAGAATGGAACGCAAGACGTCATTTTGTGGTGTCTGATCACTCCGACCATCTAACCATGAGTCCTTTTCTACAACTTAGGCAATTGATACCTTTTTTGGTGTAGTCCATACTTTACAAACTAAAGAACCTATTTTGTAGTTAACTCTTTTTCAAAAAAAATTCAAAATGTTGTCTATTTTTTTTGTATAAGATTTTTATCAAGATAATATTGGGCACACGTGTTATGTAATCTGAAAGCCTGATTAACAATTTGAATTTAAAAAGAAACATGTTAGATACGTAGAAATAGACTAAAATATTTATAAGGAAAGTTAGGTTCGATTTGGAAGAATTGATAATGGCTATCTAATAAAGCTAGTATGTTTGTATGAGGTTTTCCATACCTTAATTTTGTTATACAAAAAGATATTATTTCCAACTTTGTTATATAAAAAATTTAAAAGTATTTATGTTCTAAATTACGTGTAACTTCAATTCATTTTTAATGATCCAAGAAACATTTATTCTGTGATAAATAATATATTATTCTGATATACTAAATCCCCAGCAATTAAACGATTAATCCTACAAGCGAGACAAGCATAAGATGATAAGACTATCATGATAAAACTCCTTTATGATAATATTCCAAAATGATAATTTTCAATAAGATGAAGAGAGCTGTGAAACATAGACATATGTGTCCAAGGGTTTGACCATGTGTTGACATATGGTGGATAAAAACATGCGTCTTGAACTTGAAGAAACGCATGCAACAAATCTATGGCGTGTATAATGGTGTGTCCCTTTTTTGGACTCTTTTCATTTTAGAGTTTGGCATTCCTCAGTATAGAAACGATATTCTCCAAAAGGTAACATTTTATTTAAAAATAAAAATATTTTAGAATAATATAATTAGTTTACAATTATCAGTCCACCATGGTTGGTCCTAAGCCTCTCATGCTGGTTTCAAGCCCAGATAAAGGATGAGGAGGGTTTTGTTAGGGAGGACCGCAAGTATAAAACTTTGCCATATATTTTCATTAGTAGCTGGCTCCAAATAGTTGGGAAAGGATTCGATGATAATGATGATGAAAAGTAGTTTAGATAAAAAATAGAAAATTATTCCTATTTTTAAATGAGGGTATAAGTAATGTGATCATATGATTTTGGATGAATACATTAGGTCTCTATTTAATAACCACACACTAAGGGTGCTACGTTTTGAATTAATAATTAGCTAATAGTTTTTAGCTTTTCTATATGTTGTTACGATACAATCTTGCATTGGACTATAAGAATTTTTTTATGAATAAAATTATGATTCATAAAGTAACAGTTTTTTTACTATTTATTTATTTATTTTTATTATTATAAGTTACTATTGTTTTCGCATACGAATTGTTGAATATATAAATACTGATGCGAACTACACATAAATATCAATATATTTATATATATAGACACACGCATGTACGTTGACACCCTACAATGGACATGTTGTGTCTAGATGTCATATTTTTTTGTTCATGTTTCTGACACCCTCATCCATATCAGACATTGATGCCCATTTCTATGCGACATAGAAAGAAAAAAAAATTAAAGGCATAAATTAACAAGTTATAAGAGAAAAAAAGAAAAGAAAGAAAGGTACATCAAATGAACAACTTGGCAGCCAGAGAGAAAGAGAGGGAGGTGCCATTTTTTTTCCACCATTACATGACTTAATAAGGAAGAGAAACCCTATTTATATTTCTAAGCCATTACAGAGGAGGAAAGCCAAAGGCCTCAACAATGTGAAATGGCCATGGCTTCAAGCATTTTAGCTAGATCTTATACCTACCATTTTCTATAACCTTCCAAGGTTCAAATCCCACCCAAGAAGAAAACCCAAACCTTCTCCCGTCTCATCTCCAATCTCTCACAACTATCCCACCAAATAAACCTTGCAATATTTTCCATGACACTAAACAAGCAACTCCAAGCCATGAACCAGAAGCTCTCTAGTAATGTGAGCTTTGGTGCCAATAAACGTGAGAATAAGCAACCTCATAAGAATCCATCTCTCTTTTTGTATTGAAAGGCCTTCAAATTCCATTATTTCTTTTAACAAAAACCTAAGGACAATTTATGCAGAGATCAGAAAACTTTACTGTAATTTCGGTTTGGTCCATATTTTTTGATATTTTACACAGAAGTCTTTCTCTTTCTTCTCTTATGTTTTTCATCTTGTTTTGCTCCATTAGACCGGTTTTTTGTTTTCCTTTTTTTAAAATTTTGTTATTTCTAGGCCAATCTAATGCTTTGAATATCAGAGGAACCCAGTTTTTTGTTTTCCTTTTTTTAAAATTTTGTTATTTCTAGGCCAATCTAATGCTTTGAATATCAGAGCAACCCATTGTTCGATATTGAAAACAGCATACCAACCTAAATAAATATATTCTATACAATATTATTATAATGAAATAAATAGCACATCTAAAATATTCGGGATGGGTTGGGTCAGGTCAGCCTAGACTCAAACCGGCCCGATCTGAAGTTTGGTCTCTACTTCTAGACCCGGATCCGATCCATCCAGCCCAAAAATAAGACCCAAACCTGGACCCAAGTCTGTTTGATCAGTCGAGTTGGCGAGTCACCCCGACCAGTTACCCACCCCTACATGAAATTTTTGCCAACCAACACCACCACAGTCAAAATTTGAGTTCACTTCAATAAGAGCCTATTAGATGACTCTCTCTCCCTGCTCAGTACTATCCTAGTGAATTAGTTTTTCTGCATGCATGTGACAGGATTGGGATGAATACCCATTTTATTGAATTTGTAACTCCTATTTTCTGGTAAAAATAGAAAATCTGATACCTAAAGTTTCTAGTATTTTTTTTCATTGTAAATTATTCAAATAAAATCGATTACTAAAAACAAATGTTTGCCAATCAAAGCCATACGATTTAAAACTGATCTGCACTTCTGAAATAAGATATTTGAAGTGTGCCTCTATATCCATTACATGCATTGTCGCTTTTCCTCATTGAGGTAGATAAATATTTTTTTTTGTGTAAGTGAGGTAGATAAATACTAAACCCTAAATTTAACTCTATGTAAATAATAAGTGAAACATAACCATCAGAAAAAGAAAATTAATTGAAACTTGATATTGGAAAAAGTGAGGTGTTCGTTTTATTATTATTTTATCACTAATTTTGTTATTAAATTGTGATTATGTTTTACTAATAGTATCAGTCCTCTGAAAATAACTTATTCGAATGTGAAAAAAAGACTATAAGATGTTAATTTTAATACTATTTTTAGTTCATAAAGTTAAGAGAAAATATCATTAAAATGGTGAATCCACCTTAAAGAAATCAACGAGGCGGTTATATTAACAATTGTTTACTAGCGCAGTGGTTAATTTTAAAAAATCCATCTATCCAAAAGCCTAACCCTAATTGTCTAAAACTCCATGCTTTAGCAAGAAACCTCCTCAGTCACCAAAGCAAAGATCTCTAAGAACGCTCCCTATTTGCTACCAATAAGTTAAAACAACAAGATCAACTAATCTAGAGAGAAAAAGTCAGATCAACCATTCTAGAGAGAAAGTAAGATCAACCATTCTAGAGAGAAAGTAAAAGTTCATCCCTTCATTCTCTTCGTTATCTACAGAATCACCTGCAAGCAACAGTGCAACACTTAGAAAGAGAGAAAGACATAGACATCACTCTAAAGAGCAAGAGAGAGAGAGCAGTACAGGCAATATAGACATCACTCAAAAGATAGCGATACGGGGAGAGAGAAAGAGCACTAGAGAGAGACCACGGCAAAGTTCTGTGAAAACTACACCTGTGTGCCCTCGACTCAATCTTGATTTCAGGAAATCCAAAGACAAACTCATTTGCTTACTGTAATGGCCAAACAGTAATCATTCAAAACCTTGGCAGCCCTCTCCAAACCCTAGTTTATGTGAGCATGCATACCATGAGGTGGTTGCTCGATTCTCTGCAACATGGAATTAATGACCTCTGCTGATATTTTAGAACGGTGAGAATTTGGGGTCGTCAACCCCGTAATCATGTGATCAAGAATGAGTTTAGGGTTTTTGGGTCAAATTGGAGGTCATGAGTTTAGAGCTTTCGGGTCGAATTGGTGACCTCCATTGGTGGCCCGTTGGCCTGCAAATTGGTGTTACCATAAAT
Organism: Amborella trichopoda; assembly: GCF_054954075.1. Taxonomy (NCBI): domain Eukaryota; kingdom Viridiplantae; phylum Streptophyta; class Magnoliopsida; order Amborellales; family Amborellaceae; genus Amborella; species Amborella trichopoda. The sequence goes on along the minus strand of NC_142343.1, from coordinate 43,733,492 downwards.
GGTAACGACGAGTCCTTTACTCTCCCCTATTTGTAAAGGAAACTTACGCCGCGGAGATGTTTCAGGATAAATGTATCGAGGAAAGGCTTCTGAGATCTCTGTTTGGTGATAATGACCGGAGTCGTTGACGTGCTCCATGATCAGGTTATGATATGTTGTGGTCTTTTCATTTACCAAATGTCTGATGTTGTAATCCAACACTATATAAATCTCAAGAATGCTTGCAAGGATGGTACTATTGCCTGAATAAGAAGGATCAATTGATTCGAGACCCTGCAAGTGGTGGTTATTTTTCTATTTGTTCAATGTACAATCTTCTCAGAGCTGGTGGTGGAATCAACCAAATCTAGCAGAGGCATGGAATTTACATGTTCCTCTTAAAATTCAAGTTTTTACCTGGTTGTTAAGCTTAAACAAACTATTGACTGTAGATCAGCCAAGAAGAAGGGGCAATATCATCATCAATGTTTGTTTATTTTTCAAACAAGATGAAACTACATATTTTATGTCCATCAAATTAACTTTTTACTATGAACATTCAGTGCAATTGCTTATTGCTCTTTGTCTTTCTTGACTTTGATCATGAAAAGTAATTTGGAGGATAATAATGCTTGCTTTGCTATGGGAGATCTGGAAAGAGAGAAACCGGAGAACTTGGATCAATCAGATTGTAGCATGGTTATTTGCATCACATCTACTTGGCTTAGGCAATATTATCTTCTTTTTTTTCTTTTTTTTTTGACAGAATAACAGATCGAAGGGGTTGAATATAATGATTTTGAAGGAACATGAATATAATAAATAAGAATGTGACAACCATTAGAGAGGCCTAGAGAACTCGAGGGATATTTAAGTCAGATTGTGAATTGGGGTTTATCTAAGGTATTATGGTCTGCTGCAAGAAATCGAAAAGTACCTTCAATAAGGTAACCAAAGAGATTTCTAGAAATAGACATGTTGGTTGAGACCATTTAAGGATGAGATTGGAACTAGTGAGGAAACTCCTCTATGTAAGTGGTGTTTGGTTTGAATTGTAAGAGAGAAAAAAGAGATTCCAACAGTAGGGAAAGAGGAGAAAACCTATCTATAGAGTGATGGAACATACTTGAAAGAATTGTGAGTTGATTGAAGGTCCCAAAGCTATAGTATGCCCTGGCCATAGCTTATCCATAAACATCATATCGTGTGTTTTATGTCTAATTTTTCGTACTTAAATTGTATATTGTATGATTGGAATTCCTTCCTCCCCTCTCATGCTGTGCAAAACCTAGATTATAGGAAAGCACAATATTCTTCATGAACACCGTATGTTCCTTCATAAAAGCTTGTTTACTGTCCATCCTAGCAATGAACCAGAATTAAGACAAGATGGCCTCAGCTCACAGCCGAAACATGAATCCCAATTGGGTCTTCAATCACAAGAATCGGATTGGACAAAAATCTAAACTATAAAGGTTATGAAAACCATCATTCATACGAAAAATATGTCGATTGATTTGTATGTGCAGCATTATTAAACACTTGCAAAGCCCGACACTTTGACTGAAACCCTCATGTACAATTCTGATCATTCAATTGCAGATGGGAACCTTATCATCGTGTCTCCTTACAACAATTAAAATAAGATCCAAGTTTATATATCATCTAAGTATCAACCTATACTATATTTCCACAGTGCAACTTTTCATTGTCCACACTATAATGGAGAATTACATCCCAAAATCATTGTAAGAGAAGTCGAGTTATTACCTAGAGTTAGAACCTGATCATGGATGGCTTGGAATGATATCTAAGCTCATCTCAAGGAGTGAAGGAAAAGGGGATTTTTTAACTTGTGGATCAGAAAGAGGGGATCTTCAGACACATCAACAATGTGGGCATTCCCCGCCGATGGACTTGCAGTTATATCACACAGGAATTACAATACGCACTCCTATTCAATTGGATGTAAATTGTGGGTCACAATATGCACATGCAGACGCCATTACTGAACGGGAAGAAGCACTAAATTACAATGGAAGAGAATATTGAATTGCATGGATGAATAAATTCCTACATGCATGTCGGCATAAACTGTGAATAACAGGAAAGAGAATGAGGGATAGGGGAATGGGGGATGGGAGTGATTTCCCTACAATCACTTATTTAAATTATCCAAACAAAAGTAAAATTAATTGAAAAATCCAACAATTATTTCCAATATCATCAAGCACTAAAAGGAAAACAGAACTCCATTGTTAAGTGGCCCCAATTACAGGAGCCTAGATCAAGAACTAAACCATATCTAAGATCATATTTCAATTGTCAACTATCATTGCACATTCTAGGAAAAATTGAGTACTGAGTACTCCATTTCAAAGCTTAAGCTTCAAGAAGGATCTATCTGATCACCTAAACATGCATGCATTGATATGAACATCTAATACGGTAGACATTTACCAATTGCCCATTCTTTCTCCAAATTATAAGTTAATCAAAACATATCTCAAAGTCTCTCATCCTGATAAAATCACAACCCAACTCATGCAAATAGATAATAAGAAAAGAAGAAAGAAGGAAAAACAGTTTGTTGGAACCTTTCCCCAGTAAATGCTATGCTCTTCCGTCAGGTAAGAAGCACTGAAAAGCCCTGCTGAAAGTCCTCAATTTGCCTGTTGTAGTCCAATATGTTTTTCAGATGGCAACATCGAACATAGTAAGAACGTCTTGTATGTATCTTGATGTTAAAAGCATAACCGTGAACTGTTCTACCATTCCTCACCGCATCACGCAAGTACAGTCACGCAATGCAAGAGTGTCGGTGTGAATGGAAAAATTCTAGATAAGGAACCACAACCAAGTTTGGTGTCTAAACAGAATTTCCAGTTAATTGCTGTTTTATTGCCTTCTATATCATATGCAGTGATCTCAATGCTTTTAGTCAGGGCTCGAGCAATAAAGAGAAATCGAACATGCCCGATCATAACCAGATCATCAATGTGAGGACGTATCCTTCGACTATAGTATCTTTTATCTAGACACAGAGGCATAACTTTCTCAAGCATCATCTCTGTCACCCTCCATATCACAAGCTCAAATCGTTTTGGTGCATGGACTAGGCATAGCCGGCCATCCCACTCCACGAAGCTGCATACTTCTCCGGTGAAATTTGAAGGAAATGGAATTCTTGCCCATTCCTCGGTTTCCATATTGAAGGTAACACAAAGAACCTCGACATTATGTAGAACATGCAGTCCATGCACACCGACCTTTGGGGGAACACGAACACTCGAAAGTCCACGATAATTTCTTTCCAAAATTGGGTGTTTGAACTGAACATAAAGAGTTCAGCACTGCACAAACCGGGATACCAATGCCACATCAGTATCTTGTAACTATGTCTCACAGGGTCGAAATAAAACCCTCGAATCTCGAGTCCCCATTTCAGGATTCTCGGAATGGCAATGAGTTCTTTTTCGACAGGGTTGCAGATAAATATACCATTTGAATCATCAAAACAAATCATTCCATTACTCGCATACATATCCTTCGTCATAACGTCTCCTGCATTGAGCTTGAGTTTACTTAGGGAAACATTCGCATTTGGCTGGCTCAGAGAGCGGAGGAAGTAGAACCTAGACAGTACAGAAATTACTCCGAAAGTTTGTGCAGGCATGTGCATAGAACGAGCGCGCATTGCACCAAAATTGCGAGATGAGAGATGATGCTCCCATGACTTGCAGACTGATTTGAATCTACAAATCGGTTCTAGAGGGAGTTTCACAATAATCCTGTCAATAATGTCATTTGGGAGCTGCGGAAGAGAGACAACCGTACGATCTTCAACTTCGTTGTTTTCAATGGAAGAAATTTCTTGAAAGCGAGAGGTGTTGGCCTCCACTGTTGAAGATGAGGCTTCATGCAATTGGTTCCTCTTTCTCGAGGTTACTGGTTTTTGCAACATACTGAGAGAATAAGAGTTCCAAAAATGTTCAGGGATGGAGAGAAAGTTACAGGGAGAGAGAGGGGCTCAGAGATGAAGGAGAGAAGAGAGAGAGAGCATCAAAAATACACAGAAGGATCCCACTGATTTCCCTGCTACTTGACTCTTAGGCTAATGATGCTTTACCTTCTTATTTAATTTTTAGCTGGCTTAAAGAGAGAGAGAGAGAAGGGGAGAGCCACGTTGAGGATGAGAGGGAGAGATCCAAAGATAGTAAAAAACGTTAAGAACCACGCCCACAGAAATAGATTTCTCTCTCTCTTTCTCTTACTCGAGAGAGAGATGATCCTAAATTAAGAGAGAGAGAAGGAAGACCCACGTTGAGGCTGAGAGAGAGGCCTAAAGATGTAAGAATCAAGCCTGTAGAAATAGATTTTTTTCTTTTTTTTTTGGTAGTTAAACCAGTCAAGCCCAAGCCCAAATTCCCCATAGAACTAGATTTCTCTTAGTCACATTACCTTCCCGCGTCTTAGCTAATTTAAAATACTACGAAACCTTTTTTCTTCAGTTTGGTAAGAAAAACGATGTAATTTAAAAAAATATACATAAACAAAAATTATAATTAAAAAAAAAAGTAAAAAAGAGTGAATTACGTACGTACGGACATAAAAATGCTAAAATACGAAATGAGTCAATTTTAGGTTAAAATTACACAAAAAGTCGATCAACCTAAGGTTTTTATTTTTTCAAAATTGCCCCTCGAACAAAAAATATATATAAACAAAGTACATATTTATATGAAATTATATAAAAAAAAAGTAAAAAAGAGTGAATTACTTATGTACGAATATAAAAAAATGCTAAAATACAAAATGAATCAATTTTAGGTTAAAATTACACAGAAGGTCGATCAACCTGAGGTTTTTATTTTTTCAAAATTGCCCCTCGAACCTTGGATACCATCCTTGGACTGCATTTTATTTTTTATTTTTTGAATTTTTTCTTCGATAATAGGGTTGTGCCCTATTGTTTGGGGTAGTGCTCAGTCGGTATAATGTTAGCATCATTAGACTGCCTTCTGTGGTGCTCATCAAAGGGGCTCGAGGTTGGCATCTTCAGACCGTAAAGACCGACTTTGTTAAGCATTCAGAGGCAATCCGAGCTATCCATTCTTGGACCGACTTCTCTAGTGCTCTTCAGGGTGGTTCGAGGTTGGCATCCTCATACCATATTAGCTCATTTGTTTGTTAACAAATAAGGTGGTATGGCGATGCTAACCTCATACTGCCTTCTTGAATGAGCATTGCCCTATTAACAAAAAGCCTAAAAATATATATATATATATATATATATGAAAAGAGTTCCGAGGATGGAAATTTTAAAAACAAATAAAATTGACCGGCCTTCCACATAATTTTCACTCAAAATTGACCCATTTTATATTTTCCTTTGTTTTCTTGTGTCCATACATGAATTACTCAATAAAAAGTATAAAGGACAATCATGTGTTTCGACCAAAGCAAGCCAAATAAGATACACCAGAGCTCCAGGCCGAAAATCCAAAGACTACAACCTCGCGAATCTGATGACATTAAAGAAAAGATTTCATGAGGCTGTACCCTTTTCCCAACCGTCAAGGTTACAGCCTCATGCTTGTGATTTTGGTCCGCGCTCAAGCCTCATTATTATGATTCATTGAGGGAGTGACGCAAGTCGGAACTAAATTTTTGGGCCCTACCTAAATCTAGTCTAGCTATGTTGTTTCGAGCTAGGCTCTAGCCAATGTTGATCCTAGTGGCTTGGAAGTTAGGTGGGTGGGCCCACAAGCCTTGCACTCGTAGTTGGACCCAACCTAAACCCAGTCTAGCTATGTTGTTTCGAGCTGGGCTCTAGCCAATGTTGGTCCTAATGGCTTGGAAGTTAGGTGGGCGCACAAGCCTGGCACTCGTAGTTGGACCCAGGCAGATATTGGACTGAATATTGACGACTAAGGCGCCTACCAGTCGAGTTATGTTTTACCAAGTTTTGGATTGATTTGGTTCAGAGGCAAAAGTTTGAGTGTTATGGTTGACTTAGGATTCGGCTCTAGGGTGGGTTAATGGAGTGCGTAGGGTCTTTTGGATATAAGCTAGGGTGGTAATTGGGTAAGGTCTAATGAAGCCCTAGGTTGATTCTTGGGTTTCCGTAGCTAAGAGCTAGGGTTAGGGCTCGAGAGTAACTATTGCTCGGATGTCCGGGATGTGGTTCAAAGGCTTGGCCTACAGTTCACTAAAACGTCTTTTTTTTTTTTTTGGCTATTTACTACACACGATTTATTTACCTAAATTACGAAATGGGTCCATTTTAGACAAAATTTATGCGGAAGGTCGGTCATCCGCTTTTTTTTATTTATTTCAAAACTGCCATTCATTCCGAGGATGCCATCCTCTTACTGTTTTTTTTTTTTTTCTTTTTTTGAACCCCATGTTGGGTTTTCTTTTGTTTTCACTCTCTCTCTCTCTCTTTCTCTCTCTCTCTCTATTTAGGCTGTCGACCGTCCCGAGCATCCACGGGAGGATTTACGGCCATACAACCGTGATTACGGTAGGAATCCGATTTTAGGTGAATTTTTTTTTTTTTTTTTCATTTTTTGTAGTTTTTGGGAAACTTGGATGGTAAGATTTGATGTTAGGGTTTGAAAGTGGAATTGTATATTTTTTATTGCAATTGAAAAGGAGATGATTTGGGATTTCCATAATCTATAATATCACCCCAAAATATAACAGAAATTACTAAAAATTGTGACGAAAAATCAACCAAACCATGAAGTTCTTTTTTGACATATAAGAGTTTTTCTGTTTTAAATCTAATTGAAAATCATCCGTTTGTGTTTATATTTTCATTTTTGCATATAATATATTTTTTAATTTAGTTATTTAATAATGTCTCATGCTCAATCGGTACTAGTACCTCAAAAATTACCAAAACTCTCTAAAAATTATGAGGTAAAATCAATCAAACCATGAAATTTTTTTTTTTGACAAATAAGGATTTTTTTATTTTTCATTTTTTAAATCTAACTGAAAACAAGTAGTTTGTTTTTTAAGTTTTTTAGTTATACATGCAAGTTATTTTTAAATTTTGTCATTCAATAATGTGCAAGCTCAAATTGAAAGTTTTTTGACATATATCTTCATCAGTCCAGGTAGTGAATTGCTCTATCTTGTTGCCCCCACCCCCACCCCCAAATCTGAATTTGTTCATGATCTCCTTCTATATTTTCGATAAATTTGACTGAGATTAGGGTTTATTTCACTTTTTTATTTCTAATTTTAGAAGTAACCTGAACATCTTGATATTGTGCGGTTCTTACTCTATTTCTTTTATTTCATTTGTTTCATTTCTTGCTCATTGTGAATTTAGTGGGCCTTTGTAATTTATCTCTCTTGTACATTGGATTAGTTGGTTACTATTTTTTTGCATTTTTTGGATGGAAAAAACAAAGAAGAACAATACAGTATTTGCATTCACTGCAATCTTCCATTTTATTCTTAATCCTCCATTTTATTCTCTGTTTTTTATATTTGTAATTAACTAGTTATTTTAATTTCTATTTTTCCCTCGCTAGTGTTTTTTTTTTTTTTTACTTTTTGGAAATTCACTTCATCTGGAATGGCTTTCAGTTAATTCTTAAAAGTTGGAACTTGGAAGTAAATGGTTTCAGCATTTCTTTAATGCGATTCTCAGAAGTTGGAAGTAAAGGATATTTTTCAGACCTGGTTCCTGCATTATGTAAGCTGCCCGGACAATGCCAATAACATGAAAATAGTTTGAAGCCTCACCATTGGGACATTAATTTCGCATATGCTTTCATGACCGGTGTTATACGTAGAAACCTGAGTTCCTAACTTAAAATTGATCGTAAGATAATCCATTAATATATTGTACTAATTTCGATATTATTTGTAATGTATGTGTTGATTGGTATGCAACACATGTCCTAGATCCATGCCGAACTTCTTAGCATTTTATCTGTTTAATTATTACCATGTCATCTTTTGGAAATCTCTATTTTGCTCAATTTTTTGTGCTTGAATGCATATATATATAGTGATTTTAAAAAAAATTGGAATTTAGTATCGTAGATAAGTTCACAAACTAAGGGAATAGTGATGGAGGATCAAAGGACGAGGTGCTAAAAGAGGATCAGATCTCTGAAATGGTGTTTAAAGGAAAAGTACAGACAAATATTCTCATTTATGTCAATTTTTTTACTGGAAGATGCATGCTATTAAATTTCACATCATATCGTATGCACGTTGTTGTTAATGATATACACACTAAAGTGCCATTATTTATTTATTACAGGAGAGATTAAGAATTTATATAAACGAGTCCTTTACAAGGCATGACCCATTACAAATGAGCAAACGAAACGAGCTGCGTGAGATTGTGGAAAGGGCAAGGTTATTGCTATTGGTGGAACTAGCAAACTACATCCAAGAAATAGTGATCATCCGTTGATGGTGGCTATGTAAGAAAGGTGGCGCCCTAAAATAAACACCACCCATCTGACGACATGTATCGGAGAGATGATGCCGATGTTGTATGATGTATGGTGGATTCACCAACTTGTAATCGTGTGCCGGAAAAAGACTATTGGCCCTACACCACATACTTAAACAAATCTCTCGGAGAGGGAAGACTGCTAACACTTAAAGTTCTGCTGGTTGGCAGTGAAATTCATGGAGCTACCTAATGGCGCTACACAGGCGGTTATTGAGTGGCACACGAGGGCTTATTTGCTCTACCTAGTCGGTGGACAGCCACAGTTCCATTTTCAGCCAAGAAGGAGACGAGTTGAAGGATCCCTGGGCAGTGGACATGTAGAGAGACTGCAGGCTACTTCATTTTTTGTTTTCTTGGTTTCTCCGTATTTTTTTTTTTAATACATATACAAGAAAAAGATAACGTGAAAGCTTCAGTTCCAAAGCTAATGGAAATATAGCTCCTTTGAATGTGAAATCTTCAGTTTGAAAGTTCATTCCGAGGCATCGGACTGAGGATCGTTACCTCAAAACTTTTAGTTTTCCTTTTTGCTTTTTTCTTCTTTTTTTTTTTCCTTTTGTTTTTTTGTAGAAATGTGCCATCTGGGGATGGAAGTTCGGACCAAATTTGTTTCTTCAAAATATTAGAAACATAGGGCGATCTGAGGTCCTCATCCTCGGACAGCTCTTGTTTTCAAAAAAAAAAAATTAAAAACTACACACAACGGTCCGATGATGGGGGACCTTGGACCGCTCTGAAATTGAGTTCTGCTCAGTCCAAATAGCATTCCGAGTTCCCCATCCTCATACCAATGTTTGTTTTTTATTTTTTGAGAAAAAAAATAGTTCGAAGAGAACATGCCTTAGTTCCTAAGTGGTCTAAGGTCCTCATCCTCCGACCACTCTTTACTTCTTATTTTTGATGAAAGTATAGAGGATGAAGAACTCAAACCGCACTATGGACTAAGCAAGCCTTGGTCTAAGGTCCCCATCCTCGGACTGCCCCATCAGTACGAGGATGGGGATCTTGAGCTGAGACCCTAGCAAGCGCGAGTCCGACTTTTTAAAATCGTTTAAAGAGCATAGCAAGTCAATGAAAGAGGAAACAACAAAGCAACAGATCGAGTGAGAAGTAGAAGCGATACAAGAGGGAGAAGGAAAACATTTCACCAGCTGAGAATATATACAATCTCTTTGCAATGGAAACCCTAATAAAACTTAGATGTATCACCATTTTTGTGGGAAACAAACACTGAATCAAAAGTTTTCTTTGATTATATTAAAAAAAGATGTTTCCTTTTATTAAGCAAGGAAGCCCAGCCTCTCTCCATTCTTCTTAGCCAGCCTGATGAGCCCCTGCCTCTGTTTCCCATCAGCTCCAATCGATTTACAAAATTCATTTATTACCTGAAAGAAAAAAAAAAAACCACAATATTACTTTTTTTAAAAAAAAGATAAAGATAAATTTTAACAATCAATAAAGCAAAAATAAGGACAAATTAAAACAGGGTCAATAACATAATATAACTATGTTGTCGGAATTTAAACAGATTTCAACAAAATCATTAATTTCAGATTGAAATTTATCAAATTTCTCATGAGAGATTAACAATTTAACATTTTGTCCATTCTTTTGACTTAATTTCAAAAAACCCATAAAAACACATTGATCTTGAGTTGGAATAGTTCCAAAAGGTACATTGTTGAATATTACATCTATTATGGCTATTTTGATAAATTTCTCAAAAAAGAAAGTATAATTTGTCTACCATTTAATATAACAAAGCACTTGCACAAATTTTCAGAAAAAAATAGCAAAATCCTTAATTTCAGACTCAATCAAGCTTCAGCAACAATGAATTTCGAAAAATAACATTATTTGACAGGCTCAAGGAAAAAATAATAGTAATTTCATCCACCATTATATATAATTCAGTGTTCGAGAACTCGAATCAAGCTCGGGATTCTACCTTTGCCCTTGCTAGGTTACTCGGGTGAGTCTGCCTGAGTCCATACAGCACCCGACTCGCCCGAGTATTGTATAGGTCCCCTAACCCCGGGCCTGTACATCAGAACTCATGTCGACACCATGCTGAGGCCGAGTACTTCAGCAGGGTCCAAATTTACAACTCTGATATAACTAAGGCAAGTTCAAAATTTCAGAATATATGAATTAAGGTGTTGAGACTTAGATGTGGATGAAATTAACCAAATTTAGTTCACTAAAAGAGACAAATGTAGTTCACTAAAATGCTGAGAGTTTTTATGTATCCAATGAAATTCGTACTTTTATCTTTTCTTAAACCATCAAATTCGCCGCAATTTTTTTTTAAAAAAAATCTCTTGAAAATCGATGGGGTTTAGCCCAGGAAAAAGAGAGAGGAAGAACCAATCTAGCATTGCAATTCGCATCGAGAGAGAGTTTTACTCCAATACCCAACTCAGAAAAAATGGATCCATGTACATACAGGGCAAAGGAAAACACAGAGAAAAACAGAGAGTTACATGGTTTTGCCATTCATCCAAAAGCAAAATCTGAAAACTAGGATCCATACACACCCTCAGCAAAAGAACAGAGAGAGAGTTCTAGTCAATTGTGTCTAGAGAAACAGAAAATTGCAGTCAATTGTGTTCACCTGAGAGTGAAGTGCGATGGCCTTGCCCCTGAGCTGGTTAAACCTTTTCTTGCCTATAATGTTCCTAGCCACGACAACCAGTGGAGCAAAGAGGCCCTTGCCCTCATTCACGTTACCCATCATGGGCCTCGCCCTGCTCGGTCTGGCGCACCGAACCCACCTCGTGCCCGCTTTTGTGAGCCAGGCTCTCTCATCGCCACCAAATGACTGAGCCCAGTTCAGGCCCCTCACTGAACTCCCTGTAATTGCCGAAGCCATGGCCACCTATGGTTTTGGTTTCTCCCTCTTCTTGATGGTGAAGCGAGAGCAACTAGAGAGAGAAAGAACAAATGTAGAGAGGGAAAGAACAAATGTAGAGAGAGAGAAAGACCAGCTTGGGTCCAGTGAAGTTTGCTTCTTGGTTTCACCATTTTCTTCTTTGATCTTCCAATGGTTTTCTTGTTGATTGGGCGTGAAATTTGGGCCTCAGGTTGGTGGGGGTGATAGAGAGAGAAACACCACACAACTGAGGGGATGGTGGAGAGAGAAAGACCGCAAATCTAGAAGTTTGGGTTTGAGTTCGGTTGTGAGCGAAGGCCACAAGATGGGAAGTTCGGGTTCTGGTTCGGAATTAGGTTTGGAGTCAAGGATAATTGGAGTTTGAAGCGATCGGAGGTGGGGGAACAACGGCCAAAATCACTAACTTTTCTATTGGCTCTCCCTCTCTCACTCAATATGGAATGAGAGACAAATTTACATTCAGATCCAAAAATATTTTCATTATTTCATCAAGATTCATGAGGTAATTTACATTCAGGTTATGCTCTTTTTTTTCTTTTTCTTTTTTTTTTCTTTTTTTTTTTTAAAAAAAATTTATTAAAAGATATTGTATACAATGAGACCATTTACCTTTTTTACAAAGAGATCACAATTACTTACAACCATCCGATGTGAAATCTAATAGCTTAGGTGTGTCACAAAGTTCAAAAAAAAAAATTTTAACTTTAAGCTTGGTCAATAAAATAAATACAAACACCCATTTTGACATCCAATAGTCTAGATTAATAGTAACCACCTTGTGCGTAACATAAATAGTATCATTAATGTTCCTTGAATGTTGTCGGTAAACATTTCTTGCCCTTCAATTTTAGAGTATATATCATATAAAAGTATTAAACTACACTCAAAATCACTTGGATGATGAGCCAAATCTACTAACTTACTAAGGGAAAACTATACAAAGATATTATTTACTTTTGTACAAAGAAGTCGCATTCACTTGTCCTTTATTTACTTTTTGTACAAAGAAGTCACATTCACTCTTGTCCTTTAAATTTCAAAATGGACGGTTGTAACCTGTAAGAGTACCATTGAATAGATATAAAGTTCCAAAAAACAAAATTATCGAGCTTCATGACTTATCCCAAACCATCCAATTTGATATGTAATGAGTGAAAATAGATGTGATCTCCTTGTAATAAAAATACATGATCTCTTTATAGACAATCCCCGAACAAATTGGGTACTAAAAATATTATTCTAATCAATTACAATTTTGTTACAGATGCCTACAAGGTTTATAGTGTTCTCCACATAGAGGATACTTTGAAAAATATTACTTCATGTTTAAAAAAACATCGATTTGGGTTAGAATTGACCGATCTAAATCGAGAATTGAGGGGACCAATTCTGTTCCCCAAACATATCAAGAACCGGCAAGTTCCCAATTGAGGGGACCAATTCTGTTCCCCAAACATATCAAGAACCGGCAAGTTCCCACTGGAATCAGCTCTGGAACCGGCCGAGATCCAACCCTACTATTTTTTTATTTTTTTTTTCAATTTTTTATTTTTCTCAATTCTTTAATTTTTTTTGCTTGCGCAGTTTTCTCAACCAAATCTCCAATACCTCCTCAACTATTTTTTCATTCGATTTAGAGTCTTAAATCACTAATTTTGTAATTGGTGTAGCGCAAGTCGTATAAATACTCGGGCTTTCTCCGAGTCCTAAATCAGAAATATGCTTTTCCAACAAGCTATAAGGAACCAGAACAATCACGAGTTTTCTTTTGTTTACGTTGACATTCTCTATTCTATACTCATGAGGCGGTTTAAGATCATGGCCCTTGGAGCATTTCATGTGGTGGTCTCTATAAGGTTGCAACCTTAGACAATCCAATTAAGACGCACCTCCAAATTATATCATAACATTTAATATTGGTGTAAAAACAAAAATTACAGGATGTTTTTAAAATCTATTTTTATAACTAATTTAAAAATTATAAACTCTAAAAATGGTTAAAACCAAACAGATTTATAATCATATGAAAATATTAACCAAACAGATTTATAATCATATGAAAATCTTAAAAATAGATAATCAAGATGATATGTTGCAAGATACACTATTTTTGGGACCCAAAATCTTTTTTTGTTTCATTTTCATATATCTAGTAATTAATTAGAGGGTTTTTCAATATCAAAACAACTTTTTTCGATGGATTTTTAAGGTGCATATATAATTCTACATTTTAAGGTTACATTTAATACTGCAACCTTATATAAACTTTTTCCTTAGGAGTGGAATAGAGGGGTTTTTATAAGGCCGAGGGTCTAAACCATCAAAGTAAGACACGCCTTCAAACAGTGTTGAAAGATGTTCTAATACCGGAAATCTTTGCGATGGCATGAAAGTTTATTTCATATCAAAATATAAAATTTAAAATTTTAAAAATGATATACATCTACCAGATCTATGAAGACTTGAAAATCTTGTAAATTGATATGCCAAAAATACATCACAAGATTCACTATTTTCAACACTTGAAAGTACATTTTTTTGTCAAGTCCGTACATCTTGACGTTGAGATGATGAATTTAAGGAAGTTTGGGCATTGAAACAACTTCTTCTAATGAATTTTTGCGCTTTGATTTGTTTAAAGCCTCGCCCTTATAGAAACTTTTTCTTTTTTGTAAATACTCATGTAGCCAGGGGTATATGTACCACACGGTTTAAGCTCTTTTGATGGGAGCATTACATATAAAAGGAGCAATAGAAAGATATCATAATAATATTTTGCCAGCTCTTCCTGTGCATCATTGCGCTTGACGATAAAACAATAAAAAAAATCCCCCACCTCGCAAAAATGTGGCAATGAGAAACAAACAACCCAGTTGTGCAATTGCTTACACTTAAGCATCCGAATCCGAGCACGAATCGGTGAGTAATTCAGCTGGTCTCACTCTGTTCAGATTGGCTTCGAGTGGGGGGAGGCCATCATCACTTGAACAATGTGTCTCTTCCACTTGCTCGTTCGTTTTTTCTGTGTCTTTTGCCTCAACAGAAGCAGTCGTTCTGAAAATCTCAGGCCTGCATTTACGGTTGAAACAAATATAATGAATTAAGAATTAAGAATCAAGAATACACTACTAAAAATAGCAGCAGTTAAAATGTGGATATCATAATCATGGATGACAAGTGCACAAGAAAAACAACAAAATATGAAAACATTCAAGATCAAATGGGAGAGATTTGATTGCACGATATCAGATATGAAGCACAATTTGCAAATTCGTTTCACATTTGTTATTCCTTGATAACTGGCATTACCATTGTTTTGCATTTGGTATATAGAGAATACTTGGTCTCTGCAATTTAAATCTAGCAAATGCAAGGCAATCTTACCAGTCTGAAGATTTTTGAAGTGTACGAACTTGCTCATGGAAGAGCACTTGCGATATCATACAAGTTATTTTATTGCCTGATTCAAGGGCTTTCTCACTTCCACTTCCTTCGACCACAACAAAGTTCCCTAAATAAAGCAAGCAACCAATGAAATACTAGGACTTCAATAGAAAGTAATACAGAAATTACCTATGACAGCAAGAAATAAAATTTATAAGATCACACACATATCGGGGATGGGAATGTATACTATAAGACCATTTACTTTTGGTAAAAGCAGGTAAAAATAATTCTTAGCCATTAGATGCGAAATCCAACTAATTGAAGCGTGTCACACCCTTCTAGGAATTTCATTTTGGACTTTGTACCCAGTCAATGGCAGATCCACAATTACCTGATTTCACATCTAATGATCAATTATCACTGTCACCCCTCCTCATATCAAAAGTAAATGGTCTTGTTACATACATTTTCATTCATATCTATGTATATGTATATGTGTTCATGTGTGTGTTGTGTATTTTTCAGACAATTCTTCACACCTCATATCACCAAACTTATCTAAGGCATAAAATCTTATTAAAAAGAAGTAGGGGATCGAAAGGAGGATTTCGTCCCCATGTTAGAAGAAGTTTAATCCCCATGTTAGAAGAAGTTTAATCATATCCACTTGTTCAAGGTGGATGAAGCTTTCCTAGAGAAGCCCCAAACTGTTCAGAGACAAGAATAGATTCTTCTAGGAGGCTATATCCTGTAGAAACAAGAGTTAGGCCTGGATTAGAGATGGTATTGAGCTGCCCCTTGTAATGGATAGAAAGGAAATTCAGGAGGATGTGGTGCATAATGCGCCATTTGGCTACTCATGGCATAAAAATTGATGTGGTAGTCAGCATTTCTCATTGGCTTTATTCCAAGACTATCTAAGACTAGTAAATAAGTTTTTGGCATGTCAAATGAATGCCACAAGAAAAATACTCAAAAATCAAAGCAGTTGAAACAATTGATTGTCTTGAAAAGACAACTCGTTTTATCCAAATAAAACTGGTAGTCTTAGATAGTCTTTATTCTAAGACTAGTAAATAAGTTTTTGGCATGTCAAATGAATGCCATGAGAAAAATGCTCAAAAATCACAAGCAGTTGAAACAACTGATTGTCTTGAAAAGACACACCTTGTTTCAATATCCTGTAGCAACAAGAGTTAGGCCTGGATTAGATGGGATTGAGCTGCCCCTGTAATGGATAAAAAGGAAATTCAAGAGGATGTGGTGCATAATGCGCCATTTAGCTACTTATGGCATAAAAATTGATGCGGTAGTCAGCATTTGACTATTCATAATATTCAGCCGACCCCAATTAGTTGGGAAAAGGCTCTGACAATGATGCTTCAGTTTGGGAAGAGATAGCATAACATGACCAGATGATTTCTCATTGGCTTTATTCCAAGATTATCTAAGACTAGTAAATAAGTTTTTGGCATGTCAAATGAATGCCGTGAGAAAAATGCTCAAAAATCACAAGCAGTTGAAACAACTGATTGCCTTGAAAAGACATACCTCGTTTTATCCAAATACTCTTCTGAAATTTGGCTGGGAATATTGCTAGAGATTTACTCCCACTATCATCCATTACCTGTAAGCTTCAAAATGAAATACAAAATTAGTTTTAGCAAACATATTCTATAGAGTAAACTATGTTACCAGAAATTATTTAGGAATAAATGTATTTTCCAAACAAATCACCAATAATTGCTAGACACAAAAAAGGTGCTCAGTACTGTAGCACTTGCTGGGACATAGATAGATAAAGGTGTAACTACATAACTTATATCCAGAACAATTTATAGAGGGTCTCACTTCTGTCAGTAACGCTATTTTTCAAAGAAGGTTTCATTTTTATGTGATACCATCTTATAATTGGATAGTTAAACCATCATATAGTTAAGATACAATAATTTATGACATATACAAAGAAGTTGATAAAGGGAGAAAAAAGAAAGAAACTACTTGATAGGAATAGAGTGACGAAACGAAAATGACAACAATAATTAATTACAATGGGTTCCCTAAAGAAGAAACAATGACAACAATGATTTACTGCATTTGGCTTTCCAAAACATGAAAGAATTTCCAAACACACAAACTAATAAATAAGATGCTAAAGTTTTTTCTCCCACTTGATTTTATCACATAAATGTATAAAGTTCATAATACTCAGTTATAAATAAACTCTCTTCATAGGAAATTTCAAAAATTAACAATCCTCGCTAGCACCTCCTAAATAGTCCATCCTATCAAAATAGACATTTACACAATATCCCGACTCATACAAATATCAATATAAGAATACCAGAACAAACAAAAAGTTAACTGCTACAAGAATTCTTATAATGAGGATGGCTGCATGAGTACACAAAGAACATAATAGCACATCCAAGCAATTGGTCAATGGGAACTCCACACTATAGTGAGCTTAAAAGAACACCAACATCATAATTGCTCCTTAAGTTTTTACTTGTGTTGTTGGTTCAAAAAATTAATTGTTAAGGGCTTCGAGATTTTGGCCACCAATAAAGACTCCTGTTAGTTCTTACACTTTTGTCTCTTTATAAAGGTTTATTATTTAAGGAGTACAGTAGGTAAGTAACTAATAACTAAAAAGAACAAAAGGTATTCTGGATGCTCAATCCACTTGTAGTTTCTCCCAAGTCCCACCTAGTTATCGAATCTTCCTTTTCATCGATTTCATGGTGAAAGACTACCACATAGAACAAACTAATTATCCGATTTTACCCATGATGTCTATGTTCAACAATGACAAGAAATCATCCATAGTGGCCTAGTCAATCGGATATAGAGAATCTCTCACACAAGGAGCCAAAAAATTATAGAGATCAGAGCATAATAAGTAGCCACGAGTATCTTCTTTTGGAGCGACAGATTCCTCCTAATTTTCGCTCATATTTGGAGGATGAAAACCCTAGGAGGGTTCCCAAGAAGAACAAGAAAAGCAATAGATAGTTTGGGTGTTGAT
Organism: Amborella trichopoda; assembly: GCF_054954075.1. Lineage (NCBI taxonomy): Eukaryota > Viridiplantae > Streptophyta > Magnoliopsida > Amborellales > Amborellaceae > Amborella > Amborella trichopoda. The sequence continues at coordinate 43,715,714 of NC_142343.1, read as the reverse complement.
TTTTAGTTATTTGAGGCTATTTCATATGTCTTTATGTATTATTTCATTGCTGGAACAGTTAGGTATTTTTTAGATATTTTAACTAAGGGTGCAGTTTCAATAAGGTTGCAACCTAAAACAATCAAAGTAAGGCTCACCTCCAAATTTTATTATAACATCTAATTTTGGTGTAGAAAAATATTAGGATTATCTAAAAATGTATTTTCATATCTAATTATAAAATTTTAAACTTCAAAAATGGTTAAAATCATGTAGATCTATAAATATGTGAAAATCTTGAAAATGGACGGTCTAGATAATGTGTTGCAAGATGCACTATTTTAGGGACTCAAAATCTTTTTTTTTACACATTCATACATCTAGATGTCGAGATGATCAATTAGAAGGTCTTTCAACATTAAAACAACCTTTTTTGATGGATTTTTTAATGTTGCAACTAAATGTTTCCCTTTAATTAAAGTTAGGGAGTTTAGTTTCAAGTTATATTTACGTTAAGACCTTTTGGTCAAAATTTAAATTGTATGGACAACTATTGTCTAAAACAATAATTTTTCAATATAAATAAAGGCATGGTGGGCTGGAGAGGCATTCATATATTCCTCTTTAAGAAAAGAAAGACTTTGTCTTGTAAAAGAAGCCTAAGCCTAGGTGGGAGAAAACCTTAAGGTTTCTCCAAAATTGCTTGTGTCAAAGTGCTTCTGACTGATTTTTCTATGTTTCTTCAAGTTCTCCTGCATCAGAAAAGGAGCAGATGGATGTGTTAAACCTATTAAGAAGATATCGAACTTCCACCTCCATAGAACCCCAACTCAAGTTAGCCTGCCCTACTGTTCACACAGATTTTCAAAAGAGCTACCATTAAAATTGAGCACCAACATTCCATCAATAGCGTGGCTCCACATTTTCATTATGCAAATGAGAAAAGTCCGCTTTATAAAGAATCAATACTTGAGGAGGATATATTTCACTTTTATATTCTTCGAAAATATCCTCGTTCTTTGGGGACTGCTATGAATAATGCAATTGGGTGTAAGTGGGTCTTCTACACTACATGCATTGTTAAATGCATGGGCTTGAATTATACCCATACCAAAAGTTCATCCAAATAAATGGAGTGAAACTATGCAAATCCATGATAAACACAAATTCTCCATAAGATCCAAATATTGGAATTTGAAACAAATAAGAACCACCTCAACGCACATCCATGCAATCTCAATTGACTTGTTTACTAAACACAAGTATCCTACTAGACCCATCAAGTCAAAAATACAAAAAAACAATAAAACAAATAAATTTAATGAGAGGGCATGCCATGTGAAATTTTTCCACTCAACAGAAAGAGAAATCATGGAAGTAAAAGCACCCACCTCAATGAGATTTGAACCACGAAGAGATACTACCTGCATTATGCGCAGGCCATCTTGAAGGGATACATGTTCTTCCATAACTGCTCTTTTCAGATTCTTTCTTCCGCCTTTCATCGTTTACTTACTTCGAATCTGATCTTAAATAAAAACCAAAGAGAGAAATCAAAACAAACACCACCTTGTGTTAAATAAAGACACGCCTTTTCTAATCCCCTTGTGATAATATGTACAAATTATGACAAAAATAACAATTTAATATCATAAGTATGCATTAGAAGACATGACAATGCTTCTCTAGAATACAAATTTGATCCCTTGGGGTTTATCTAATATAAAGATCCCACATAGGAACTGATCAACTTCATAGCAACTATTTCTAAAAATTCCCAGAAGCAAAGAGAAAAAGACATTGTAGGATAACACTTTCAGTATTTTACCCATAATTATAAGAGAATAATCATTAAAACACATACTAAATTGACATTTATATCTAGTAGAAACCATCTTAGAGTAAACTATATGGATCAGGAAGAGTGCGATAGCATATTAGAAGCAAAATAAAATACACAATACACACCCTAACCTTACCCTGCTACCAATTTTTTTTAAGCCTTCCAACCTCAAAATGTTGTTATCAAGAAGTCTTTCACTCTCTGAAGCTCGAGGTAAAACATCATGGGAAAAGGGAAATACATAAATAAAACTGAAAAATAAAGAACTCTCAGTATATTGGGGCATAAGGCATAAAACCAAAAGTTTAAGATAAATGAATTAAAATCTTTATGAAAATCTAGCAAATTATTTTCAACTATTCTTGAAGAGATGTTTCCCTTTATTACAATGAGGCAGTTCTCCTTACCATTAAGAAGGATCAATGAAGAACTTACTTGAATCTTCAATGGCTTGAAGAGATAGTGCAAAACGTAGCTTCAAATTGGGGCCATTGCTTGAAGAAAGCAGAGCAATAGCAAGAGAGAAATTTGGGCAACTGCTTGAAGAAAAAGAGCAATGGCAAGAGAGAGACTAGTTGCAACGAGATAGGGAGAGAACAGAGAGATATATGGAAAAAAACAGTGCGCTTTTTTAATAATACGATTTAAATCAGGCCAAAAAAGCGTATCTTTTTTTTACCTATGTTTTTTTTTTGTCCTGCTTTGCGTACTGCAGCCATTGCTACTTTCATGCTTTTGAAAAAAAAATTTATTTAAAAAAAAAAATCTAAAATAGAAATTTTTATCCGCACTGTGTTCTTCGAAGCCACAATTGCAGATTGAAGGTATGAATTTTCCTTTTTCCCTTTTTTTTTTAAACTTAAACCAATAGATGCAGATTTCAGTTGCTATTATGGAAAATCATTGTGTAAATGAAATACTGTTTATAGCCAAATCATTTTGTAAAGTAAATCATTGTGTAAAGAAAATCATACACATGCAGATTTCTGTGATTATTTGTGATAATTGTTTTTATGAAAATACTGTTTATGGTACAAATTAGAGCTCAAAACATATTCTTTTACTGAAGAATGAGAAGCAGAGAGTGCGACTACAGGACCAATCAATATTTTGTTTTTTATTATGTGATAACAAGGATAAACAATATAGTGTAAACTGTAAACTTACAGAAGCAAGAAATTGTATACATAGGATAGTTCCCCAAACCTTACCCTTCAGCTCTGCTTGCTGTTTCCCCAGGAAAATGAAAAACCCTCTTCCTTTTCTCTCTCTAAAAATCCACAAATCAGTATAGTTAGGGCTTTGTCTCAGACAACATCCCAAATCAGAGAGAAAAACCCTCTTCAAATTATCCCAAATCAGCGTCCCATCTTTCTTTTCTTTCTCTAAAAATCAATTAGGACCTCTTCCATTAGGGTATCATTTTCTCTCTCTAAAAATCAATTAGGACCTGTTTCATTAGGGTTTGTGAAGCTCATGACCTCTTCCTTCTTCCTTCTTCCTTCTTCCTTCTTCCTTCTTCTCTCTATAAACCCTAATAGCTATGAGCCCAGCCCTATTTTCTTCTCTTCTTTCTTCCTTCTCTCTCTAAACCGTAAACACAGATGTGAAACTCAAATTTCCACGAGCTCCTTTCGATTAAAGAAATTTATAAATCTTTAATCGTAGTGAGGGAAAAATTTTGAGGGGATTGTTTAAAGTTGTAACCTTATATATACGGCACTGAAGTATAAAATAAATTTAAGTGACTTGAGTTGTTTTAAATTACCCCAGGGGTGATTTTTGTTTTGGTACAATTTTTTTTAAAGACAGATAAAATATTTATTGGTACAAGATGATAACAATCAATCTTGTCCATTCAATTTTAAATCAAACGGTTGTGAATGTATCATTGCTTCTTTCTACTGGCTTTTGTTTTCATGCCCCTTTTTTTTTTGGTTTCCCCTACAGCATGGAAGCTATATCCTTTGCTTACCATCCAACCGTGATCAAGAGAGCCACTCACCATTTGATCTTAAATTCGACATCTCAAAGTATTTCATTTTTAGTTTTTTTTTATACAAATTATATGAATATAAAATTTGGTACATGTCATCTTCTCATGGTGCACCAATAAAAAATATTAAAAATATTTTTTCGATAAATATAATAACCAAAATAACCTTTGAATCTTTCAATGGTATTTTGATCATTTTATTTCCTTGAAAATATTTTTTTTATATTTTTCGCTAGTGCGAGTTTAATAAGGGAATGGATGTCCAAATTTTGGTGTTAAAATCATTTATAGAAAAAAAAATAAAAATAAAATAGTGTAGAGACGTGACATTGTGATTGAGACAATCTTAGCCTTCCATTCAGAATGGACGGTTGAATAAGAGGGTGATAGAACTTCTATGCTGTAGAGGAAGCATAGAAAGCTTGCCCAAAAAAAAATTTCTTGAATTTTGTGATACATCTTATGTTATCGAATTTAAAATGAGCAAGCTTTTTATGGTTCCTCTACAACATAGAAGTTCTATCCTCCCCTTATCCAACCGTCTATTTTGAATGGAGGGCTAAGATTGCCTCAATCACAATGTCACGTCTCTACACTATTTTATTTTTATTTTTATTTTTTATAAACTATTTTGACACCAAATTTTCAATAAAATAAAAATAACACTAGTGAAAAATATAAACAAAAATATTTTCAATAAAATAAAATAACAAAAATACCCTTGAAAGTTTCAACGGGTATTTTCAAGGGGTAGATAGAACAGATCTATAAAAACTTGAAAATTGACAATCCAAAAAAGAGTTATAAGATCCATTATTTACAAAACTTAAAATCTATTTTTTTCTCATATCCATGCATCTTGATGTCAAGATGATCAATTTGTAGATTTGGGCACAAAGAAAGCGTATTATAGTAAAAAAATTGTGGTGGGCTCTAATTTAATGGTTTAGAACCTCAACTCTATATAAACTTTTTTCCTAAAATTTTGCCTGCCTTTTAATTTAAATTCTAAATACACACCAAAAGACACATGCTCATGATATGTAATAGTTACAAAAGAGTGGAATGATAAATAATTCATCTCTTATAATAGTGTGATAAATTTTCCAAGAATTTAAGCTGGCCACAATTTCTGTTATTCAATAAATGAAAAAGATTTATATAGAGTTGAGGCTTTAAACAATCAAATTAGAACCCACCTCAAAAATTTCAGTAGAAGAGTTTGTTTTGATACCTAAATATCCTCAAATTGATCATCTAAATATCCTCAAATTGATCATCTCCACCTCAAGTTGCATGGACAAGAGAAAAAAATAAATTTCAAGTTTTGGAAATAGTGCATCTTGCAATGCCTTTTTGGACCGTCAATTTACAAAGTCTTCATGTTTTCATAGATATGCTCGATCTATACTATTTTTTAAGCTTTAAATTTTATAATTAAAACTAAAAAATATTTTAAGGCTATCACACAAATTTTCAATATTGAAACAACATTTCTCAACATTATTTGAAAGCGCCTTTACTTTGATTGTTTAGAGCCTCGACTCTATACAAACCACACCCTTAAAAAATACCTCCCTTCCCTAACTCGATTTTTGTTTTCTATGTAATCTCTAATAATGATTAAAATCAAGTAGATCTAAAATCAATATAAAAATCTTGAAAATGCATGGTCTAGATAATGTGTTGCGAAATGTACTATTTCTAAGATTCAAAATCTTTTTTTGTTTCATATGCATATATGTCGATGTTGAGATGATAATTAGAGGACATTAAAAGAACTTTTTTTCGAAAAAAAATTTAGGTGCACCTATAATTCAACATTTTGACACCGAACCTTATATAAACTTTTCCTTAACAAAATAACCCCCTTAAGCTTTTTGCATTTACGAATGGAGGCGTTTCCCTAAGGCTAGGGCTCTAACCATCAAAGACCCGCCTTCAAACAGTGTTGAAAGATGTTCCACTACTGGAAATCTTTGTGATAGCCTGAAATTTTATTTTCATATATAATTATAAAATTTAAAATTTTAAAAATAGTGTACGCTTGAAAATTGACATGCCAAAAAATACATCACAAAATTCACTATTTTCAAAACTTGAAAGTACATTTTTTTGTCAATGTCCAGATATCTTGAGGTAGATATCTTGAGGTTGAGATGATGAATTTAAGAAAATTTGGGCATTGAAACAACCTCTTCCAATGAATTTTTGAGGTGCACTTAAATTTGATTATTTAAAGCCTCACACTTATATAAACTTTTTCCTTTTTGTAAATACTCACAGTTCAAGCTCGTGTGATGGGAGCAACACATATAAAAGGAAGAATAGAGAGATATCATAAAATCCCAAGCTAACCAAGAAAGTGAGATTGTAATTGGATCCATTACAAAAATAATATTTTGCCAGCTCTTCCTGTGCATCGTTGCGCTCAAAACCATAAAACAATAACAAAGATCCCTCACCTTGCAAAAAGGTGGCAAAGAGAACAAAAAACCACAGTTGTGCAATTGGTTACACTTAAGAATCTGAATCTGAGCATGAATCGGTGAGCAATTCAGCTGGTCTCACCCTGTTCAGGTTGGCTTCGAATTGGGGGAAGGTCGTCATCACTTGAACAATGTCTCTCTTCCACTTGCTCGTTCGCTGTTTCTGCGTCTTTTGCCTCAACAGAAGCAGTCATTCTGAAAATCTCAGGCCTGCAATTACGGTTGAAACGAATATAATGAATAAAGAATCAAGAATACACTACTAAAAATAGTAACAGCAGTTAAAATGTGGACATCATAATCATGGATGACAAGTGCACAAGAAAAGCAACAAAATATGAAAACATTCAAGATCAATGGGAGAGATTTGAATGCACGGTATTAGATATGAAGCACAATTTGAAAATTTGTTTCACATTTGTTATTCCTTGTTAACTGGGGTTAACTGGCATTACCATTGTTTCGCTTATATGCAATTTAAATCTAGCAAATGTAAGGAAATCTTACCAGTCTGGAGATTTTTGAAATGTACGAACTTGCTCATGGAAGAGCACTTGCGATATCATAAAAGTTATTTTATTGCCTGATTCAAGGGCTTTCTCACTTCCACTTCCATCTCCATCGACCACAACAAAGTTTCCTAAATAAAGCAAGCAACCAATGAAATACTAGGACTTCACTAGAAAGTAATACAGAACTTACCTATGACAGAAAGAAATAAAAATTTAAAAGATCACACAGACACACATATCGGGGATGGGAAGGTATACTATAAGACCATTCACTTTTGGTACAAGCAGGTCAAAATAATCCTTAGCCATTAGATGCGAAATCCAACTAATTGAAATGTGTCACACCCTTCTAGTAATCTCATTTTGGACTTTGTACCCAGTCAATGGCAGATCCACAATTAACTGATTTCACATAATCACATCGAATGATCAATTATCACCGTGTCCCCTCCTCATATCAAAAGTAAATGGTCTTGTTACATAAATTTTCATTCATATCTATGTATGTGTATATGTGTGCGTGTGTGTGTTGTATTTTTCAGACAATTCTTCATACCTCATATCACCAAACTTATCTAAGGCATAAAAGCTTATTAAAAAGAAGTAGGGGATCGAAAGGAGGATCTCATCCCCATGTTAGAAGAAATTTAATCATATCCACTTGTTCAAGGTGGATGAAGCTTTCCTAGAGAAGCCCTAAACTGTTCAAAGACAAGAATAGATTCTTCTAGGAGGCTATATCCTGTAGAAACAAGAGTTAGGCCTGGATTAGATATGGAATTGAACTGCCCCTGTAATGGATAGAAAGGAAATTCAGGAGGATGTGGTGCATAATGCGCCACTTGGCTACTCATGGCATAAAAATTGATGTGGTAGTCAGCATTACTCATGGTATTCAGCTGACCCCAATTAGTTGGGAAAAAGTTCTGACAATGATGATTCAGTTTGGGATGAGATAGCATAACATGGCCAGATGATTTCTCATTGGCTTTTTTCCTAGATTATCTAAGACTAGTAAATAAGTTTTTGGCATGTCAATGAATGCCGTGAGAAAAATGCTCAAAAATCACAAGCAGTTGAAACAACTGATTGTCTTAAAAAGACATACCTCGTTTTATCCAAATACTCTTCTGAAATTTGGCTAGGAATATTGCTAGAGAATTTCTCCCACTATCATCCATTACCTGCAAGATTCAAAATGAAATACAAAATTACTTTTAGCAAACATATTCTATAGAGTAAACTATTTTACCAGAAATTATTTAGGAGTAAATGCATTTTCCAAACAAATCACCAATAATTGCTAAACATGACACAAAAAAGGTGCTCAATACTGTAGTACATGCTGGGATATAGATAGAAAAAGGTGTAACTACATGAATTAAAACCAGAACAATTTATAGAGGGTCTCACTTCTGTCAGTCACACTATTTTCACAAAAGGTTTCATTGTCACGTGATACCATCTTACAATTGGATAGTTAAACCATCGTGTAGTTAAGACACAATAATTTATGACACATACGAAGAAGTTGATAAAGGAAGAGAAATGCAAGAAACTACATGATAGGAATAGAGTGACGAAACGAAAATGACAACAATAATTAATTACAATGGGTTCCCTAAAGAAGAAAAACTGACAACAATAATTTACTATATTTGGATTCCCAAAACATGAAACAATTTCCAAACACACAAACTAATAAATAAGATGCTCAAGTTTTTTCTCCCACTTGATTTTATCACAGAAATGTATAAAGTTCATAATACTCAGTTATACATAAACAATCATCATAGGCAACTACAAAAATTAACAATCCTCGCTAAATAGTCCATCCAATCAAAATAGACATCTACACAATATCCCGAATCATACAAATATCAATACAAGACTGCCAGAACAAAGAAGAATACCAGAATAAACACAACGTTAACAGCTACAACAATTGTAATAATGAGCATGGCTGCATGAGTACACAAAGAACATAATAGCACATCCAAGTAATTGGTCAACGAGATCTCCACAATATAGTGAGCTTAAAAGAACACCAACACCATAATTGCTCCTAAAGTTTTTACTTGTGTTGTCGGTTCAAAAAAATAATTGTTAAGGGCTTTGGGATTTTGGCCACAAATGAAGACTGCTATCAGTTCTCGCACCTTTGTATCTTTATAGAGGTTTATTATTTAAGGGGTATAGTAGGTAAGTAACTAACAACTAAAAAGAACAAAAGGTATTCTGGATTCTCAATCCACTTGTAGTTTCTCCCAAGTCCCACCTAGTTATCGAATCTTCCTTTTCATCGATTTCATGGTGAAAGACTACCACATAGAACAAACTAATTATACGATTTTACCCATGATGTCTATGTGCAACAATGATAAGAAATCGTCGCTAGTGGCCTAGTCAATCGGATATAGAGAATCTCTCACACAAGGAGCAAAAAATTATTGAGATCAGAGCATAACAAGTAGCCACAAGTATCTTCTTTTGGAGAGACGGATTCCTCCTAATTTTCGCTCATATTTGGAGGATGAAAACCCTAGGAGGGTTCCCAAGAAGAACAAGAAAAACAATAGATAGTTTGGGTGTTTATTTTTAGTTATTTGAGGCTATTTCATATGTTTTTATGTATTATTTCATGGCTGGAACAGTTAGGGAATTTTAGATATTTTAATTAAAGTTAGGAAGTGTAGTTTCAAGTTATATTTAAGACCTTTTGGTCAAAAGTTATATTGTATGGTCAAATATTGTCTAAGACAATAATAAATCAATATAAATAAAGGCATGGGTGGGCTGGAGAGTCACTCGTACATTCCTCTTTAAGAAAAGAAAGACTTTGTCTTGTAAAAGAAGCCTAAAGCTTGAGGCCTATGTGGGAGAAAACCCTAGGGTTTCTCCAAAATTTCTCGAAAATTGCTTGTGTCAAGGTGCTTCTGGCTGATTTTTCTAGGTTTCTTCATGTTCTCCTGCATCAGAAAAGGAGACTATGGATGTGCTAAACCAATTGAGAAGATATCGAACTTCCACCTCCACAGAACCCCAACTCAAGTTAGCCTGCCCTACTGTTCACACAGATTTTCAAAAGAGCTACCAATAAAATTGGGCACCAACATTCCATCAAGTGGGTGACTCCACAGTTCCATTATGCAAATGAGAAAAGTCTGCTTTAGAAGGAATCAACACTGGAGGAGAATATCATTCACTTTTATATTCTTCGAAAATATCCTCGTTCCTTGGGGACTACTATGAATAATGCAATTGGATGTAAGTGGGTCTTCTACACTACATGCATTGTTAAACGCATGGGCTTGAATTATACCCATACCAAAAGTTCATCTGAATAAATGGAGTGAAACTATGCAAATCCATGATCAACACAAATACTCCATAACATCCAACTATTGGAAGTTGAAACAAATAAGAACCACCTCAACATACATCCGTGAAATCTCAATTGACTTGTTTACTAAATAAAAGCATCCTACATGACCCATCAAGTTAAAAATACAAAAAAACAATAAAACAATAAAACAAATAAACTTAACAATAGGGCATGCCATGTGAAATTTTTTCACTCAACAGAAAGAGAAATCATGGGAAGTAAAAGGACCCACCTCAATGAGATTTGAACCACGAAGAGATACCACCTGCATTATGCATTGGCCATCTTGAAGGGATACATGTTCTTCCACAATTGCTCTTTTCAGATTCTTTCTTCCTCCTTTCATGGTTTACTTACTTCGAATCTGATCTTAAATAAAACCCACAGAGAAATATCAGAACATACACCACCTTGTGTTAAATAAAGACACGCCTTTTCTAATCCCCTAGTGATAATATATACAAATTATGACAAAAATAACAATTTAATATCATAAGTATGCATTAGAAGACATGACAATCTTCTCTAGAATACAAATTTGATCCCTTGAAGTTTATCTAATAGAAAGATCCCACATAAGAACTGATCAACTTCATAGCAAAGAGAAAAAGATATTGTAGGATAACACTTTCAGTATTTCACCCATAATTAGGAGAGAATAATCATTAAAACACATAGAATAATCATTAAAACATATACTAAATTGACTTTCATATATGGTAGAAACCATCTTGAGAGTAAGATGGATCAGAAGAGTGCGATAGCACATTAGAAGCAAACTAAAACACACATAGACAACCTAACCTTAGCCTGCTACCAAATTTTTTTAAGCCTTCCAACCTCAAAATGTTGTTATCAAGAAGTCTTTCACTCTCTGAAGCTCATGGTAAAACATCATGGGAGAAGGGGAATACGAAAATAAAACTGAAAAATAAAGAATTCTCAGTATATTGGGGCATAAGGCATAAAACCAAAAGTTTTAGATAAATGAATTAAATCTTTATGAGAATTGAGCATATTATTTTAAACTATTCTTGAAGAGAAGTTTCCCCTTATTACAATGAGGCAGTTCTCCTTACCATAAAGAAGGATCAATGAAGACCTTACCTGAATCTTCAAAGGCTTGAAGAGATAGTGCAAAACATGGCTTCAAATTGGGACTACTGCTTGAAGAAACAGAGCAATAGCAAGAGAGAAAATTGGGGCTACTGCTTGAAGAAAAAGAGCAATAGCAAGAGAGAAAATTGGGGCTACTGCTTGAAGAAAAAGAGCAATAGCAAGAGAGAGACTAGTTGCAAAGAGAGAGGGAGAAAGGGAAAGAAAAGAAACTCCTTGAAGAAAAAGAGCTATAGCAAGAGAGACTAGTTGCAAAGAGAGGGAGAGAGAATAAACAGAACAGAGATATATATAAAAAGGGTTACCGCGAGCTTGGGTTTTGAGAGCTTGGGGATGTAAAGGAAGAGAGAGAAGAGGGGACCAGCTAGGGTAGAAAGAGAGAGGAAGCGGCTTAGTTACCAAAAGTAGTAGCAATATACCCGGAGCCGACCCAACAACCGTCGATTTTACCAGAACGGATCCAGGTATGGGTCCAACATTTGGACCCGGCGGGTCGGGTCCGAGTCTGCACCTAAACACCGTTCGGGTTCGGTTGGACCTGTCCCGTACCCAAAAACTATTGGAGATAAAATAATTCAAGCCCTATTCATTTGGTTGTACTAAGGATTATATACATTAAGAATTCATAATCATCATTAGATATTAAACAACAGACAAATAAGGCAGCTTGAAATCCAATGGACCAGACTGGTCGGGTCCAATCCAAACCCTAGACCTAAATACATTTGGGTCTGGGTTTGGGTCCGGGTCCAGCCAACCCAACCCATACCCGACCCGTTGCCACCCCTAACCAAAAGGCCTTAAATTCTTTGACGCCAAACTAAGGAAAATGTCTATATTGAAAAAACAGGGTGTTTTCCCCTATTTTATTAGTTACACCTCAAAAATCTAGGGGAAAAGATTGTTTTAATGTTTGAAAAATCTTCTAATTGATCATGGACGTATGAATATGAAAAAGGAAAATATTGGAGTCCCAAAATAGCGCATCTATGCTTTGGGTAAGTAAAATAGTGCATCCTGCAACACATTATTTAAATTGTCTATTTTCAAGATTTTCATATGTTTATAGATCTACATGATTTGAACTTTTTGGACTTTAAAATTTGACAATTAGATATTAAAATAGATCTTTAGATAATCTTAAGAATTTTTTACACCAAAATTACATGTTATAATAAAATTTTGAGTGCCGCCTTAATTGGATTGTTTAAGGTTGCAACCTCATGTATACCACAACTAAATATGAAATAAATTCAAGTGACTTGAGTGGTTCTAAGTTACCCCAAGGTGATCTACGTTTTGGTACAATTTTTTTTAAAGGAAAAGTAGACAAAGAGAACAATCACTCTTGTCCATTAGATTTCAAATCAAATGGTTGTGAATGTGTCATTCACTAGGTTCAAAGTTTTAAAAAAAAAAACTTTCTTGAACTTTGTGTATATCCTAAGCTGTCTAATTTATATTTGTATGGCTAGAGAAATTTGTGATCTTGTTTTAAAAATATATATTTCAAAATTTGAACCCAAAAAAGTGTGAGTTAATTGAGTGGGTTCAAATATCGTATGAAAAACCAAGTTAAAAATTGGAGATTTGACTTGTCATTTAAAAAAGGAAACAATTTACATACGTGTGAGGCTCTAAACAATCAAATTTAGGCACACCTAAAAAATTTCACTAGAAGAGGTTATTTTGATGCCCAAAGATCCTCAAATTGATCATCTCGTCCACAAGATGCATGGACATGAGAAAAAAATGGATTTCAAGTTTTGAAAATAGTGTCTTGTAATGTATTTTTGGGCCGTCAATTTTCAAGATTTTCATGTTTTCAAAGATCTGCTTGATCTAAACCTTTTTCGAAGCTTTGAATTTTATAATTTGTGATGAAAATATATTTTAAGGCTATCACAAAGATTTCCAGTATTCAAACCACATTTCTCAATACTATTTGAACGTGCGTTTTATTTTGATTGTTTAGAGCCTTGGCCTTCTATAAACCGCGCCCTTTTAAAAAAGTTACAAATTTTTAAAACATAATCAGACCAATTCTTTTAAAAAAAAAATATTGCGTTGGAACCTGGCGATCCAAAACTCAAGTAAGAAAAGGGAAACCCCATCTTGGGAACTTGGAGTTCAATATATGGGCATTTTTGAAATGGAGTTTCGATCTATGGGCAATTTTGAAAAAATTTCAAAAAGGAAGTACTTGAGAAATGAACTGTTTAAAATTTGGGTGCGGTTTGTATAAAGCTGAGGCACTAAACAATCAAAGTAAAGCCCACCTTCAACTAGTATCGAGAACTGTGGTTTCAATACTAGAAATCTTTAAACAATCAAATTAAAGCCCACCACAAAAATTTCACTAGAAGAGGTTTTCTTTATGCCCAAGGATCCTCAAATTCATCATCTCGACATCAAGATGCATGGACATGAGAAAAAAAATTGATTTCAAGTTTTGGGAATAGTGGATCTTATAACTCTTTTTTGGACCGTCAATTTTCAATATTTTGAAGTTTTTATAGTTCCGCTCTATCTACACTATTTTTTAAGCTCTAAATTATATAATTAAAGATGAAAATATTTTTTAAAGATATCGCAAAGATTTCCAATATTGAATTCGAAAAAATGTTTCCACATTGCCCCTGCACCAAGAAAAAGAAAAAACAGAAGACCAAAACCATGTCTTAAGTTTTCGAATATCACGCTTTGTTTAAACAACTCCCTGACCTATCAACAGCTCTCTTCCGTTATTTTTCTTTCTTACAATGAATCAGAACTCAGTATGTCTGATTCAGGCTCACCTGAGTTACTCAGCCTCGATAACCTGCCGAGCACAGAACCAGAACCATGGAAATGGCAGAACACTTGCCAGTTCCCAATATTATTATAAACATTTTTACTTGTGCACACTTGCGCAACATGTGCACCCTATTCCTATCTCTCATACCTCTATCACTTAATAGCCTAGCTGCTATTTTCTTTGATCGGTATATGCTAAAAAATTCATATCTCCATCGCTCAACATTGCCAGCCATATTCATAGAGATTATAAGCCAACATCAGAAGTTTTAATAGCCTAGCTGTTATTTTCTTTGATCGTATATGCTAAAAAATTCATATCTCCATCGCTCAACATTGCCGTCCATATTCATAGAGATTATAAGCCAACATCAGAAGTTTTTTAAGCCCATGGTCCAAAATGAAATAAAATTACATACCGTGAACAATTCAATATGTTTTAATTGCCATAAGCACCTCAAAATGTACTAGTTCTCAAGAGTTTCATGTTCACAAAGGAACATATGAGTTGGCTCTTCGATACCTATGAACCCCACTAAACAGATAATGGCATGAAGAATTATTACTTATAGGTTTCAGAATTGGAAAGCTGACTGCTGATAACTACAGAGCTAAAATCGAGCTCAACTCTTGAGTCTTCGCCATGAGTAATTTCAACCCAAGGGTACAACTAATGGTCCTAACTCCTAAATAATGATAAAGATAATCAACTCTACATAAAAAGTTGGAAGAGCTTTCCCTTTTTTAGAAAAAAAAGGAAAAAGATATTTGGCGACCAAAAAGAAACGACTATCCAAGTCTAAAATTGCAATGATAGTAAAAAATTAAATAAACTTTGGACAAAAAGGAAGTAATGCTAATTCCACCCCCATTGGACTGATAGCGAAAAACACCTTCAGAGCATTTATTTTGTCCCAAAGGATTTTAGCCAAAAAGACAATGAAGAAAGACTTGCAGACATGTTACCATGATCAAGTAATAATTTTCTCATGGTTCTTTTCAGGACAGGCAGCTTGCAAAATGTAATCAAAATATGAAGGGGCTTTTCCACTGAGAATTGTGGACTTGGATGAAATACTTGATCTCTAGGTTATTTTTGTATAGACTTATGTTGAAGGAAAAGAGAAACAGAGAGAGACAAAGAGCGAGAGAGAGACAAAGAGAGAGAGAGACTATAACGAAACAGATATTCAATACTCACTTATTGATGATAGTATCATCTATCGTCAATTGCCACTTTCAGAGGAACAACTCTTCTTTGTTTCCTGAAATCTGCAGAAAATAAAATAAAAAATAACTAATTTTCCGGTACATATATTGAATCATGTTTCGGATAAACATAACAAAGCAAGTAAGAACGCAATGTAAACTACAAAAGAGACACTCTCATGCAATTAGCTTCATAAAGCATAAAGAAGAACAGAAAGGATAGAAAAATACCCTTATGGTCCCAACAATGACCATCAGCCTCAGAGTGCTGTGTGGATGACAAGGCGTAGCCACATATAATGGAACTATACCATTTATGATCCACAAGAAAGACATTATTGTATTCTGGATAAAATTAGAATTGAGATTTCCTTGCTAGGGTATTTGAATCTCTACTCCATAGATAATCCTCGACCCAATTCATTTTCACAAGAGATCTTGATATCCCTCTTAATGGCCATTCATTAAACATAGAATTTCTCCTCCTCACAATAGATCCAGGGAAATATGCGACACTATGACACAAAAACTCTGGTTATCAGCACACTTGAGAGCACCTGTCAAATGATAAGTAATCACCACATCGGTGATAACCCCGACCCAATACATGATATGTAACTGCATTAGGCAAGACACCTGTTTTTACCATCTCCCCATGTAAACTCATTGCATTAAACATGTGCCCTTCTTTGCATTGTCCCCATATAACAACAGTGTACAAGAACACATCAGGCTTAAAGCCAAGATCACACATCTCCCTATAAATCTTAATAGCCTCTAGAATCTGCCGATCTCTACAAAACCCATAAATTAAATTGGTGTAAGTAATAATATTTGGTTTACAATTATAAACTTCAGCCTTTTCATCAATTAGACACTCTTCCTTATGACTGTTCTCAATGGACCCCGATGCCATTTTCTCCATAAAAATGGTTATAGCATCATGGACTCTTCCAACTTTGCACAATCCATCAACCATGCAACTTAGAGTGATAACATTAGCTTTGAGGCCCTTTTCAACCATTTCCTTGTATAGTCGCATGGCCTCTTTTAGATTATCACATTTGAAGTGCCCACTGATTAGAGCTGTATAGGCCACAACATCAGGCACGAGACCCTTAACCACCATTTCGGAATATAAACCAGTAGCAATTTCCATTTTCCCTTCTTTGCAATACCCATCTATCAATGAAGAAAATGTGATAACATTGGGCATTATCCCCTTCTCCATCATATCTGAGCAAAGCTTTAAAGCTTCATCAATAACCCCTATTTTACAATACCCATCAATCAAAGTGTTATAAGTAATACAGTTCGGAGCAATCCCATCAAACTCCATTTTCCTGAACAAGTCAGTGCCCTCTGGAACTCTTCCCACGTCACAAAGCCCTTTTATTAGTATGCTATAAGTGAAGACATCAGGTAAATCACTGCCAAATCTTAACATTTCCCTGTAAAGGTTGAAAGCCTCATCTATGTTAGAGGCCTTACAATGACCATCAATCAAACAATTATATACAAAAGTGTTTGGAAATACTCCATATTTGATCATTTCCACAAAAAATTGTCTTGCTTTCTTTAATTTTCCTTCCTTGCAAAGGCCATCAATTAGTGTACTAAATGTTATGACATTTGGTTTTAAGCATTTTCCCAACATTTCACTGTATAAAACAAGTCCTTCTTTCACATTAGCCATTTTACAGTGGCCATCAACCATGGCATTGTACGTGTAAAGGTTCGGTAGCACACCCCAACTCTCCATACTTCTAAAAATGTTAATTGCTCGGTTAATCTTCTCCTCTCTCCACAACCCACAAATGAGAATTGTGTATGTAACAACAGTAGGTTTCTCTTTTCTCCTCACCATCTCATCCAAATACTGAAAAGCCCTTTGCAAATCACCTTGATAACAACAAGCATTGATTAAAGTGTTATATATGAAAACATTCGGAACAAGCCCACGAAGAAGCATTTCATCGAACAATCTCCAGAAGATGTCCAGTTTCTCTGTCTTAAGAAACCCATTTAAGAGAGAGTTGCAGGCATGGAGACAAGGCAGTTTTCTCAGTTTTCTCATTCTGTAAAATACATGGTAGGCCTCATCAAGGAGACCCATTTGTGTAAAGACCATTATCAAGACATCAAACACTTCAAAGCTAAATTTAGGCCCTCGAAAACCGTTAAGGAGATCAAAAGCCTTCAGAACAAAATCATGGCCACTCTTTTGCATGATCACAATCAATTCTTTTGTAAAGGTCTCAGCTTTTGTGAATAATCTACGTCTGGTTAATATATGGATTATAGCTGCATAAATCTCTGGTGTTTTGCTCAAATCCACCTGTTTTGAAGCCCATAAGAAAAACCCAAGTGCCTGAGAAACGTCTGCACTACTCACTATTTCTTGCATGATATGATGAGGAGAGAGGAAGTGAGTACCTGTATTCTGGGTGTTGCTGTTTTCAAGAGAGAGAAAGTGACTACCCTTTTCCTCAGCTTCAGGCATTGAAAAACTGATAAAAAACCTTGTATCGGAGATAACCGGCCCCAATCTTTTACTATACAGCTGCAAATTCTTGGAGAGCAGCTTCAACATTGCATAAACAGTGGGGAGGATTAGGGTTTAAGTTCACCATGGAGGCTGAGCAAAAACTCTAAACCATCCCTGTAAAGTAATAAAACCCCTTTGTTAAGAAGATAAAGCTTCTTGAGGGACCCTGTTTTTTTAGAAAATGGATTTTCTAAACTGTGAAACTCCTTTCTCGTGGTCCTTTTGCCCTCAGATAGCGAGTTTACAGAAACAAGGTACCCCATCTCTCTGATGGCTTAGTTTTCTCTCTCATGGTTTTCCTTCGTTATGGAGGATTCTCTCTTCCTATCTCTCTCGCTCAACCCCACGCTCTCTCTCTCTCTCTACCCCACGCTCTCTCTCTTCCTCTTCCTCTCTCTCTCTCTTAAGTGCGGTGCTTGGGTGGTCTCGTGCGACCACCCAATACTCTTCTAAAACTCGGTTGGGAATATTGTTAGAGATTTTCTCCCACTATCATCCATTACCTCCAAGCTTCAAAATTATATACAAAATTAGTTTTAGCAAACATATTCAAGAGAGTAAACTATTTTACCATAAATTATTAATAAATGTATTTTCCAAACATATCACCATTAACTGCTAAACATGACACAAAAGAGGTGCTGATACTATAGCACTTGCTGGGACATAGATAGATAAAGGTGGAACTATATGAATTATATCTAGAACAATTTATAGAGGGTCTCCCTTGTGTCAGTCACCTATTTTTCACAAAAGATTTCATTTTTTTATGATACCATCTTACAATTGGATAGTCAAACCATCGTATAGTTAAGATACAATAATTTATGACATATACAAAGAAGTTGATGAAGGCGGAAAAATACAAGAAACTACATAATAAAAATAGAGTAACGAAACGAAAATGACAACAATAATTAATTACAATGGGTTCCCTAAAGAAGTAAAAATGACAACAATAATTTACAGTATTTGGCTTCCCAAAACATGAAAGAATTTCCAAACACAAACAAATAGATAAGATGCTCAAGTTTTTCTCCCACTTGATTTTATCACATAAATGTATAAAGTTCACAATACCGAGTTATACATAAACAATCTTCAATAAGCAATTTCAAAAATTAACAATCCTCGTTAGCGCTTCCTAAATAGTCCATCCTATCGAAATAGACATTTCCACAATATCCCAACTCATACAAATATCAATATCAGAATACCAGAACAAATAAAAAGTTTACTGCTGCAACAATTCTTATAAAGAGGATGAGTACACAAAGAACATAATAGCACATCCAAGTAATTGGGCAACCGGATCTGCACAATATAATGAGCTTAAAAGAACACCAACATCATAATTGCTCCTTAAATACATTCTTGTTTAAGACTCTAAATCCAAACTTTAGATCGAGATGCCCCAAGGAAATTTGTGAGAGTTTCTTTGAAAAGGGTGTGGATTGTAGAGGGCGTAGGCCCTAAACAATCATAGTAAGGTACTCCTATAAATAATATCGAAAGATGTTCTTTCAGTATTGGAAATTTTTATGATGTTCTTTCAGTATTGGATATCTTTATGATAGCTTTATTTCAATCTTTAATTATAGAATTAGAAGTTTCAAAACTAGTGTAGATCTATGAACATTTGGAAATCTAAAAAATTAACGGTCCAAAAAAAATATTACAAGATGCATTATCTCTAAAGCTTGAAACCCATTTTTCTCATGTCCATACAACTTAAAGGTCGAGATGATCCACTTGGGAATTTTGGAGCGTCGAAACAACATCTTTAGTAAAAGTTTAGGTGTGCCTTAATATGATTGTTAAGGACCTACCCCTAATATAAACTTTTTGGGTGGCACGAGAGACCACACAAGCATTGCACTTAAGAGCGAGAGATAGGAGCCTTGTTTCTGTAAATCCGCTTTCTAAGGGCAAAAGGACAACGAGAAAAAAGTTTCACAGTTCAAAAAATCCATTTTCTCAAAAAATGGGGTCCCTCAAGAAGCTCTATCTACTTAATAAAAGGGTATCATTACTTCACAGGGATGGTTTAGGGTTTTTGCTCATCCTACATGGTAGCTTAAACCCTAATTCCCCCAACTATTTATGCAATGTTGAACGGCTCTCCAAGAATTTGCAGCTGTATAGTAAAAGAGTGGGACCCGTTATCTCCAATGCAAGGTTTCTTACCAGTTTTTCAGCGCCAGAAGCTGAGGAAAAGGGCAGTCGCTTTCTCTCTCTAAAAAACAGCAACACCCAGAATACAGGTACTCACTTCCTCTGTCCTCATCATATCATGCAAGAAATAGTGAGTAGTGCAGACGTTTCTCAAGCACTTGGGTTTTTCTTATGGGCTTCAAAACAGGTGGATTTCAGCAAAACACCATAGATTTATGCAGTTATAATCCATATATTAACCAGACGTAGATTATTCACAAGAGCTAAGACCTTTTAAAAGAATTGAATGTGATCATGCAAAAGAGTGGCCGTGATTTTTCTTCTGAAGGCCTTTGATCTCCTTAACGGTTTTCGAGGGTCGAGGGCCTAAATTTAGCTTTGAAGTGTTTGATGTCTTGATAATGGCCTTTACAAAAAATTGATCTCCTTGATGAGGCCTACCATGTATTTTACAGAATGAGAAAACCGAGAAAACTGCCTTGTCTCCATGCCTGCAACTCTCTCTTAAATGGGTTTCTTAAGACAGAGAAACTGGACATCTTCTGGAGATTGTTCGATGAAATGCTTCTTCGTGGGCTTGTTCCGAATGTTTTCATATATAACACTTTGATCAATGCCTGTTGTTATCAAGGTGATTTGCAAAGGGCTTTTCAGTATTTGGATGAGATGGTGAGGAGAAAAGAGAAACCTATTGTTGTTACATACACAAGTCTCATTTGTGGGTTGTGGAGAGAGGAGAAGATTAACCGAGCAATTAACATTTTTAGAAGTATGGAGAGTTGGGGTGTGCTTCTGAACCTTTACACGTACAATTCCATGGTTGATGGCCATTGTAAAATGGCTAATGGGAAAGGAAGACTTGTTTTATACAGTGAAATGTTGGGCAAATGCTTAAAACCAAATGTAGTTACATTTAGTACACTAATTGATGGCCTTTGCAAGGAAGGGAATTTAAAGAAAGCGAGACAATTTTCTGTGGAAATGATCAAATATGAAGTATTTCCAAACACTCTTGTATATAATTGTTTAATTAATGGTCATTGTAAGGCCTCTAACTTAGACGGGGTTTTCAACCTTTACAGAGAAATGTTAAGATTTGGCAGTGGTTTACCTGATGACTTCACTTATATCATACTAATAAAAGGGCTCTGTGACTTGGGAAGAGTTCCAGAGGGCACTGACTTGTTTAGGAAAATGGAGATTGATGGGATTGCTCCAAACTGTATTACTTATAACACTCTGATTGATGGGTATGGTAAAATAAGGGTTATGGATGAAGCTTTGAAGCTTTGCTCAGATCTGATGGAGAAGGGGATAATGCCCAATATTATCACATTTTCTTCATTGATAGATGGGTATTGCAAAGAAGGCAAAATTGAAATTGCTACTGGTTTATATTCTGAAATGGTGGTGGCCTATACAGCTCTAATCAATGGGCACTTCAAATGTGATAATCTAAAAGAGGCCATGCGACTATACAAGGAAATGGTTGAAAAGGGCCTCGAAGCTAACGTTATCACTCTAAGTCGCATCGTTGATGGATTGTGCAAAGTTGGAAGAGTACATGATGCAAGAACCATTTTTATGGAGAAAATGGCATATGGGTCCATTGGGAACAGTCATAATGAAGAGTGTCTAATTGATGAAAAGGCTGAAGTTTATAATTGTAAACCGAATATTATTACTTACACCAATTTAATTTATGGATTTTGTATAAATGGACAGATTCTAGAGGCTCTTAAGATTTATAGGGAGATGTGTGATCTTGGCTTTAAGCCTGTTGTGTTCTTGTACATTGTTGTTATATGGGGACAATGCAGAGAAGGGCACATGGTTAATGCAATGATTTTACATGGGGAGATGGTGAAAACAAGACTCTTGCCTAATGCAATTACATATCATGTATTGGGTCTGGGTTATCACCGATATGGTGATTACTTATCATTTGACAGGTGCTCTCTAGAGTGCTCATAACAAGAGTTTTGAGTCTTACGTCATAGTGTCGCATATTTCCCTGGATCTATTGTGAGAAAGAGAAATTCTATGTTTAATGAATGGCCATTAAGAGGGATATCAGGATCTCTTGGGAAAATGAATTGGGTTGAGGATTATCTATAGAGCAGAGATTCAAATAACCCTAGCAAGGAAATCTCAATTCCAATTTTTTCCAGAACACAATAATGTCTTTCTTGTGCCTCATATATGGTATGGTTCCATCATATGTGGCTCAGCCTTGTCATCCACACAGAGCACTCTGAGGCTGATGGTCAATTATGGTACCTTAAGGGTATTTTTCTATCATTTCTCTCTTTCTTTGTGCTTTATGAAGCTAATTGCATGAGAGTTCTCTTTTGTAGTTTACATTGCGTTCTTACTTGCTTTGTTATGTTTCTCCATGACATGGTTCAATATATGTACCAGAAAATGAATGATTATGTTTTTTTTTATTTTCTGCAGATTTCAAGAAACAATGAAGAGTTGTTTCTCCAAAAGTGGAGATTGACGATAGATGATACTATCACCAACAAGTGAGTCATGAATATCTGTTTCATTATACTCTCTCTCTCTCTCTCTCTCTCTCTCTAAAATAAATATATAAATAAATAAATAAGCTAGAGATCAAGTATTTCCTCCAAGTCCACAATTCTCAATAGAAATGCCCCCTTCATATCTTGATTACATTTCACAAGCTGCATGTCCTGAAAAGAAACTTTTGAATACTAGAAATCTTTGTTATAGCCTTAAAATACATTTTCATCACTAATTATAAAATTCAAAGCTTCGAAAAAGGTGCAGTTACACCTTTATCTATCTCTTTCCTAGCAAGTACTACAGTTTCGAGCACCTTTTTTGTGTCATGCTTAGCAGTTATTCGTGATTTGTTTGGAAACTGCATTTATTCCAAAAAAGTTTCTGGTGAAAAGAGGCCGTTTTGTATAAACCTCCTCCAACTATTGTGACAGGAAAGTTTAGCTTACAAGGAATGAAGAAAAAAGAAGACAATAAGGAATTAGTCGATGAATTGGTTAAAAGATTGGAAAAATTGAAAATCAATGAAAGGGAGAAAGGTCAGTCTTCTAAAGCCAAGGAAAGAGATATTCAAGTCCTACAAAAGGAACCTGACCAAGAAATTTCTGATATAGAAAAAGCTTTTAAAACAAAAAGCTTAGATGTTAATAGAATTGATTATGGGAGAAAAATTAGACCAGTAAGGATGTACCTAGACCAACCCCAGTAGATCTTCAAATAGAAGAAGACTTAATTTCTACCTCGATCTCCTATTCAGGGAAATCCATAGTAAACTGGAATATAGACGGCATGGCTGAAAATCAAATCTTAGAACTTATGAAACACATGACTATGTATGTCACTGCTTGTAAGGCAAATGGAAATCAAGACCACGAGATAACCAAGGCCATAATATGTGGATTTACAAGATGGTTAAGAGGTTGGTGGGATTTTTATATGAATGAAGAATTAAAGAATCAAATATTGAATGCCTCAAAACAATGGCTAGTCAAGAATGAAACTGACCAAGACAATATAATCCAAGAAGGAGATGCAGTCAATACACTAATATATACAATCACCCTGCACTTCGTGGGAAGCACTGCTTTGTTGGCAACAAGATCTGAAGATTTGTTATCAAATCTAAGATGTCCTACACTCTCTCATTATAAATGGTATGAAGATGTATTTTTCTCAGGATTACTATCAAGAGAGGATAGTAAATCAGATCATTGGAAAGAAAAGTTTGTAGCTGGACTACCACACCTTTTTGCAGAAAAGGTAAAAACAAGGCCTAAAAATAAGCATGGTGGAATTATTCATTATTCTCTGTATACCCTAGGAGAACTATCAGCCGAAATCTGTGCTGAATGTCTAGCATTATGTACAGACTTAAAGCTTCGGAGACGATTGGAAAACAGAGAATAACGGGGAGAAAGGAGTTAGGAGATTTCTGTGAACAGTTTGGTTATAATACCGTAACCCCTTCAAAACCCTTTCGTAAAGAAACATGAAAATTTCAAAAAGAAAAAATTTAAACAATCTTCAAAGAAAAGAGAAAAAATTTTCAATAAATGTTTACAAGACAAACTATCCTTTAAAAGTAAGGGAAAAAGAAAAGTTCCTATTTGTTATAATTGTGCCAAAGTAGGCTATTACAAAAATAAATGTAGAGTTAAAAAAAAAATAACTATCTAGAAATAGATAATAGTCTTAAGACCCAATTATTTGAGATACTCCAAATAAAAGAAGAAACTTCTTATTTTTCTGATTTAGAAATGAAATGTTAATTGAAGAAATCAATGATGATGAAGATATTATAATTAGTAGTTCTGATTCAGACTCTGATGATGAAAATAATCCAAAAGAAGAAAATTGCCAATGTAATTTTTACAAGGCAGTCATTGATATGAATGGGTTAAGTATCAACACTCTTACAAAAGAAAAAGATGTGATTATAGACCTTATCGACAAAATAACGGATCCAGAGGTTAAAAGGGAAGCTTTATTTCAATATATCAGCATGTCCAAAACTCCATCTGAAAAGGCAAGATCTTCTCTTGTTCTAACAAAAGAAGATTATAGTTTTCATGATATTCTTTGAAGAGTGCAAAACAAAACCCAGGTTGATAGAGAACCCTCAATCTCTGAATTAAAATATGAGATAAATGAGGTAAGAATCGAGTTAATAAGTCTAAAAACAATTGTTCAAATCCTAGAATTAACCCAGAAACCTCCTAAAGAACAAATTGAAGATGAGGACATAGAATTAAAATTTGATAATTTGGTAATCAAATATGATATCCCTTTACCACCTGAAGTGGAAGATACCCTTCCTAAAACAAAGGAAGGATCTGAAGCTAATATTAATGTGTTAGAAAAGGTGCAGAATTGCAAGTTTGTAAACCTGGTCGACAAAAGAATCCTCCAAACAATAGGAAAACAAACTATAAGAATAGAAAATGCAATTAATAATTTAAAACCAACTGCAGAAGATAAAAAATTCGGTAAGCAAAAAGAGGCTATTCTGTTTAAACCTCCTCTAACTATTGAGACAGGAAAGTTTAGCTTACACGGAATAAAGAAAAAAGAAGACAATAGGGAATTAGTCGATGAATTGGTTAAAAGATTGGAAAAATTGAAAATCAATGAAAGGGAGAAAGGTCAGTCTTCTAAAGCCAAAGAAGGAGATTTTCAAGTCTTACAAAAGGAACCTGACCAAGAAATTTTTGATATAGAAAAAGTTTTTAAAACAGAAAGCTTAAAAGTTAATAGAATTGATTATGGGAGAAATATTAGACCAGTATCCCAAACCAGAATGTACTATCATAGACCAACCCTATTAAGGGAAAACCATAAAAATCTCGTTTCAAAACAAATATTCGCAATATGGCAAGGTATTCTCTCTACTTTTGAGTTTACTATAGAACATATTAATGGTAATACTAATTATTTACCTGACTTTTTAATACGAGAATTTTTGCAGGGAGGGCAGAAGGAATCAACAAAAGCGATCGATGGAAATAATCCCTAGCCTGAGGAAAACCCTGATATCACCATCAATATCAAACGCTTTAATAAGAAGGCAAATACAAGATATTGATATATCTCCCCTTCAAACACCAATAAGTACTCAAACTCTTAGTACTAAAACCACATACTTGGAAACAACATATATTCTTTTGCTGATTATAGAAAATAACCACTAGTTGAAAAACCCGATTGAAGTAGCTGTCATATATTTAAGGCAACATATGCATCCCAATATGAATGAAAGATGCAGAGAATGATATGAAAATATCCTTATGGAAACATGTTCGGTATTTATAGTATAATATTACCGAAACAATGATACATAAATAACATATTTCAAATTTCAAATGGAAAGGGTTATTTCTTACCAAGAATGGGAACTAGATCCTTTAAAATCAAGGATCACCAATACGAAAGGATTTAAAATCAAAGCCTATCACTACTTCGAATATATAAAAGCTCGAGATGAAGTTTTTGCATACCAGAATACAAAAAATTCACATAGCTGGTATATTCAGTTTAAATTAACTAAGCCAAATGAGTTTCTCACTTAGTTTAAAAATTGGTTCTCTATATGGGGATCATCAAATCAAATTCTACCTACAAATCTATAAATTTCACAGAGAAAATTCTCTAATTACAATAGTCAATGTCTTAAAAGAGATTATCATATATATTTTATGATATTATATCAAGTCCCGTGGATTTTAAAATGGGATTATCAAATCTCAGAAGATCCTATGGATAGGTGGGATTATATTCCTAAAGTAAAGAGACAAATATACATCAAATGGTGTGATAGTTATAAAAATGAATCCCTCAGTCCAGACAAAAAAAAAAAAAAAAACTTATATCTTCAGTTTCATTTCAAAAAGGAAAAATGAAAATAGCAGAATATGTTGCAATATTACAGCAACAAAGCCTTAAACTATATAAAGAATAGCTTACAAGAAAGCTCTGGAGTGCTATAGAAGACAATAAAAAAATGTCTACCTCTACTCAAAGTGATGAACAAGAAAACTACAGTCCAATGAACGGTGATGACTGTGCAGGCATTGAATTTTCTTAAAAGTAAAAAAAATTCACAGAGGGACCTGGACGACTCCACCCATATCTAGGACACGTGTCCCTTCACCGACAGAACCGACTGTCTACTATAGCCGTCACCGACAGGATCTCCTTTTTACTGTAGCCACTGCAAATAGCTAACTAAAGCAGACTGTAGCCACTACAAAAAGCTGACTAAAGTAGATAAGCATCTTGGAAAAGATTGTCGGTGTGGATTTCAAATCTGCCTAACTCCTCTGGCTATAAGAAGAAGAAGCGGAGTTGTTTACAAGTCATCCTTCTTTTGCGTCTTTCTCTTTCTCTCTCTTAGTGGATATATCTGGAGGTGTATCCAACCATCTAGTTTTCCTTTTTTTGAGTCTGTAAATGTGTGAGAGATTGATGAGTGCTTAAGTATATGTGTGATTTCTCTTGGAGTTCAAGTAGTTAAGATTAGCAATTAAAGTCTTGTTGTTGCATATTCTCGTCTGGGAAATGTAAGTTTTTATAGTTATTTATTGTGCTTATATATTTGCAGCTTGTTCATGTTATATTTGTTTACAGTTTAAGTTTATGACAATTTTATGATAGTTTGTTTTCATATGTTGCTTCTGCTTAGGGTATCAGAGCCAAGTTACTCTACAGTGGTTTAACTGTATTATTATATAAAATTGAACTATTAAATAAAGGTCTGAGAAATCTGCGGGATTAGTTCAAAGTCGCTGTGACCCAAAAATCACTAAGGCCAAGAAGAGCCAAGAAAATGTAGGGACTGTTTCCAGATGACTCGAACTAAAATGACAAATTTCATTAAATCATTATCTAATAGATCAATTATTACTAATAATACACTTCATGTTAATAATAGAGAAGAAATTATAATAGATAATATAGAAAAACAAATCCAAAATTGGAATATACCAAAAGTACCTAACAGATGTTTATCGTAAAGGGACTTTTGATTTCAAAAGTAGTTTTTCCATAAAAACAATTGAAAGAAGTATTTCTGTTATGGAAACTTAAGACAAATTTCAATTACTTTTAGAAATAATTGATCGAAGATCATAAAAGGAAATATTATAAATATTTGCATATTGGATTAGTTCAAATAGCTGTCAAACCATTGATAAGAACGAGATTAAATAATTCTGTTCTACTCTGTTTAAGAGATAGTCGACCCAAAAGATTCACTGATTCTTATTAGGAATAGTCGAATCCAGTCTTTGTAATGGCCCAATATACTTTACGTGTTTTCCAAATTTCTCTGTAGCCTTAACCGATCCAAATTTGTTAAAAGTCTTAACTCTAAACCTAAAAACGCAAGGTTTTGATATGGACCTGGTTCTCAAAACTTTACATTTGTTTATAGAATATGTTATAAAGTAATGAATACTTTATGCCCAAATGCCAGACAAATGGACTTAAAAGGACAAACTATATTTTTCCAAACAAATATGGAAAAATCAAATTTAGTCATACCCAAATCAGTGGCATAGTCTCAGGTAGACTACCAGAGTGTTGGGTTTTACAATATGAAACTCAGATTAAAGTTCCTGAAGATAAAAATTCAAAACAAATAATAGAATACACAGACAGAGAAATAGGAATTCGTTTTCCATCTTCAAGAAGGACTACACTAATGATTGATAATTCAAATATTAGAGATCCTCCTAGAAGTTCAACATCTTCAGTTCCACAATCTGAATATGAAAGAATACCCACTCATAGGAGAACTATTATTGAAAGACTCAATAGAACTCCAAACCAAGTTCAACAACCAGTCTACAGAGTAGACACTCCGGAATCTTCTGAATTAGGAGAATCAACACCTTATGATCTTGATTTTGATATATATGTGGTACAGAAGGAAGAAGAATTCAAAATTGATAAAGAATGGATCAAAAAGGATTTCTTCTTTAAAAAAAATAGACAAATAAGAGCATGGTTCTTTAAAGAGTTTGAATAGCCTCTTCGGGATGCCTTCCATTTAAAATTTAACAGGTTCATGATAAAACATAAGGCAAACGTCGAATTCTTTAAATGGTTAAAATACATAGCTGAAGACTATGGAATAAAAATTCCAAAATTTGAAATAAATACGGTTGAAAAATCTTTCAAACTTTTCAAACCACGAAAGGATAAACAATTGTGTATATTCATCCCCCTGAAACTAGCTTACAACTTAAGCGAGAAAAGTTCGGAGAGAAAATTGAAGTTAAAGCCTCACCCTTTTAAATAGGACCTAAAGAAGCTGACCATAATATGGCCAAGCTTGAAGGAATACCACATATTATTGAACAAAATAATTATACAAAATAATTATTTAATCAACCTGTTATTCTAAAAACTCCCTTGTTAAACATGATTCATCCAATTAAAATTGATGATACAGGAATAGAAGCTAATTTTGAAGGACATAAGGTTAAATTCACTTTTATTGACAAGCCTAGAATCCATGAGATTAATAATATCAGGGATAAGATTTCTTCCAAAAAAAAATTTCTTTATCATCTAAAAGAAGAAATAAAATATAAAAATATAGTAGAAAAATTATTACTTCCCGAGATACAAAATAAAATTAAATCTCTAAAAATAGAATTTGACATTTGCCTTATGTTTTATCATGAACCTGTTAAATTTTAAATAGAAGGCATCCCGAAGAGGTTCTTTAAACTCTTTGAAGAATCATTCTCTTATTTGTCTATTTTCATCAAAGAAGAAATCATTTTTGATCCATTCTTTATCAATTTTGAATTCTTCTTCCTTTTGTTCCACACATATATCAAAATCAAGATCAGAAGGTGTTGGTTCTCCTAATTCAGAAGATTCAATAGTGTCTACTCTGTAGACTGGTAGTTGAACTTGGTTTGGAGTTTTATTGAGTCTTTCAATAATAGTTCTCCTAAATATCATACTCCAAATTCCAAATAAAAAAGGTTATTTCTTACCAATAATGGGGATTAGATCCTTTAAAACCAAGGATCACCAATACAAAATGATTTAAAATCAAATCTTATCACTACTTCGAATACATAAAAGTTTTGGATGAAGTTTTTGCATACCATAATACAAAAAATTCACATAACTTGTATATTCAGTTTAAATTAAATGGGCCATTATAGAGACTAGATTCGATTATTCATAATAAAGCATCAGTGAATCTTTTGTGTCGACTATCTCTTAAACAGAGTAAAACATAATTATTTAATCTCGTTCTTGTCAATAGTTTGACAGCTATTTGAACTAATCCAATATGCAAATATTTATAATCTTTCTTTTATGATCTTTGATCATTCTTTCTAAAAGTAATTGAAATTTGTCTTGAGTTTCCATAAGAGAAATACTTCCTTCGATTGTTTTTATGGAAAAATTACTTTTGAAATAAAAAGTCCCTTT